>NW_022589725.1:6932364-7127763 GCF_004348235.1 Phoca vitulina
ATGATAGATAATAGATAGATGATTGATGATAGATAGATAGAGAGATACATACATACATACATACATAATAGATGATAGATGATAGATAGATAGATAGATAGATGATAGATGATAGATAGATAAATAATAGATGATAGATGATAGATAGATAATAGATAGATGATAGATAGATAGATAATAGATATATAGATGATAGATAGATAGATAGATAGATAGATAGATAGATGATAGATAGATAGAGAGATACATACATACATACATACATACATAATAGATGATAGATTATAGATAGATAGATAGATAGATGATAGATGATAGATAATAGATAGATGATTGATGATAGATAGATAGAGAGATACATACATACATACATACGTAATAGATGATAGATAGATAGATAGATAGATGATAGATGATAGATAATAGATAGATGATTGATGATAGATAGATAAATAATAGATGATAGATGATAGATAGATAATAGATAGATGATAGATAGATAGATAATAGATATATAGATGATAGATAGATAGATAGATAGATAGATGATAGATAATTTCTTTTTTTTTCTTTTTTTTTTGGTGTATCTCACCAAAATACTCTGCAAAAGATGTGAAAGCGAGGAGTAGACAACTCTATTAGGCAAATAACACGCTGACATCTACGGAGGCCCGCAGATCAGTTTGCAAAGGGAAAGAAGCCTTGTTTGCTGGAATACCTCATCTGAACAAGTCAAGTTCTCTTCTTTTGTCCCAGTGTTTGGGGAATCACTTGACTGCTTACCTGACCATGCCAGCATCTATCCGTGTTCACCATCATGTAGACAAACTCTGTCATGTGCTCCCCATCATCAGTCTGGTGAAAGAAACGCTTTCACCCATTCAGAGTGAATCACACTCCTTCTCACCCTCAGAGATGCTTCTCTTGCAACGTGCTGTGAGGGTTCCATGAGGGCAGGGTCCAACTCAGCCAGGTTTACTGCTGACTTAATGAGATGGAGCTCCAGGGCCTGGCTCATCGAGACTCTTCTACACGTGCTTCGGGAAGAAATGATCAGTGTCCCCAGCAGGAGAGACCAGCCACAAGCCGATGAGGGGACACCTGTGTATCTGGGATAGAGGTTGAGAAAGCAAGAAGAGCATACAGTAGTCATTCTCAGAGTGGGTTCCCTAGACCAGCAACACTGCCTTCACCAGTGAATTTGTTAGAAATGCAAATTCTTTTTTTTTAAGTTTTTATTTCTTTATTTGACAGAGAGAGAGACAGAGCCCAAGCAGGGGGAGTGGCAGGCAGAGGTAGAGGGAGAAGCAGACTCCCCTCGGAGCAGGGAGCCCGATGCAGGGCTCGATCTCAGGGCCCCGGGAACATGACCTGAGCCGAAGGCAGACGCTTAACAGACTGAGCTACACAGGTGTCCTAGAAATGCAAATTCTTTATCCATCCCAAACCTAGTGAATCAGAACCCCTGGGGAGGGGGCCCAGAAATCTGGGTGTGAACAAACCTTCTGGTATTTTCACACACACTGAAGTTTAAGGACTATGATAGCAAAAGGTACCTACAGAAATGCAAGTCCATATGCTGGGAGTGAGGAGGGCAGCTCTTAAATTGAATCAAGCTGATTTGAGACAAGAGGATGCAAAATGTGTGATGGGGATAAATGACATTTTAGAACGCTCAGGCGGAAGACATGAATGTAGCTTTGAGGGAAATGTGGGGCTGTCCCATCCCACCTAGCAGCCAGACAAAAACAACTGTCCAGTGTCATAAACATGAGGATTCTGTCCAAAGCACATAATGTATGTGGTAAAACTGGAATTAAGGGTCTGTTTGGTTTGGGGGAGGTAAAAATTATTTCTGTTCATCAATACAAAACATGAAAACTTATTACTGACAAACCCCAAGTAAACCATGTCATCTTCCTTACCCTTTCCATCACACCCTCCAAACCCTCAAATGCCTGTGGCAGTTGATGGGAAAGAAGTAAAATAACTTTGAAGTCCAGGAATTTGGGGAGATTGGAATTACACATTCATAAAGACGATCATTTCACACATACAGGATTTTTCTTCAGGGGCATTTCCAGACCCAGGGAAGGAGGGGAAGAGAAAATGGCTGGGCTGGTTGTGAGCTGGAGATTATTAGGAGGGTGAGTAGTGGGTGCAGGAGACCGGCTAGGAGCCTGAGGGGAATGGTGGGGTAACGGTAGAAATATCTGGTTACAGACCTAGGCTGAGTGGCATTTAAACCAGGGGAGGAGATGGATGCCCTGATACATGAGAGAGAGACTCTGCTACTGGGGTTTTCTCCGAGGTTTGGAGTGGGAGTTACCTGAGGCTGGGAGATCAGAGGTCAGAGCCGGCCATATTGGTTGCGTTCTTCATGACTTCCTTCCATTTGTGTTCAAGAACCATTGACTACGTGTCTCCATGGTTACAGGACCTGCATCATGTCCTGGATATTTGAGAGACACACAGCTATGTTACTTACCAACAGCATGGTTAGTCTTTCTCTCCTACCAAGACAGAACTAGCTTGTAATGAACTATCTCCTCTACCCAGATGGAACTTCACAGCACCTTCCAACATCTTACTGTCAGTAACCAGCACTGATTTCCCAGAAAGATGTTGAGAACCAGACTGCCCCCACCCCCAGGGTCTTCCCCTAGCCTGGCCTGGGCTGCCAGGCTGCACCTTCTCTGGGGAGTAGAGCAGAGCAGTGAGGAGCTGGGTTTGAATCCTGGCCCTGCCTCTTATTTGCTATGCAACCTCGGGTCCCATGGCTCTCAGCTTTACCCTCCTCCTCAGCAAAATGGGGGTGGTGATGAGGACTAAACATGCTACTCCAAGTCAAGTGCTGATCGTGTGACCCAGTAAGCTCTTCATAATGGTCTTGTTATTGTCTCTGATGAGGAAAGGATAATCAAACCCACAATCTCCCACCTACACCTGTCCACCCTCATATAACCTCCCACCCACCTCACCACCTGCCTCTTCACCTCACCCCTACCCTCCCCACCTTCCTCGGTGCTCCCGTCTGCCTGGTCTGCAGGGCCAGCCTCCTCTTTCCAGGACAGACCCAGGACCAGTGCCCCGGAATAAGGAGCAGTATGAGCCCTTCTGCACTCAGGAGTATGGTTGAGGGGTTGAGAGTTAGGAAATGTCTAGAAAATGACTCTAACCAACTCCAGCTACCACCCCAGGAAGAAGGCCTGGGGAAGGCTACCCTTTAAATTTTTAGGGCACCGGGATGGTGATGATAGCCCCGAGGTTTAGGCGTTCCTCAGTCTTTCCCCTCCAAGCCCCTGGTCCAACCTCCCTTCACATTGGCCCCCTGCAGCCTTTGATATTCCTGGCTTATTTATCACTTGTACTAGTTGTGAGAACTTGGAAAAGTTCTAAACTTCTTTGTCCACATACTCCTCTATAAAACAGCGTTTGCATAATAGCACACGACTCCAGGATCCTGAATTGTGAACATTATGTGAGTAGCTACTCCCCCACACAATAAGCACTGAGCACAAAGCACTGAGCAGCACTAAGTTACTGATTTTGTTCCATCAGCACTTGGTCGTGCACCTTTGGGCTTCCTGCTTCATGATGGACTCAGTTATTTCACAGACAACTGTCCCTAGGACTTGGGGGGCGGGGCGAGTTCTGTATAACCTCTACATTCTAAGGTCAAGCTTCCTTAGACAATCCCAGGACTCCTGAGTCCCCCAACTCCATCTCCATCATGAATGAAGATGGTTCTCCTGGGAATGAAACAGAGAGGGCTTCACAGAAAAGGTGACTCGGGGCCGAAATGCTCAGTGGGAAATTGGGGAGGTGATCCCAGGCAGATGGAACGGGGATGCTGAACCCCTGGAAATGAGGACACTTGAATGGGGAAGCAGCAGAATGAAACCAAAATGCTAGAATGTAGAGGTTGTGAGGCTGCCCAGGGAGGACAGACTTCGGGCAGCGGGGGGCCGACGAATGGCAGATGTATGCAGGAGGGAATATGAATAAACACCATCCCCACCCCTGAGCATCGTCCGCAAATCCAGAAGCTATACAGTATTTGCTTAGGTATGTATTTTTTCACTGTTTTTCTCTGAAAACTTCCAAACTTTCAGACCTGTTGAGGTATCCACAGCCCAACCAGCCTAAGGCAAATGGTCTCCTGAGGAGGTAAGTACTGGGGGGAACCCCAACACACCCCCACCAGGAATGTGGGCGGCAGCTAGCCTCTTCTCAGGGCTTGATTCCAATCCCCTCTGTGTGCATTTTCATGAAGGAATGTATAGTCTGCCAACTTCATTGTCATTTATCCCTGGACAATTTGTTAACTTCAAGAATCCTTGAATGCCAACCTGGATGTCTTTATAATTGCTGTCTCTGTCAGAGCCTGTGTGAAAAATGTCACCGGGAGAATGAAGTCAGAAAGCAAAGTTGCAGTTTGTTCTTCACGAAGGTGACAACGACCGAAAGCATTACTTGCTTTCAGGACAGTTTTGAGAACATTTCCAGCTCCTGAAAGAAACGATGTTTGTAAAATTGGGAAAGCTCGCCTGCTGACATTGACAGTGAATTCATAATGCACATGTTAATCTACTGGAGGGGAGCAGGCTCACCCACCCAGAGGAAGGCTCCAGAACCAGTTAGAAAACGCTTTAATCAGGGGCACCTGGGTGGCTCATTTCGCTAAGCGTCGGCCTTTGGCTCAGGTCATAACCTCAGGGTCCTGGGATCGATCCCCGCACGGGGTTCCCTGTTCAGTGGGGAATCTGCTTCTCCTTCTCTCTGCTCATGCTCTCTCTTTCTCTGTCTCTCTCTCTCAAATAAATAAATAAAATCTTTAAAAAAAAAAAAAAAGGAAAGACTTTCATCAAAGGCATGAAAGTTTGAAGACTTTTGTTACAAACCATAAAAACAAGTGGTTTTTTTTTTCCTATCTCCTGAATATGCAGCTATAAGGAAAATAAGCAACACATTCGATTGCTTGCAGCAAAGCCAACTCCATTACCTAGTTCTATATTTGGGGGTGAGTCCCTTTCTTTGCGGGGCTTCGTTTTCCTTGTCTGTAGAAGGAGAATTGATCTAAGTTGTTTTCTATATAAGTTCTAAGTTCTCTGCAGAGATTGCCTGCATGTATGAAGATCATTTTAGTGCAAACCCTCAGAGCTGCCCAAAGAACTTCAGAGGTGGGGCTCTTGCCATCTGCTGATACAGGGGAGATCCAAATCCTGCCTGCGGGTGAAACACTGCCCCCTGTCTTTGGTTGTAAGCCAAGTTTTTTTTAGCAGATTTATTGTCTGTGGCGGCTTCCTGGCTACAAAGAAGATTTGTGTGGTCACTACAGAGAGCAAGTAATCCACAAAATTGAGAATATTTAACTGGTCTGTTACAGAAAACATCCTCCTAACTCCTTTGCCCACTCTAAATATTGCTCGACCCTCCCTTTACTAAAAAGTGGTTTCTGTGATCAGAAACTCAGACCTGGCAGGGGAATGAAGTGCTCTAGCAATCCCACTTCGGGGGATATACATATATTGAAGTCAGGATCTCAAAGATATATCTGCACTCCTCCCATGTTCATTGCAGCATTATTCACAATAGTCAAGATATGGAAACAGCCTAAATGGACTTCGATGGATAAATAGATAATGAAAATGTGGTATATACATGCGATGGAATATTATTTAGCCATTAAAAAAAGGAAAGAAAATTTTCCATTTGCAACAATGTGGATAGACTCAGAGGATAGTGTGCTAAGTGAAATAAGCCAGACGCAGAATGACAGAACTGTATGATCTCATCTACACATAGAATCTAAAATAGTCAAAGTCATAGAAGTGAAGAGTAGAATGATAGTTGCCAGGGGCTGGGGGCTCAGGGGAGGGGGAAAATGGGGAAGCAATTGTCAAAGGGTACAAAAATCCCAGTTAAAGATGAGTGCGTTCTGGAGATTCACCACACAGCATAGTGCCTATAGCAAACAATATTTTGCCATAAACTTAAAATTTGCTAAGAGGGAAGATCTTACGTAAAGTGTTCTTACCACAAAAAAATTAATATAATAATAATAAAGCGAGAGGAGAAAACTTTTGGAGGTGATGGATATATTCATGGTCTTGACGGTGGTCATGGTTTCAAGGTTGCATCCTCGCCCCCAAACTCACTGAGTTGTATACATTAAATAGGTACGGATTCACGAATGTCAGTTATACACCTCAATAAAGTGGGTATTAAAAATAAATAAGGAAATGCTGTTGCATATTATCCTTTATCCAGTACATGGCTCTCTGATGGGAAGACATTTCCTGCCAGTAGGAAGTTCTTCCTTATGCACTTGGGAGATCAGAGACCTGTGACTACTGCCCTTTGGACTCAGCCCTGCCCCCTAGAGGTCAGTTCCTCCTGCGCACAGCGGCTCTCCGGATAATCCGCTGTAAGGATCTCTAAGAGAAGTGGCCCCAAATCCTCCAAGATTTCCTCATGGGTATGGGTTAACCCTTCTCCTCTCCAGTAACCCACCTCTGAGCATCCACGGTCTCTCTGTGCCATTTGTGCTATGAATCTAACCCTGAACACAAGAACCCAAGTGTCCTGGGACCTCTGGACATTCTGTTCTCAGATAGTCCATCCAGGGGGCCGCTTTGTACTTTTGACATCAGCTCAACTCTGAACATTTTCCGTATGTGCTTCTGACATCAGGCCACATCCTCCCAGCCTGTGAGAGCATAGTTGGGTTTCAGGGCAATGTATGAACTTTTGCATTTGAAATGCAAAATTTATTTCAATCTATTCAGTTCGATGTGGATCTGGGCATTGCACCCACTCTTCCGAAAATCAGTCTTAGAATCATGTTTATATTTGTGCTTCATAAATTCTCAGTCCTTGACCCCCTCCACAACTGCAATTTTTGCAGAACTGTCGAAAGTTTTCTAAACAAATGATGTTCCCTCTTAGCACCGTGCCCTCGTTCCTCCTGTGCCCTGTCACAGCTGCCCTTCCCTTTCTACCAGGTGAACTCCCCTTTGGGTCTTTCAGGCCCTGTCCTCCAGGAAGCCCTCCCCAACTCCTGCAGATCAGGTTGGAAGCTTCTCTTCTGTGTTGCCCAATGCCCTGAGTTTATCTCTTGGCCGTGTTTCTCGTACTGTGTGAGCTCATGAACTGCAGAACGGTCTTACTCGTCACTGGCTTACCAGCATCTAGCACAGCGTCTGCACATCATACGCACCAAATACATTTGTAAATTAATGAACAAATAAACGGAGAAGTGATCTGGCACCAGACTGAGAAAGGGTTGAAGGCCATCCTGAGGAATCCAACAATGGGGAGTGTGGAACCGTTTTTAACTGGGTTTATGGCCATCTTATGCCGTGATTAGTCAAATTTGAGAAAGAGAATAAAAGCTGTCATGAGTGGAGGCTGACTATAATGAAGAAGCAGAGATTAGAGGCTTTTAATTCAGGAGCGAGACCGTCGAGGCCAAAGAGGAGCCACAGAGCCACAGACCGTCGAGGCCAAAGAAGGGAGAGTGGAATGAGAGCGAGACCCTGGGTGCGGGGAGGGGAGGGTTTACTGATAAATCAAACACAGAGGACTCCTGAGTGACAGGATTCCATGCGGAGGGAGGTGACATATTGAATAAGTGCCGGAAAGCACTTTGCTGACTTTATCCCTTCTGTAAATGAGTAGCTTGCTCCCAAACCCAGCTGATAATTCAGAACCACTTCACTTGCTTTTAAAACGATACAGATTCCGGAGGCCTCACCTGACACCCACTGAATCAGAATTGGGTTTTATTTATTTTTATTTTTTTAAAGATTTATATATTTATTTGAGAGAGAGAGAGAGAGGGAGAGAATCTCAAGCAGGCTCCACATGTACCCAGTCTGGAGCCCGAGACGGGGCTCAATCCCAGACCCTGAGATCACAACCTGAGCCGAAATCAAGAGTCCGATGTTTAACCAACAGAGCCAACCAGGCGCTCCAAAAATCAGTTTGTTTGTTTATTTTAATTCAGTTAGTTAATCCAGTTAGTTAGCATAGTGTAATATTAGTTTCAGATGTACAGTATGATTCAACACTTCTTTTTTTTTAAGATTTTATTTATTTATTTGAGAGCGAGAGAGAGAGAATGAGAGCACAAAAGGGGGTAGGGTCAGAGGGAGAAGCAGACTCCCCGCCAAGCAGGGAGCCTGATGCAGGACTCAATCCCAGGACTCCGGGATCATGACCTGAGCCGAAGGCAGACACTTAACCAACTGAGCCACCCAAGTGCCCGTGATTCAACACTTCTATACAACACCCAGTGCTCATCAGGACAAGTGCGCTCCCTAATCCACATCCCTCCCCCATTTCACCCATCCCCCACCCCTGCCCCTCAGGTCACCATCAGTTCTCTAGAATTAAGGGTCTGTTTCTTGATCTCTCTCTCTCTTATTTTTTTCCTTTGGTTGTTTTGTTTCTTAAATTCCGCATATGAGTGAAATCATGTGGTATCTTTCTCTGACTTCATGTAGCGTAATACTTTCTAGCTCCATCCATGTCATTGCAAATGGCAAGATTTCATTCTTTCTTGTGGCTGAGTAATACTCCATTGTATGCATACACCACTTCTTCTTTATCCATCCATCTGTCAATGGACAGTTGGGCTGCTTCCACATCTTGGCAGAATTGTTTTTAAAGCTCGCAGATGACTTAGATTTCCTGCCCGGTTGGGGAACTCCTGCCTTAAAAATCCAGTTTGACTGAAATGTTTTCCCTGTGTTCTCCTAAGCTCGAGCAATTGTCTTCTCCCCTCTGCCCAGTCACCCTGGAAGTGACCCCCTTTTATTAACCCTCTATATTCCTTATCTTGACGGCCTTACAAGATTTATCAGTTTCTCTCTCTCAGTGTGTTTGTATTTTCTTTGCACACATCTTTTCCCCTCACTGCTGGCATTTACTAACAGAGTAATCGTGGACATGTTACTTACACTATGTGAACTCAGGATCTTCCCCTGTCATGTGAGGATAACATTGGCTTCTCTTTAGGCCTGCTAGAAGATGTCGAATGTAAAAGCGGATAGTACACGCGTGGGACAGACTGCGTGCTAAATAAATGTGTGGCCTCCTATCCCTCAGCTAAGCTGAAAACACTTTTTAGAGCAGAAGCATAGTCTTAGGCAAACATATATTATATCCCAACAGAGTCTAGTCCAGCAACTTGTGCTTATCGGTTGCTCAGAGGATAGTAAGCCAATGAAGAATGGGTCCATCCATCCATCAATCAAGGGATGAAAAATAAATAAATGAATGAAAGCATTGATCTCTAATTACACACAATAAATTGTCTATAAATGGCCACTTCTGATTGTCTCTAGGCTCAGGGCCTCCAAACCTGGCTGCACATCATAAATGTCAAGGGACCCTTAAAACATTCAGATGCCCAAGTTCTATCCCAGATCCACGAATCAAAATATCTGATGAATGGGGGCCTAAGAATCTGAATTTTAAAATGCCCACTCGTTGATTCTGATACTCAACCCATCTGGGGAAGCCACAGCTCTGGAGAGTCAGTAAGAGGCCATATTGCTCTGCTTAATGTAATGAGATACGTTTTCATGTTTTACAGTAGTTATTGAAAGTTTAATTCCGATTGATTGTTCAAAACATATCCATTAAGGTTCAACATCTGTTTAATAGGTATATCCTATTACACTCTTGTACTTAGGGCCACAGTCAAGACCTGACATAAAGGGAGACAGTGTTTAAACAAACTAATTACATAAGGGCACGCAGAGGCTGAGCTCAGCAGAGGCCTTTGAACATGACATATGCCTTTAATCAAAGCCAGGCATCAGGCAAAAACAAGATACCCCGGGCTGGAGTCATGCAACACGTTGATTCTACAGCAGAGATTCCTCGGGCCAGCCCCATCTGGGGGCTCCCTGAATACAGCCGCCCCCCCGACTGCCTCAACACGTGACGTTTCTGAGACCAGGCTGGCAAACTCGATGGGCGGCAGAAGATGGGAGCGATCTGGCAGATAAAGCCCGTCTGCACGCCTCTCTCTGTGGGACTGTTCTCGAGCACGGTGTTTCTGAACGGCATTCTCTGGCATGGCCGAATGGCTGGTTCTGGCTCTTCATGAAACAGTGGCTACATACGTATTTGCTCTCATCCTCCCAGCCTTGGGACTACATCCTCCAGGAAAACACTAACACTTCATCTCAGATTCCGTTCTAGGGTATCAAGACGAAGATACCAACTGCTAGGCGTTTTTGTGTACTTTACACACTCTATTTTAATTTATTCCCCAGCTAGCCATCTAAAGTAGGTATCAATATGCCCTTTTATAGGAAACAGAATTGATGATCACAGGGTTAACTTATCCAAGGCAACCCACTCAATAAGTGTTAGGGGCAAGGCCAAGAAATACATTCTTCGACTTCAATATTTATGTTCCTAACCACCACACACGATCCCACTTTCCAAATGGTGACAGAACTTTCTGGAGGCAGTTAAATATGGTGAGAACTGTTGGTAAACCTCTTCCAGCATGCTTACATAATCTAAAGCAAGCAGACCTGAATCAACCTCAATAAGATCAGACTGTAAGGGAGATATTCTCTGCTCCATACCCTCTGCATACTTTAACCACAACCAGGCTTGCCAGGTGGATGAAACCTCCACAAGGCATCAGTTCACTTACACGTCTGCCTGCCCTACTGAACGATTGAGTTCCTGGAGAGACAAACATGTCATCCTTCCCTTTGTCTTCCTGGGATCCACCATTGTGTACTAGGCACGAAAGAAACACTCAAGAAATGAACTGAACAATGAATTAATATAACATTTTGGTAAAGGTACTTTAACTTCGGTGTCTATGCCTACAACACAGTAATTAGTTGAAAATTAATTAACCATGGATTAAGAAAAAAAAAAAACACATGCCATATCACTGCAGGCTCGCTTAACTACACCTACAAATCTGACTTTCATCTCTAGGTCTCCCTCGATGAGCAAGAACTGCACTCGAAGAATCTTCCTCAATGAGCAAGAACCGCACTCCCTAGCCAGGTGTGGCACAGGTGAACATGGCCGTCCTGGCTTGCTGATGCTCTTCTGGGCAGCCCCTTCCATTTGGGAATGGATGTCACTTATCCCCTTGAAGTCACTAATCAAGATTCTTGCCAAAGTTTGCAGCAGGTTCAAAGTCAGTTTCTAATGTCTGTGATGTTTTTAGAGTAAATGACTTTGAAATAGACCTCTAAAAGTGCATCCACTATTCCAACACCCAGCAGTGTGACCGCATTTCTGGCAGACTGATACGAACCGTGATCTTTGGCTGCAGCTGGTCTAGGTCTTTCGTCCACCATGTGCTGCCTCCACAACCACGTTGGTCTTCAGGTGCCTCCATCAGGAACTCTCCCTCCACTGGCCCTCCTGTTGCACCCTGTCCCCCACTACTTCTTGGTGCTAACCTAACTTCAGGAAGCCCTTCCTCTTTACTGTTTTCTCTCCCACTTCTGCCCTGGACAGATGCTATCCCTCTGATCTAGAATGGCCTCCCTCTTCTTCCTTCCATTCTAAGCCTATGCTTGAGTCTCGCTTCATGTTCATCTCCTCTTACATTCCCTTATGGACTTATTCCACGTTTATAGTGACCATGTGTTCAACAGCTACACAATTTCCCAGGGAAAATCAGAGAATAACTGAATAATGCAGAGGCATGGGTATCTCATTACATTCTAGGGCTTGGTGTCTGATTCCAAAGCACCCTTCAGCATTTTGGTTTTCCCGCTTTATTTTGTTTTGGTTAGTCTTGGTTTTGTTCTTCATCCAGTTAGGTATGTCCAATTCAGCAAGCAGCTTGTACATTGTTACTATGCGCTTGGAACAGTGCTAGGTGCTACAACATTTGCGGTGGAGGAAAATTAGGGGAAATGATGCTGCAGTGATTCTTGACCCTTCTGCTCACTCCAGCCACACAGGAGAAGGACTGGGGTCCCAGCCCCCAAAATCCCTTCTCTTCTCCTAGATGACTCAGGGTTTCTTTCATTCGGTGGTAAAATTGTCTCCCCATTTATATCTATTTGATGATGACAAGCTCATTAATTTTTTAAGTAAACACCAGACAGTGTTATGTAATAAAAGGTCTGGGAAATTATGGGGAAAGCCTAGCATAAATGTTCATGTCCCAGAACTCCAAATTCCAACTAAGATTGTTGGAAGACCTATTTGAAAGAGGAAACACAAAAAGGTGTGATATGGGGAAAATCATCCAACTTCTCTGAAACTTAGTTTTGCCACCCGTGAAATGGAAACATTAGCAATAATCATAATACTTGCCTTCCAGTGCTTTACGAGTTTGTTGTAAGGGGAAAAAAGATAACATGTGGCCAAGTGTTTGATGAACTGCAAAAGTTCTAGTAGATGTAAATTATTACATCACACCCAGAGTTCAAAAAGACAATTAGGCACCCACATTATCCTGTACCACGGATTCAACTGTGATTAATGCATTCACTTTGGAAATTCTAGGAATTAATAACCATTTGCCATACATTCATTATGATCACATTAATCATTATAATTGATTGGTTAATTAGCTAATTATGGTTATAATATAGATGTCATATGCATTTCCATAGGAATTCTTGGTAATTCAACATTAATTAATGCCTGACCTTATCTTGATGCTAAACAGATCATGGGCGCAACCTTCTAGCGTTATTTTGATCAAAAGCGGACTTCACAGAGTATAAAGGAGCAGGAATCATGATTTTTAGAACACTGGGCTTTAGTTGGAAAACAATAAGACTTTTTGGAAAGTCAAAAGCTTAGAGCTGTTTTTTTCTTTTTTTTTACAAGGACTTCCAAATTTTTCTCATTTCCTTTTCATACAAGCTCTGTCCGTGCAGGAAACAATCCATCTCTACTGTCCTTGCTCCTTGGAGCAAGATTTTTCTCCAAATGGGAAGGGAGCATCTGAGAGAGAAACAGCAAACATTTATTGAGAACTAACTCCCTGCCCACTGCTTTGCTGGTGACCACAGAAACACAAGAAGAATGACGTCGTGTCTGTCTCCAAGAATCATACAATTTTCTGGAAGCCTCAAGAGTTGCAGAAGAAGTATAGAAATTCAGTAGATTGTGCTTTCAGGGATGCTTGGAAAAATAAAATCTTTTTTTTAATTGTTTTTATCACTTTTTTTGTTATAGCCTACAGATTTGGGAATGCTTAGAAAGGAATTTAAAGGAAATCAAGAATCATTTTTAAATTGGAAAAAACGTCAGTTGTTTCCTATGGTAAATTGGGAGAAAATACTATACTTTGGAAACTCTCAAAATGTGTAGATTAGCTAAATTTAAATTAATTGGAAATTAGCCAAGTACATCAAATAAATCAGTTACACATATGTTTTGTGAACCCATCGGTTGTTGTTTTATACTTCTGAGTGTGTATTGTCCTAAAAGGGAAATACCTTTAAAATACAGAAAGTTAAGTACATGGACACATTGGTACTCTGGTTTTCCTGGATGGGAAAAGCACCCTGAGTCATTACTAAAACTTAAGATACATAACATTTGGAACACATTACAAAATCCATGAAATATGATGTCATGGGAGATTAATGTCTAAGATTCTAACTGCTACTATGCCAAAAGATAAGTTTTTAGAAATAATTCGAATGTATCCATTAGCACAATATATTAATTTCCTCCTAAGACAGAAAGTTCAAATATAATTATGTATAATACATTAAGAGAAGAGTTCTGTGATTTTTATTGTGGTCCAATGATTCGAGCCAAAATTTGATCTTTTTTTTCCTAAAGAAAAGGTGATAGAAACCTACTAATACATTTGAAATAGTCACAGTTAAATTAAGAACTTGTAAGTACAGTCATTTAGGGCGATAAAAGGATGCAGATCAAATCAATCACCCTATGGAAACTGACCACATAGAGGTGACGGGGAAAGAGCCATTCTTCCTCGAGAAAAGATTCGTGTTAGCTCAGGTGCTCAGAAAAGCAGCTGCTGAAACAGAATCAGAAAGGTAAGAGCTTTATTCGTAGTAAAAGGAGAGTGAGCTAGAGAAGGCAGAAAGAGGTTTCTCATCTTGTCGCAGTTCCGATATCTGACAAGGAGTGGAGGACGAAAGGAGGATTCGGTCATAAAAGTCTCAGACTGCTGAGCAGTTCCAAGAAAAGCCCACCCAAGCCAGCAGACTGGAAGGACGAGAGCCCATTCCAGTACCTCGTCCACTGTGATAAAGGGCTCTTGGTCAGATGCCGTGCTGTGTGGGACGCCATGCCTCAGATCGGGCATTCCATGAACCCCCGTCCAGTGGCACTGATGAAGCTCAATGGTCAGGACAGGCAAGCCCCTACTCAGAGCAGGTGTTTATCTGTTCACCCTTCCAGGATGGAAGGGGCCACATGAAGCCTATTTGCCAACAAATGGCGGCTTGGTCTCCTCAAGGTAGAGTGCCATATTGGGGGTTCAGTGCTGGTCCCTGTTGGTGGCAAGTCAGATGCCCAGGG
Source organism: Phoca vitulina (assembly GCF_004348235.1). Lineage (NCBI taxonomy): Eukaryota > Metazoa > Chordata > Mammalia > Carnivora > Phocidae > Phoca > Phoca vitulina. The sequence continues at coordinate 6,946,885 of NW_022589725.1, forward strand.
CGGCAGCCGCAGGAATGGCCTGTGTACCTGGAAATCCACACGACTGGGCCCAGAGTAGCCTCCATTTCTGTCGCTGTGACCATTCTATCCATGCGCTCCTTGGATCAGTCCTGGGGTGCCAGATAAGGAGAGCTGACTGTGGTCCTCTGCTAAGTCATCCCATCCAGATGGTGATGGTGAATGCTTTCCAGGGGGATCGAGGTGTGATACAGAAGTCCCTGCCCGGTCTGCCCACTCCCATATGTCCATCTGCATGCCTCGATGCCAGACTCCTGGTCTCAGACTTTCCAGTCTTTTTTCCCTCCGGGCCCCTGACTGGAGGGCTGGACCACTGCCTCAGCATCTAGAAATATCCTCACCCTGGGCTGCTTCTCTCCCCACACAAGGTAGGTGCCTGGGTGACTGTGTTATGGGCTTAACTGTGTTTCCCCAGATCCATGGGATGAAGTCCTGACTCTCAGTACCTCATAAAGTAACCATGTTTGGAGACAAGGTCTTTAAAGAGGTAATTAAGTTAAAACGAGGTTTTTCTAGAGTAGGCCTTAATCCAAGCAGAGTGGTGTCATTATAAAAGGAGAAAATATGAACATGCAGAGACACAGCAGGGGTCTGTGTCCACAGAGGGCGAACACAGCAAGAGGGTAGCCATCTGCAAGCCAAAGAGATGCCTCAGAAGAAACCAAACCTACAGACACCTTGATCTTAAACTTCTGGCCTTTAGAAATAAATTTCGGTTGTTTAAGCCCCACTCGGGGTCTGCGGCATTTTGTTGCCTCTGTGCGAGCAAACCAATATGTCAAGCTCTACCTGCTGGGATGACTCTTCCCTCTCTACCATCTTTGTAGGCGTTGTCCCCTTAATGTCTTTCCAACGTCTGAGTCATTGCACTGAAAGGGCTTCCTTCCACAGAGACCGTTTTCAGGTCACCACAGGTTTTCAGCAACTGGGCAGCCAATGTGCGCCAGGGACTCTCTCTGCGCCCCACACCACTCTGGACGATATCCTGTTTGCCATCTGAATGGGGAGTGAGACCGTCCCCAAGCCCGTCCTGCTGCCTGGCGCCACCTGTGTGCATCCTTCTCTGAGAAGGAGACTTGGCACGGGGAAAAGCAGGAAGAGGCTGCTGGGGAAGGCAGGGGGGCCTTCAGGCTTGCTGCATGTGAGGAGGGGCAGGGAGGAGGATTGGAAAGAGGACCCTCATCCTGCAGTGCCCTCTAAGCAGGGTCTCAGCCGAGCCAATGTCAACTCCTCAAACCAAAGTCACCTGTTATACAAGGATCTGAACTTTCAGTGATAAGCTGAATGCGGTCTGAGGATTTAATGTATAACGTAAGAATTATAGTTGGTAATTGTGTATTGTGTATGGTTGGAATTTTTCAAGAGAGTAGAACTTGTGTTCTCACCAAAAATGAAACAAAGGGAGGGGGGTAGTAAATACGCAAGGTGATGGATACAATATTTAACTCGCCAGTAGGAATCCATTCACAATGTAGACATGTATCAAATCATCACATTGTATACTTTAAATATATTACAATTTGATGTGTCAATTATACCTCAATAAAGCTTAAAAAAAAAAGAAAAAAGAAAAAAAAAAGGTCATCTATGAAAGGGGTCCAGAATCTTGCAGAAATGAACCTACATTCGTTCCCGGCACTTATACTCAGTCCTTGGCATCTCGTGGGAAACATGGCGTAGGTGCCTGTGCTAGGGACACCGTGTAGGACAGCGGCTGGGGGTCGGCAGTCAGTGATGTCCCCTGCAGCGGGGAGTCTAAAAACTAAATTTTCGTAGCCACCATGGGGCAACACAAAGGTAGCAACAAGGTGCCACATTAGTGTCCTGCCACTGGAAGGACACGCATGGCCCCATTATCCAAATGGCATGTATCACTATGCCTTGGGAAGCCTTGGGGCGGGGTCTTGCTTCTTGCGAGGGAGCAAAGGAGACTTCCCTGAAATGCCTCTTCCTTTGTTCTTCCGTCAGCTATGATCAGCTGTTTGGCAGGAAGAATTAAGAGGGAGAGAGAATGAATGGGAATGAATCACTGAACTCACTCCTAGCTCAGGGAAACGTTTTATTGGATTTGTTTTGCTTTGATGCCCATTAAGCCCATGGGGTAGGACAGGCCAGAGAGTGAACATGAGGGCCGGGGGAAGGGATGCAGGGTCTCCCTATGGTTGCCCCACCATGCTTGTAATTTATTATTAACTATCTCTTCTGGGCCAAGGTCTATTGGACCCTTCCAGGGGGCCAGCTCCCGAGGCCAGGGCTGTGGTTCATCCAGGCAGATCAGATGGAACATTTTATTTACTTGCTTCTTTCCTTAAATCTGCTATGACTCAACCTGGCTCGAGACAGAAAAAGTTTGCTTGACCTTGATTGAAACAGTGAACTTTGGGGGAATTCAGAGTACTGGTTACACTTGCCTCAATTATCAGCTGACAAGTTAGCAAGATCTTGGTGGAACAGTCAGGCGAATACCTTTGATGCCCTGGCCTTGTTCTAAGAACCTAAATAAACGCTTACTTTTAAACTGCCGATCATCTACAGTGTTCCAGATGTAGTGTTTTGCTTGCCGAGGTCATCCTTTCACTTAACACATATTCACAGAGGACCTACTCCTTGTCCAAGTGCTGGACATGCCAAGGGCTGGAGATAACAACCAGAACAGAAAAGACAAAACCCCTGCTTTTGGTGATGGGAAGGTAAGGGGCGTGGGATATCCACAAGGCATATCAAGTTCAAACTAAAAAGAGTAATCTCAGATGATGTGGAGTGCTGTGAGGAAATGAAGAGCATTGAGCAACATACGTTATAAAATTGAATCTTCTCAAATCATCCCTTTGGACGGTGGCTATTATTCTCAGGTTATCAATGAGGGAAAGGATGTTCAGAGATATTATTTAACTTGTCCAGGTTCCAAAAGCTCCAACAGGACAAGAACAGGGATTTGAACGTAGGCCAGTCTTTGAGCCAATAGGCTCACCTAACTCATGCCAAAATAGTTAAAAGTCTCCGGTCAGCCCCCACTTACAGCAGAAGCCTATCTCCCTGGTCTCTCCCTTGCTCTGTACTTTCCAGCCAAGTGACTTCCTTACAGTGTCTGGAAAAGCCCAGAGGCTCTTGCCTTCCAGTCCTGAGCGCAGTCTGGCCGAGAGTTTCCCCGAGTGTGGGATGCTCCTGCAGCGGTTCTGGGAGATGAATTTGTGTGGCACGCAGATGCTTCTTTGAGCACCATCACCGCACATGGAAAGTCATTCTCTGTTCAAGTCCTTTTCTCTTCCTCCGATTGTATTAAGAAGACCGTTCAGTACTAGACAAACATTTTTGAACACTATCTGAGTTCTCCCTTTTTAAAAAATGATTTATTGAGGTATAATTGGCATACAGTTATTATAACTTTCTAAATGTTCTTTCTCATTTTAACATCTGTGTGGGTTTCGTTTCAGTTTCCATTTACTTTTCTCCTCATCAGGGATCATAATGTGCTACTTCTTTGCATGTGTGGTGATCTCTGATTATAGGCAAGACCTTGTCAGTTTTACCATGTTGGGTATAGGAGATTTTTATATTCCTCAAAATATCCTTTAGCTCATTCCTGGATGTCATTATTCGGAAACAGTTTAATTCTCTGGGATCCTGCTTCTCATCTGTGTCAGGTGGGATCAGAGAATTGAAAGTAGGGCTCATTCCTCCCTACCCCTGAGGCAGCACTCATTCGTGTACTTGGCCCCATGTTCCAGGAGTCATGAGGTTTCCAGGCTGGCTGGTTGGCGTAGGCAGCATTCCCAGCCTGTGTGAGCAGAGGGCACTCTTGAATCCCTTCTCATGAATGAGCCCCATCATGCCGTCGCTGAATGCTTGTCTGCAGAGATCTGGGGTTCCCACTGCAGACAATGCTCCCCACTCCAGGCCCCCCTTCCTGGGAATGCTAGCTGCCTTCTCCCCCTGGTCGCCCCAGGTGCCAGGCTCTGTCGCCCCAGGTGCTCTGTCACCCCAGGTGCCAGGCTCCACCTCGACTTCCCCACCCTGCACTGCAGCCTGGCGATTTTTATGTTCCTGTAAATTTTTTTTCTTTTTTTAGCTTTGTTCTCAAATGAAGTTAAATTATTTGGAAGCAGTTTGGTCCTTTGGGTCCTGCTTTTAAGATTGGTTAGGTGGGATCACAGCCGCACTCACCATCGGGCAGATTATTCCCCATATAGGAAGCTGGGCAATGTCAGGGCTCACGTCATTTTTTTTTTACCACCTCTCAGGGATCCCTGTCCTTGGTGGCCTCTTGTCCAGGTCCTGAAAACCATTCTGGGGTATATTTTGTTGGTTTTTGGTTGTTCTAGTAGGAGCATAAATAAGGTCCCTCATGCCCCATCCTGGTCTAAAGCAGCAGTCCCCTCTCCTGATATACCCCCTTTATTTATTTATTTATTTATTTATTTATTTATTTATTTATTCTAAGTTTATTTTATTTATTTATTTAAGTAATCTCTGCACCCAGCATGGGAGTCGAACTCACGCTCCTGAGATCAAGAGTCGCATGCTCTTCCAACCCATCCAGCCACGCACCCCCCCTTTTTTAAACAAAGATAAAGCAGACCCCAGAGCTTTACATAGGCAAGACTACCCAGCTAGAGCTTAGTATACTTTGTTTTGTTTTCTTCGTATTTATTTTATGCTTAATTTATTTATAACAATCAATCCTGCTTTTCCATTAATGGTAGCATCAAAAAGTTGCACGGTCGACTGAATTTGTTTAAGCTTAAAAAGTAACTCAATTTAAAGAAAATAGTAAAGAAACTGCAGGACAAGTACAAAAAGGACGAGAAATCAGCTAAGGAAGTGCTAGGGGAGTGGGGAATAATGGACATTATGGGGCACTGATCCCATTGGCTCCCCCTCCAACCCGATGCCCTCCCAACTGAATTCCTCTTTCCTGGCCTTTGAGTTACTAGCCCTTGACCCACCCTGTGCTGATGTGAGAGCAAAGGTCACACTATAGTGATATTTTCATCCTCTGCATCAGCCTCCTGTGTTTTTCTCTAGACCCTATACCATCCAGGTCAATAGCCACAAGGCACATGGAGCTACTCAGCACTGGAAATGTGGCTAGTCCTAAGGGCGATGGATCCTAAGTGTAGAATACACACTGGGTTTAGAAAGTAGTACCAAAAAAAAAAAGAATTTAGAATATCTCATCAAATAATGTTTATATTGAGTACATGTTAAAATAAGACTATTTAGAATATATTGGGTTAAATAAAATATGTCGTGAAAATTAATGTCACCCTTTTTCTTTACCTTCTTTAGAACATGGCTGCCAGAAAATTGGCCATTATCTATGTGGCTCGCATCCTAGTTCAGTTAGATGGCACCGCCGTAGATGTACCATCCGTCCACACATCCTGGCTCCTGACACAACACCGGCCACAGCATAGGAGCTTAACAAACACCGGTCGAATATCAGTGATTGAATGAACACTGGAATGAGTGGCTTGAACTTGATTGGGAGTTCCAAGAGGAAAGAAATACTGAAGCCCTGGAGACACTTCGGTTTCTCACTCATAGAGTGGGGATAATGAGAACACACACCTCCTAGAGATAGTGAAGAGAAAATGAGATAATTCTTGGAGAACTCTCAACACTGCGCCCAGATCAATGGACGTGCTCAAGACAAGTTAGATATTATAGGAAAAATGTCTTCATTTAGAATCACACCATGTGAAAGACCTTAGCAACCATGTACCAAGAATTAAGAGAAAAGATTCTTTTCAGTGGGTTTTCTCTTGCTTATTATGGAAATGCGCTTCATACACTTCCTATGCCTCATGAATAAGGGCTCAGCTCTGTGGACCACCTCGTGCCCACCCCTTCCCCCCACTCATTGGTGTTCTGATATCTTGCTACTTAGAAGCCATGGGGTGTGTGTGTGTGTGTGTGTGTGTGTGTGTGTGTGTGTGTGTGTATCAGTAAAACACTTTCTTCCAGGTTTTATCTTATTGCTAAAAATAATGTACTTGTAAATTGCTTTATAAATTATTTATCATGAGGGGCTTCATCATTGAACAAGTGCTACAGCGTACTGTGAAAATGGGGGGCGGGGGGCTCGTGGTGAAGGAGGGAGAGAAGAAGGCATTGGAATCACTTATAAATAATATATTCATTGGTCAAAGAAAGTTATCGCCTTTTATGAAGTGTTTGGAATTCATCTTGCATACTAAGTGGGCGTTCTCTTGCTGACTCCTGGGTGATCTGCCCCAGCCTCCTTGCTTCTCTACCTCTGAACTTGGGGGTTCGGATGCCTTTTATTTATTTCTGCCAAAGCCACCATTGCCACATCTTGTCACCTGGAAATAAACAGCAAACAGGGCTGACTGTACCTCTGAGGAAACACAAAAATGTGTTGGCAACTCCTGGGAGCAGAGTCTGTGCCCCTGAGTTGGACTCTGCATTTGGTATTCATTGCGTAAACGCCGCGCCTAATGAAGGCATTTGGTATTCATGTGGATGTCACATGTATTTCCAGAGACGCTGGGCTCTAATTTAGCACGGGTTAATGGACACCTCTATTAAAGTGTTATTGAAAGTTTGACATTCAAATAACCCAGTTTAAAAATCAGACAAACCTAGACATTAAATCTGAAGGGGAGGAAATGTAGGAGAAGTCAAGTATATAAATGCCAACTTTAGACGGAAACACTAATCCACCCTGGAGAGGGATGAATGGTGGATCCAAGTGCTTCCTGCTCTTTCGCTTTCCCTCCCCTCTCTGTGCCTAAGCCTTGGCATAGTCCCCGAGTGCAGCAGGCCAAGGCCTCTGTGGTACAAGTGGGGGCAGAGGGAGGGACAGAATGAAGGCAGAGTCATAGCAAATCAAAGGCGTCCCTCACCTCTGACAATCCCCACCATACTGTTGGCCTTTGGCTCTGCTCCTTTCTGTAACTGTCTTAAGGCACTATAGAATATTTCATGTTAGATAATGAAATTCAAGCTCAGAGAACTTAACTGATTTGAGGAGGGCCACACTTCACTGGTAAATAGTAAGAAAGGATTAGAACATTCACTGCACTTATATTTATTTCCCCATTCATTAATTTAACAAATATTTATTAAGCACTTACTCTGTGCCAAACTCACTTGCTAACTAGTTGACATTAGCAAATAAAACAGACTCTTCTTACAACTACTCTGGGAAAAAGTTCAGCCGAGTTTTATAAAAATAAGCTTATGCTTATACTCTCTGGCCCAGCCATTTCACTCCTAGGTATTTATCTAAGATCAATGAATGTAATAAAATGGAATAGAATACTCGTGGCCTCTCAACTCATAATAACCAAAGAACGAGATAAATGAAGGTAATTGAATGTTCGTAACCTCTTTGTTAATAATAGCCGCCAAAAGAAAAAAGTCCAGGTGTCCATCCACGGAAGAACACACTGCCTGTGGTGTAACCATACAATGGAATACCACTCAGCAATACAAGGAATGAACTGTTGACATATGTCACAGTTTGGAAGAATATCAAACACATTACGTTGGGTGAAGGAAGTCTTACAAAAAAGTATATACGCTCTATGATTCTAATCATGAAATTCTAGAAAAAGAAAAACTAATCAGTATTGGGAAGGGTCAGAACAGTAGTGGCCTCAAGGGCCAATGGAGTTGGGGTTTAACTAAGAAGGGGCCAAAGGAAACTTTTTGGGGTGACATTAATGTTTTATGTCTTTTTTTTTTTTTTAAAGATTTTATTTATTTATTTGAGAGAGAGAGAATGAGAGAGAGTGAGTACATGAGAGGGGGGAGGGTCAGAGGGAGAAGCAGACTCCCTGCCGAGCAGGGAGCCCGATGCGGGACTCGATCCAGGGACTCCAGGATCATGACCTGAGCCGAAGGCAGTCGCTTAACCAACTGAGCCACCCAGGCGCCCCATGTTTTATGTCTTGATGGGGGGGTTGGTTAAATAGGTATGTGCCTTTGCAAAACTCACTGAACTGTGCACTTCATACTTGTGCATTACACTATATAAGCATCTTCCCTCCAGAAAAAAGAAGAATCATAAATGAATTTTGAACTCTGGTTAATTATATGTGCACACTGACGTGCTTAGGGGTGAGGTGTGCTGATGTCTTCAGCTCAGTTTGACATGCGTGGAGAAATAAAAGGGATGGATGAATGGATAGATGGATGGAGGGAGGGATGGGAGAGATGGGTACATGGAGAAATGTGTGATAAAGGTAATATAGCAAAATGTTGCTTTGTGATCTAAAGGATATGCATATGGAGGTTTGTTCTACAATTCTTTCAACTTTTTTGTGTTTTTAAAATTTTCCATTATAACATTTTGAGAAAAAATGCTTTTTTAAAGATTTATTTATTTGAGAGAGCAAGGGGAAAAGGATAGAGAGAATCTCTAGCAGACTCCCCACGGGGCACAGAGCCTGATGTGGGGCTCAATCTCATGACCCTGAGATCATGACCTGAGCCAAAATCAAGAGTAGGATGTTTAACCAACTGAGCCACCCAGGCGCCCCAAGAAAAAAATGTTTTAAAATAAACAGACTCCTTCCTTGTCTTTATGTTGCTGACATGTTAGCAACGAAGACAAACACTAATCAAGGTAAACACATAGGTAATTGCATATTTGGGGGAATGTTATAAGGAACAAAGATAAGGTGCAGTGTGAGGAATATTTTAGGGGAAATTGTTTACATCGGTGGTCAAAGAAAACCTCTTTTAAAGGGAAGTGGTGTTCGGAAAGTGAGACAGCAAGTTGAGAAAGAAGCAATGATGAAAAGCATGTGCCTCCAGGTGAGAAGGAGGGGCGTGCTCCAAAGAGAGGACAGCAGGAGCGAAGGCCCCAAGACAGAAGAGAGCTTAGCCCAGGCAGAGAGAGGCGAGGAGGCCAGTGTGGATGGGGCGTGGCCAACGAAGGCAAGAACCAATGGGAAGTAAGGGAGGAAGGGTATATGCAGCGCCTGGATGATTCACTAGTTCACAGGCCCTGGTAAGTTTCCATCGTCCTTGGGTTGGTCAGAGCACATCTAGGGCATTGCGCCCAGAGCTGAATGCTAAAACAACAATAATGATCACTAATATTTATAGAGTGCCTGCTGTATACCCAGCATTGTGACAAGTGCCTTATCATTTACCTTATTTAAACTTCACATCTGTCCAAGTCATATACTATTTTAAGTAAATATATAAATCTCTATTATCTATTTTACACACGAAGAAAGAGAGGTTTGGGAGAGGATAAGAAGCTCACCTAGAATCACACAGCTAGTCCAAGATGGAGCTGGGAGAGGGGGCGGCAGTTACAAATGTTAGGTAGTCACGTTATCTGAGAAATACTTGGAAGAACCAGCAAGTAGGGAAGTCTCCCTGGAACCACAGTTGTCTTCTTCAAATCTGTGAGGCTATCACAGGGAAGAGAGGTTTTATTTGTACCTTATAGTCACAAGGATCTGACTTAGCATCAGTGAGTGGATGTTCTGAAAAAGCAAATTTGAGGCCCAATGCTGGGAAACAAACAAAAAAATCGTAATGAGCAGATTTGTCCAGAGGTGGAAAAAGCCGCACCAGGAGTCATGACTGATGACTTTCTCCTTCCCTTGAAGCCACTGGAGCCTAGGATGAATGGCCACCGTACAGAGGGACTCAATCGTCAGCTGTGGGTTTGACCTGATGACTTATAAGTGCCTCCCAGCCTTGAGATCATGGGATGACCAACCAATCAGGCTCCGTAGGCGGCTGTGGCTTCTCCAGCAGGCTGGTCTTTTCCAGAGCTGTGTTAATAACATCTTCATGCAAACAACATTTTCCATTCAAGCCACATTCATTGCTGGCCTCATGAGAATCACCCGCAAGACTGGAGTGCTGGCTACACAGAAAAAAGTCAAACTGGCCATACAAACGCAATCACTGCTCACGAGGGGGAATCAGTGAGACTTCCCTGTGTGGGGACACTGCCTGCCATTTGCTGGTCTACGATGCTGATCTACGGTGCTGTTCTAAAGGAGCTAAAGATGGATAACCTGGGAGTGCCCAGAGCCTATGGATAGATCTCTACGGACTAAGAGATTTCTCGGGGTTAGAAATACAGAGCATAAAGAACCCAGCAGCCCAAATGGCACAAGTGGCAGAAAAAATATATTCAAGTTCATCTCGGCCCTGAACTCAGCTGCGGAGGCCAGCAAGAACTATAATTGCCATTCTCATGTTGTAGGTATCTGTTCGTGCTTTTCTCTTTCACCAGCCTCCCAACTCCTAAGTGGATGAGAAATGAAGTGACTGGAGGGCCTGCCACGTGCTGGGCTCTGTGGTAGGCACCCTAGTGTGCATCACACTGATCCTCACGATGACTCAGTGAGCCAACTTCTATTATTGCCCCAGTTCACAGACGAAGACAGAGATACTGAGTAACTTTTCTCAAACTCTTACAATTACAATATGGTAAAATTGATATCAAACCTACCCAGATCAAACTCCATAGTCTTTGTTTTTAACGACTATAGCCAATGAATGAATGAGTGAATGAATGAATGAATGGCAGCTTAAAGTAAAATCATGAATCCAATAAACTTGAACCACCAGTTTGGGATTTAAAAATAAATAATAATGAAGGGAAAATTACTTCCAAAAAAGCAAGGCTGAGGAAAGCAAAAGAGCCAGGTACAATTTTACTCTACACTTCCTAGTAACCATGCTGGAGAAAAAAGGAATGCAGATGGGCTACCTGGCTGCCATGCCCACTAAAAGGAGGAAGAAGGACTCATCTGGAGAGAGTGACTAGCTTCCTGACCCCAAGCCACCTGTGTGTGAACATCTCTGAGCAAGGTCCCAGCTCCAAGGATGAGCAATGTCTAGGCTTAGAATCCTATGTCTGCCCATTTGGTCCATTCAACAGCCCTCCAGAATGATTTAATTTTGGAAATAAAGTGTATGGTTTCTTATCCAGCAGGGGTCCTGGCCTTTTTAGGAATAGTTTGAACTCAATAACACAAAAATATTACTATCTTTAGAAAACAGAGTTGGCATCAGTTGGCTAGGGTATGCATGCGATTGTAGAGCATGCTCTAGGGTAACAATAAGGGCAAGACCATTCTGTTTATGCTGCTCAACCTCCCCTTGGGTAGAGGACCAAGCGTCAGTTGTCCTGTGGTAGAAATGACCTAGCTATAAGTGCCTTGATAAAATCTAGTTCCCAGTTTCAGATCTTTTAGTTGATTCCGAAGTAGGCCTTGATTACCCTATCTTGGCTCCTGTTAGCAAGATACACCATCTCCTACATTTCTGTTCCAATACAATGGTCTCTGGCTCATTATATAACATCGTGGTTCCCTCATCGTGCTAGAGAAGTGTTATTTGAACAATTCAAACAATACAATTTTTTCCAATTTCTATAGGAAAAAAAAATACCTGAGGCATAGGAAAGGTAAGTCAATGTCCTCAAGTTCGTATATATATTGTAATTAATGGAATTGACTTCCAACCCCAGGTATGTCAGACTCCACCCCATCTCTTTAATGAGGATAATTAACAGCCTTACTCTTAATAAGGTGCAGCAACAGTGACAAGCCAGGCTTCTCTGTTGAGGCTCACACTTTCCACATTATTTCAATCAAATGTGAAAGAACGAAGCTCCCCCTGGAGTCTGCAGGCAGTGCTTCTTTCTCCGAAGGCAAGATGTCTACCAAGACACCAGACAAATGTCTTCTCTGCTCTATCTTCTTTTCATGCACTTATTATTGTATTTCCAACAATAAGACTATCCCTTTAAGAGTCAAGAGCCCATGGTTTCATGTAGATTTCCCCTGGCAACTCTGAAGTCTTGCCCAAGGACCTCTTAGCATCTGATTAAATATGAATGTGGAGGTGGGTGTGGAAGTGAGCCCACTCACTTGTGATCCTTTCCCTGGAAACCCCTGTTACTAAAACATGGCTGAAGAGGGCTGGAAACAGGGCCAGCCCATTACCTATTAATTCTTAATACACTGGCGGATTATAACGAGACTTGGAGGATGGAAAGGGATGGGTAAACAAGAACCTGTCTGGACCTAAGATCCAATCTGAACGAAAGCCAAGAACCTGAAATGATACCCAGACACCCTAAGAGACATGGAGTAGTCCATTTATACTAAACCCAGACAAATCCAAGTGGGGGTCTCCCTGGCCATGTCTGATGGGCTCCCTGGGCTCACAATCTGACCCGAAGCAACAGCCTTAAACAGGTATTACTAGCAAACCCTTTTGTAGTCATGCGCCTCAACTTTTCTGTCTGCCTCTATCTGTCTGCAGCTCATGTGATTTCACACTCAGCCTGAGAATCAAACCTCAAACCGCTTAGTCATCTACCAGAGGAGGATACTAAGCTTACTTTTGCAAAGGGACCGTAGACGAGACAACCCAGAAGGGCGTGTGGGACATCAGTTTCACCTTCAGCGCCATCTTTAATGGATTGGTACTGGCTGTTTGGAAGGCTGCAGCGAAGACTTTGAAGTCATGCCCAAGCGCAGTGGGAAAGAGGCAGTAATTGATGAGTGATGTTTCCACAGACACAGGGAGGAGGAGGAGAGCAGCAAGTGTGTCTGACATTTGCCACATCTGAGACTTCTCTGTCTTTCTAACGCAGAGAAGAATTTCCCCTCTCTGCAATTAGCTCAACGGCCTGCGGCAAAGCTGCGCTGCAGGCGGTCTCTGCTCCGTGAAGGGAGAGACCGTGGGCAGGACTCAGAGGAATTAACCTTGAGATTCAGCCTCCTGAAGACGCACGTGGCTCATGGCCACACTTCAATGCTGTGACCAGTCTCACCAACATTGTCTCTTCCCTCATTGGTCCTGAGACATGCACCCTAAGTCCATTCTGAACTCCCAACTCCTAGAGTTGGCTCCCGTCCTGATGTCTTCCTGTGCATAAGCCCAACATAGTTCCCTAGTGACGTTCCACGCCCTGATCAGAATCTGACTTCTCTAAGGACCTTGAAAATGCTCTCTAGTGCCTCTTTGTTCTCCAGTCATGGCACAGGAGGAAATATCCTTTCATGTTTTCTATTTTGATCCCTTCACTCTGCAAAGGAGAAGTCGGAGGTGTAGCAAAGGCAAGAGATTTTCAAAAGACGACCTAGAGATATGGCAATAGGAGAGCTGTGATTCTGACCTCCTGACCCCTGGTCCGAGTCTTCCCCATGGGATGTGTGTGACCGCCCTGCTTGTGGAACCAGCACCAGAGAGCAGTGTCATTACTGCAAGGTGACACTTGATCCTTACAGCACACTGTATGTATTCTCACTCTCATGACTGCAGTGGGAGGCCCTAGGTGAAGGCCTAAGCTATGTACCTTTGAGAGGCCCTGGTAGGTCTGGGGACCACTGAGGAAAACTATCATGCTTTCAATTTCACACAGTCCATGAGCTCACAAGACGGTCCAAGCCAGAACGTTGCAGCTAAGAACTAGAATATATCAGCTATCTGAAATAAAGATTGCCTCTGAATCCCTCAGCCAGCCCACCTTAAAGTATATGAATAACATTGAGGGGAGACACTCAAAGTTCACAAACTATGTGTGTTTTATTCATTTGAGGCCTTTCTTCCCTGACACAGAAAGGCATTTGAATTCTTTTCAGGTTTAATCATCCAGGTTGTTCTGCGTGTGGGAAGGAATCAGGTCTGTCTTCTTGACCACTATAGTCCCCACCCCCACTCCCAAGTGTTTACAACAGAGCCAGACTGGGGTCTATGAGTGCAGTGTGGACCTGAGAACATGTGGATGGTTCTTGGGAAGATGTGTGGTTAGATACAGCACTGCAGAGGAGGAGACCCGAGGCTGGATACGACCTGGGGTTAATTCAGAGAGTCACGGGAAACTGGTGGCATTCTACTGACATGGCACATGAAGAGGTACAACTTGCAAAGACCAGAGTGTGATGGGAAAGAGAATGGATTCAGAATCCAGTCTACCGGGGTTCCAATCCCACCTTTAACACAGGCTCTGACAGGTCACTTAACCTTCCCATCACTCAGCTTCCACATCTGTAAAAGTGGAGATTATAATGGCCCCTACCTTCAAGAGTTATTGCGACAATTAACTGAGTTAGCATATGAAGTGTTTGGAAGGGTTCCTGAATTCTCTAGAAGGCTGTGTGTGGATGTTCAACAAGATTCAATACTAAAGAAGAGTGAAGAAGCAGTTGGCAGTGTAGCAAAGACATTTACCGATTGGCTCCCCAGCATCCAGTCTCCACTATTTGAGTAACAGTTCTGATTCTTCTTTAGAGTCCTGTCCTTCACCATCCTCCGTCTTCAACATTTGGGAAAAGCAAGGGGGTAGAGCACATAACCCAAAGTCTCTTCTTTCCAGGTTATAGTTAAGGCTGAGTACATGTCCTAAGTCTGTCTGATCCCCAATTCTCCAGACTATATGGCAGTGGCCGCCTAGGATGCCTTTCCACTGGACATAAAGCCGGCAGGAGCGGCCAGCAGCCATTTGATGGGAGGAGGGAGGTCCACCTGGGAATGGGAAAAACACAGAAAACACATTCATGCAAGTTGAGAGGGGAAAAAAATCTTGATGACATCATTTGACCCCCTGTATCGAGCCACATCTGAAGGCTGATTACTCATGGAGTTTTCAGTTATATGAGTCAATAAATTCCCTTTTTGCTTAAGCCAGTTTGGATTGGGTTTTCTGTGACTTACAACTGAAAAAAATCTTCAGTTACAAATACCTATGCGTTTAAGAGAAATATCTGATCCGGATATTTGGGTACAACTTTGAAGAGCTACTGCCAAAACTAACACCTTGGAGTGAGTAATGGTTCATCAGGCCTTTGAGTACTTTATTCAACCGATGGAACATTCTATTCCTTGCTATGGGGAAAATGGGAATGATAAAACCACCCTTAGGGGTTGCTTGAGGAATTCAGTGATATGTTAGAAAATACTTAACACAGTGACCTCCACATTTTGGGGTCTCAGTCAATGTCCAGAAATGTGGGAGCTCATATAAAAATACACTTGCAATTCAGATCAGGATTATTTCCACAAGACTTTTAAGTGACAAGATAAAAGGGTGTGCTGAAACTAGAGGGGGGAATTGGGAAGGGTAGAAGTTTTGAAGAAAAGCAAAGAAGACAGGATGCAAATTGTTTTCCATCCAGGAGCATAGCCAAATAATAACAAAACACTCTGGATTCACCCAGCAGTTGTCCTCGTATTTTCCTAGGAATGAAAAGTAGATAGTGTGCTGACTGGTTCATAATACAGGTTCCTCAGACTCGGTCAATTGCACTGTCTAGGGAATAACTCTGAGAATCAGTATTTTGTAACCACCATCCAATGCAAGTTTGGAGAAAACTCTTGTAATACTCAAAATGCTTCAGGCACATAATGTAACTTTTCTTCCCACAACATTTCTGATGGAGTTGGTGTCACCATCCTGGGAAATGAACTAAACAAAAGAGAGCTGAGAAACTTGGTTAGTGCCAGAAAAGGTGTTAGAGGCAAGCTTCTGGGTCATTTCAGGGCTGGATACTCGTAAGCTCCAACTCTCAATCATGTCCCAGATTCTCAGGAAGGGAGAGTGGAAAATGCAGTATGTCCAAAGATGTCCATTGTTGTGGTATCTAAATTAGAAAAACTGGAAAACATCCCTGAGCTAGATCTGTGCTGCCCTACCCAGATGGCTCTTTGGGGACCTGTAAGATAGCCCTCCCCTCTTTGGGCATTTCCTTGCCTAAAGAAAACTGTCTGATCCAAGGACCACCTGGCCCACAGCCACTGGCTGATCCATATGGTGATATAAATTCCCTGTCTTCATGCCCCACCTTGAGACAATTCAGCAAGACTATCCCAACCTCAACGTTCTCCCTAGGGTCGGCTGAGCTCTTCATTGCAAAGGCGTGACAGCTCAACCTCTCCCTCTGGCCAGCCCTGCTTTCTGCTTTCGATGGGTGTTGCCCCCCAAGAGCACTCTGTAATCGACCTTTCATCTGCTAACCCCCGTCTCAGAGCCTGCTTCTCATGGAACCCAACCTGGGACAGTCCTTTGTGTTTAGGAATAGGAAACTAATTAAATATTTTATTGTCCAATCATTTGATGGAAGACTTTCTTGCTATTAAAAGTGTTATTTATGATGACAGGGAAGAAAATTAAAATGAAATATAAATGATAAAATATAATTGATGAAAGCATAATACAAAATTCCATGCAGGCCATAATTATTATTACACAAAATTTATCCACAGACATAGGGCTGGAAGGAATGCACAGAAACTAAATGGTTGCTTGGGATGGAGAGAGAAGATGGGTTATCTGTGCAAAACATTGCACTGTTTAAAATCATTATGATGCCATTGTTTCCATAGCAGACAGAAAAGTACACTGAATAATGAATCAGATAGTAACTTGACAAAGAGAAGTCTAAAAAAAAAATGACAATAGCACGTATCCTATCTTATAGAAAACACTTCTTGGGGAGAAGATTTGGATCAAATTCTTACTGTCAGGTTCCTCTGTCCCACTGAGGCTCTTCTGTCCCCAGGTTAGAAGACCAGAGGCAGGAGTTGGTTCAGGCAGCCAAGCAGGAAAGCTCAGCCCCACGGTTGCCACGTGGGTCTTCAGGAAGACCACACCATTGCTCTTCCTCACCTTTACTTTTCAGCAACATTCACCCTTCCTAACTGCTCACAACGTCATTCCAACTTATCCTTCGGAGCATCAGTATTTGCCTTCAATCCGAAAAGCAAAGAGAACCAAACTTCAACTAATTCTTGACCTCAGTTCCTTGCCAGAGGGACAAGTCTGAATCTTGTTCTCTAGTGTCCCCGAGGCTCCAGAGGGACTGTGCACAGAGCCAACCTGTTCACTGACTCATCCTCAATCAGCTTCCTGCCCTTTTGTATCTCACCTCTCCACTCCCTTACTGGCCTCCCAGCTCCCAGAGAAATTACTCCACTGAAATTCTAATCTCAGCATATCCTTCTGGGGAACCCCATGTGCGCCAAATGGCACTGACCCCTTCCTTCCTTCATACCCAGATGGTGTTACTAAGTGACACGCTTTGGGGCAGCAGATACTCACCGACGGTTTGTGGTGATGACGAGGAGATGACATAGGGCGGGACACCAAGGTAAATGTTAGTTGGCATCAACCAAATGTTCCTTGGCTGCCCCTAACACTGGTCTGCTTTCTCTCCTGAGACCCTAACCAACTGGCCTCTTCTTGGGTTCTCCCCTTTCTCAGTCTTCCTCACAACCCCCACTTTCTCCCAGGTGGCCGGTGGGAAGACAAAAAGTTACCCCCTCCCATCCAGGCAACGCCCAGAAGACCTGAGTGAAGTACACTTGCTCCTTTCACCAAATCAACATCCTTGAGTTTCGTAAAGAAAAGCAGGATCTGTCTCGGAGTTGAACACGATCACTTTCGTCTTATACACAGTTTTTTCAACCTATTTAATATTCTTGGCATTAACCTTTATGAGGCTTCCAGAAATGCCCCCCCTTTATGAATTCAACTGCCATGCAATCTCTGACCCCAGGGGAGAGCCACGTTCATTCCCTGGAGGCACCCTCTCCACAGGGTGGATGGTGACAGACCCACTGAGCACTGTCCCCTGGAAGCGCCCTCAGAGTGGCACTTCCCTGGCAACGCCATCCCCAGCGTGCACGCGCATCGCCCCAGAGAGCTGAGCCCATCAGAAGAGAGGCTCAAGAAAGATGAAGGGAGGTACGCTGGAGCATGGCAGTTTCTCCAAAAAACAACTAAACATAGAATTACTCTGTGACCCAGTCATTCCACTTGTAGGCATACACACAACAAGTTGAAAGCAGAGGCTCAGATGGACGTGTGTACACCCACGCACACGGCAGCATTGTTCACAATAACCAAATGGTGGAAGCCCCCCAAGTTCCATCGGCAGGTAAACGGATGAACAGTGTGGCCAAGTCGTCTGATGGACTATCACTCAGCCATAGAAAGGAAGGCCATCCTCACACAGGCTATACCACGACCCTTGCGCATCTCCTGCCCCACGAAATAAACAGATCACAGAAGGACAAATATTGTATGATTTCGCGTACGTGAAGGAGCTACAGGGGTCAAATCCACAGAGACAAAGTAGAAGGGTGGGGGCTGGTAGTTTCAGAGAGAGGGGCCTGGGGACCTTACAGTGGTTGCGGAGCTCCTGTTTGAGAAAATGAAGAAATTTTGGAGGCAGCCGGGGGTGACAATTGCCCAACAGTATGAGCGTATTTCCTGACCCTGAACTTGACATTTAAAAAATGGTTAACATGGTACATTTTATGTTATATATACTCCACCACTGCCTAAAAAAATATATAAATAAATGAAAAAAAAATAAATAAATAAAAGAAAGAAAGAAAAGAGGAAGGCAGGCTCCCCTTCCCTGCTTCTGCTCCTCAGTGAGCTGGTGACCAAAAATAGACCCGCAGCATTAGCATCACGCCTGGCTCCTTGTTAATTGTCTTGTTTTAGATGCAGATGTTTTTCACTTACAGACAGTGGTTTGGGGGAATAGGAATACAAAATGTGCTGGTTTGGCATTTCTGAACCCAGTAAAACTTTGATTAGTTTGAATGGTATCGCTCGGCTGGAGATAAACATCAGATCCAGGAAAGCTGAGACCCTTTGTTTTTCTACAAGCACCAACTTAACAAGATCCCTTTTAAGCAGGAACGCCTGTGGAATCAAGCATTTTCTTTGTTCCCTGAGATTCTATTTTTTAATGCTTACGAGGGATGTGTGTGTATGTATGTGTGTCTTCTCTTTCATTTTTTTTTTCCTTTTTCCTTTTTTAAAATGTCTTTTTGCCTACATAAGGTGAAAAAGCAGAAATGATCAGCGAGCAAGTTCTTGCTCAAGTCTCAGAAGGCGTGAGGAGTGAGCCCGCCTTGCAGGGTCTCTTACCCAAAATTTCGAGGAAGAAACATATCCCAGGGCCTGATTCCTCCCTGCCCACCTTCTCACCTCCACCTTTCGCTCTTCACCACTCACGGGCTGCACTTCAAAGAATCTGCCCACCAGTTGGGGCCCAAAGGAAAATTAAACTTGGAAAGGGCTGGGTCTCTTAGTAAAAGAGCCTTGGGTTTGACTCAGAGCTGTCATTATTCACCAGCTGCGTAACTTTATTAATCTGCTAAAGTCATTTCGTTGTCTGTAAATCGAGGGTAATAATAGTATCCACTCCACGAGGAGGGAGTGAAGATTAATCCAGATACTAATTAGAAAGCGCCTAGCGCACACCTCGGCACACAACAAAAGCTCAGGAAAGTTTGGTTGGGTGGCATAAAGCGCATTTTATATTAGTAACTCATGATTCTGGAAAGGAAGGGGATAGTGTAAGGTTGATCTCTGAAGAAAGACTCTGTGCTCCTTAGACTTTGAAAAATCCAGACGTGCCCCCTGATAACACAACTCACACCGAGGGCTGCTAAAGAGATGTACAATGGCGTATCAGGAGGTATATCTTATTTTCAAAAGGATTATCTCATCCCTGATGTTTGGCAATAGTGATTTTCCATACACAGGCAAGAATTTTATAGACTCTCCTTAATAGCAATGTGCCAGGATCAGTAACGGTGACAATATATCGTTCCATGACTCCAAATTCAACTCTTCTTAAAAGTACTGGAGCAAAATGCCAGCTAAGTGTGGGATTTACTGATTTAACTGTAGAAGAAAGAAATTCTGCAGATCAGATCAATACAACCAGTAAAAACAAACTGCAGAATCCCCATTTTCTGCCGGAGGTCTGTAAGTGAGGGCATTAGATGAGGCACCTGAATTATTCCTGAGCACTTCATCTTGAGTGGCTGGAAATGGTACTTTAAAACCATTACAGGGAAAGACGATGATTTTAGGTCACCATGATTAAATTAAATGTCCTGTACAAAAAGTTATAGTTAACATTTTTTTTTTTTTTTTTGGATCTGAAAAATTAGAATCGGTAAGAGAATAGTTTTGATCAGTCAGGGGACTGGGTGGAGCCCAAACGGGGTTAATTAATTCTTTTAATGTGTTTTAGGAACCACATCCCTCGCAAGAAGATGTAAACCTATGTAAACTTGAAATGCCATTTTTCGGGTAACTGGCGGCCATACACGGAAGCATGATTATCCGTGACTACCTTCACGACCATTTTATCATTATCAGCATTAGGATCTCCTGGCTACTACTACTCATCCTTCAGCCCGAGAGCAGCTTCCTTGTAGCTTCCTGGGGAAGTTGCCAGGGTTTGCCGATCAGCCGTGTGCAGTCATTAAAGAGAAACCAGGGTTTGAGATCAGCCGTGTGTTATCACAAAGACATCACGATGGTACTCACACATACTACTGTTGAGTGTGTAAGCTCGTGATTATTCTGAAGGACAATTTAGCCTTGTCCATTATCATAAAAAACCCTGTTTGCTTTGCTTCAATCCAAGAACACTACTGCTAAGTAGCTCTCTGAGAAAAACATTCACAGATGTGTCCAAAAATGAAAAGACTCGGGGAGGTTCAGTGAAGCGGTTGCGTGTACAAGTGAAAACACAGATATAACGTAAACACCCTTCATTCAGGGAATGGCCGAATAAGCTTTACTCGTCCATGACCCTAAAAATTTTGCAACCATTGAGGCAAATAAAATAAGAGTATGCGAACCGACGTAGAAAGCTATCTATAATCAGCAGTATGGGTTTGAGAACTGGGTCCCTGCTTGCATCGTTTGCTGCTTGCCATGGTGTGAATGCTCCCACGAGGGCTGATTTCGGGCAGCTGGCCTGATGCCTCTTGAATGTGGGCATGTGATCACACAGTCGGCCCCCACGAGCAGGTGCTAGTCCACGCCGTGAACATGTGTGGTTAAGTGAACCAAGAAAGACGCACAGCAATATGTACAATGTGTTGTATAACTAAACTGCACAGGTATATGCATTCTCTGTACACAGATGCATAAAAATTAGTGAGTGGGTCACCTCTGGGGAAGGAAGGGCGCCTACTAGTGGAGAAGATAAGTAGTGGCTTCTGCTTTGTGTGCTTTGAACAAGCTGGGAGCTGAAAATGTCTTACCTCTGTGATTACATTTAAAAGATGACTGGCAATTATATATGCCATGTCCCAAAAGGGTAGGTGAGATTTTTGATAAATTGGCCTGGGACTGGCTTGAACTCGGATGGATAGGTAGGTAGGTAGATAGAAAGACAGACTCTAGACAGACAGATAATTCTGAGGAGCTAAGGGAAGGAGAAAGAGGAAGAAGTATGGGAGCCCCTGGTTGACGTGCAAGGTTGTCCAGCTGAGGCTGGAGCTTGGTTAAAGTATAAGAAAGAGAAAGGGAGGCTGGAGGTGGGAAAAGGAGCACCTTAGGTAGGCACAAAGGCCAAAACGAAGCCAGGAGGCCCTCCGTGGATCAGCCTGGTCAGGGAGGGGAAGGGAAGGCGGACGGACGGGAGCGGCAGTAGATGACGGGCCACCTTGGCAGGTGAGTACGGTGGGCTCAGTGTGCCTGTGCTGGGGGAGGCAGGAGGCAGGGGTGGGGTGGCAGCTGTGGTTGTGGGCTCCCCTCTTGCGTGGTGAGCAGGGCTCATCTAACGATGCCCTGTTCCACTTGCAGACCGGGAGCCGAGGTCATGTGCTGATGAGGGGCAGGGAGCCAGGAGACAAGGTTTGGGGAAAGTGGGAAAAGGTTTGCAATAAATAGTCCTTGGGAAGAATGGGAGCATGGGCTACACTGTCGCTTGATTGCGGGCAGGCGGGTCTTGAGGTCCAGTCTGAGTTAGGGGATATGAATTAGTATTGAAACCAGTCGTCCCGGTTACGTAACCTTGTGTAACCTTCTCCAATTTTGAGACGCTAAAGCAGACACGAAGGAAGGGAATGAGTGGGTTAATTTGGCAGAGAAATTCAGCTTCCCAGCAACCTCTGCCACTCACAGTGAGGCTGGAGGCACCCTCTGCTGTGCCTAGGCCTCAGTTTCCACATCTGCAAAAGGGGGCTAACAGCACATCTTGGCTGCAAGAGAACCCAGAGACAGTAGAGGGGAGAGAACTTGAAGTGGCATAAATGGGTTGGGTGTGTCTTAAAGTGCCAGGGCCTGGGTGACCGCTCTGTCTCTGAAGTCCTAATAAATCTCAG
The DNA here is from genome assembly GCF_004348235.1 of Phoca vitulina. NCBI lineage: Eukaryota > Metazoa > Chordata > Mammalia > Carnivora > Phocidae > Phoca > Phoca vitulina. The sequence goes on from NW_022589725.1 coordinate 6,969,010, forward strand.
CAGAAGATAAAGGGTCAGTTGGTAATGGAAGGCGGCTAAGTGAACGTGACCCAGCCTGTGCTCCGGGCAGGAGAAATTCCCGATAAGTGGTATTCCGAGAAGAGGTTGACCTCACTCAAAGGCACCAGAGGAAGGTGCCTCCTCAGAAAGGCTGGGGAGGAACACTGCTCCTCGTGAGCACTGTGCCCAGGTGGAAGCAGAAGTCGGTGGGTCCTCAGCCACGTCCTACAGTGGGCTTGAGAAAGAAGTCTGAGCATCTGCGCCCAGAGGGGAAAGGGACTCTCAGAAATCTCGCTCCCTCTTCCAGGGAGCTGAGGTGGGCTCCTCCCTTCTGCCCAAGTTCCCTCTGTATTGAGGGGACATAGCTGTGCTAGAAAAATATCTGGTCCTGGTGTGTGACACGCAGCACAATCATTGCACTGATTAATCCACCCCACAAAATGCCTGGAATCTTCCTTCCCAGTCTCTGCTGGGTGAATGTTCAGGTCAGACCCAGATAAGAAAGTGTGATTCATAACTGGTTGATTGTTACCCGTCCCCCACCACACACACACACACACACTGGCTTTCTTTCGGCTCTTTGATCTTTTATATCTTGGGGCCTTTAGATTTACTATAGTGTGGGTCTAGAATGTTCTTCCTCCATGTTTCCTCAGAACTAGCTCATCCCCACCTTTCAGGTCTCAGCTGAGATATCTGACATTTGTAGGGTATAAACAGGACTAAACCATGACATGTCCTGAACATTGTACTAAGGAGTTAGGACACCATCCTGGGGACAGTAGGGAAGATTCAGTGGATTTTAGGCAGAGGAGAGAGTTGTTTGAAACAGACTTGTAGAGAAATCACTTTGGCAGATGAACTGTTCTGTAGGAGAAACTGAAAGCAAGGAGCCCAATCACGAGGCCATGGCAACAGTCACAATGAGATATGAAGAAGATCAAGAGTAGTGGCGGGGAAGGCATTGAAACAAGACTGACGAATCAATAAGTGAATAAAGGCACATGAACACACAGGCACCTACCTTCGCATACGTGCCTCAGACACAGAACATCCTCACATCAAAGCACAGGGAGAAGAGATGTCCAACAAACTTGTATGTGACTATCTCTGATGAGAGCTGCACCTTGCAGTTTTTGTTTGAGTTTTGGGATTTTAGGGACACTCAGCATTGGGTGGGGGGAAGGTAGAGCAGTGCAGAAAGAAACATCATCCTTCTGTTCCTTTAATCTACACATGAAGAAGTCAGGTTTGCATCTGAAAATCAGCTCCTTATTGATCTTCAGCTTGTTAATATTCATGAAGCTCTATCAAGAGGTAGGAGATTTTAACACTGTGGCCCCCGCACTCCAAATCAATTCTTATTGATTTCAATCGGCTTCTTCCCCCCAAGCATTGACGTTGCCCCTCCCACGAAAACCTGTTCCCAAGGTCATTTGGAGCACATGAATGGTGTCAGAAGCTGGTGGGCCCTGCCTGCCACTGTCTGCACTTTGGGAGCACTCAGAGTGGAGAGACGTGGTGTTTGGGCAGCATCTGCTACTCTCTGGGGCTCTGAGGGTCTGGCTGCCTCCTAAGTCCCTTCACCCACAAAGCCGTGCTCCCCTTAAGTTGCAGCCACTAGGAGGCAAGGTGAGCCCGTGCCACTTGCAAGCAAGTGTCTACTTAAGGACAAGACTGAGTTTTCCAAAACCTGAGATGCTATCTGTCCTTAAAAGCCTCTAATGAGTTCAGATGACAACCCACTCTGTCCTCAAATACAATTAAGTTGAGTTCAGAGCAGGATCCCACAACCAAACCCATAACTCTGGCTCAGAATTCTGTCCTCTCCTCCACCTGCCCAAGGACCAGCTTCCCCTCATGGCCTGGAAACCCAATTCAGGTGACTTTATTTTATTTGTATTATGTTTTCCCCCTCTTCTTCTTATTTATATATTTTTGTTGTTATATTTTTGTTTCATTTTATTCGTGGGAGTATTTGCCCCATGCATCAGAAACCTGTCCATGCGATGAGTTGTAGGGCAGCATTAACTCCTAAGGAGTTAATAGGAAGGACAGTTGTCATTGAACTTGGTAAAGCTTGGAGACACCAGCCACGTGACGAGATACTGAAGACAGCCTCTGGCCAACAACCAGCAAAAAACTGGATTCTCGCAACAACTACATAAAGAGATCCTTCCTTAGGCCAACCTCAGAGGAGACCCCCCGACTCTGACCAACACTTTGATTGCAGCCTTGTAGGGGACCCAGCAAAGCCTCGCCGACATTCTGGGCCCAGAGAAACTGTAAGATAATAAATATGTATTGTTTCAAGCCACTGAGTTGTGGTATTTGATACATAGCAGTACAAAACCAATGCAATGCTTGTGCCCTTTACATTGTTGTAAGGGCATTACAACTTCGCAGCTGCGCTATCCAATACCAGGCCCACCGCGAATCAGCTACAACTTAAACTCCATTTATGAAGAGAGCTTGGTGGGTACTTGGCACTGACTTCCCATTCTCTAGTTCCCTGCCAACCCTATGAGGTAGATGCGATTATTATCCTCATTTCGCAGATGAGGACACAGAGCTACAAAGATGTCAACTAGCTTTCCCAATGCCAGCCAGCTTAACAGTAGTGGAGCTTTGCTTCAGACCGGGTCTACGTATCTCCAAGGATGCTCTGAAACACTGAGCTGTTTGAGAACGCTGAAACCACCCTGTGGAGTGTGTGGTCTTAAAAAGAGATGAGGTGGGCCTTTGCCTATATAAATGGCTGTGCTGACCTTGATGATCTAGGTATCACAGATGGGGACACTGAGGCTCATGGATTTCAAGCATGGCATCATGGCTCATCTACACTGGGTGGGACCAGGATTTGAATCTAGGTCAGTTAACATCAAAGTCTACACGCTCTCTTGCACTGCTTCTTTGCTCTGCATAGAGGTATAGCCTGAGCCTCCTCTTTATTTTTATTTATCATCCTGATTTGGCAAACTCCTTTGAATTGTTCTTGCATTTGTTTATCCAACAATTGCTGAGCTGCTTTATGCCAAGTGCGTTGTAGGCCCTGTAAATACAAAGATAAATAAGAGAACACTTTGGTCCATGTCACACGGCAGATTATTCTAGCAGCTGAGGGCACATCAATGTCATTTGCATTTGTAAATGTAGCACTAAATGTGGTGCCTGGAACTTTAGTAGATGTTCTTTTTTTTTTTTTTTTTTTTTTATCAGTGGCTTTGCCTGTTGTTGGACAGCCTGCTTTGCCCCTGTTTTGACAGCTGCTTCTTTAACTCCACAAGGTGGTCCCTAAATACACCACTCAGTTTTACACATCCACACCTTTTCCAGTGATCCCCTCTCCTCCCACCCGAATACCCTCCACTCCTTCTCCTGTCTGCAGGACTCCTACTCACCCTTCAAAGCCCTGGCATGTCACCACCTTTCTGCAGCTGCTTCTTCCTCTACCAGCACATTAATTATGCCCTGGTCACTTTTCCCTCAGCAATTTTACACATTTTGATTATAGCACTTAACATATTCCATTTTGATGATCTGTTTTTGAACTTTTTTCCTCCACCAGACTGGGAGTAACTTTATAAATCCAGCCCCCAATTCAGCACAGGATAGCAATTCTATGATAAACTGAATCCAGGTCATTCATTCCACAAATATTTACTAATCATGGCCTGCATGCCAGGAGCTAGGTTTGGGGAGTAAGTGGTAAACAAAACAGGCGGAAAGTCTCTGCCCTCTTGGAGCTTATATTGTATTGATTCCATTTGGAACTCTGGTTCTTGTGGATCCCATTGGCAAGGTTTTAATTCGCTTCTTTGTACTGTCTTTCAATTTGATGCCAGGCTCTGGCTACATGCCTTGGGATTTATCTTGGGAAGCCAGTTTGCGTGAACATCTCTCCAAGCCCTGGGAAATCCTCGAGAAGTCTATGAATCAAGGAGACCATGCTGTTAACAGACACACCAGCTCAAATCTGTCCAAATGAAGTTGTCTTCTCAGAAGTAGCCCCTGCGGGAAGCTACGCTCCTCAACAGGGCTGCCAATGTTTCCACTATTTTTGGACTCCAATTTTGGAGCCGCATGTGGAATTTATGGCCCATTTGTGAACAGACTCAATGGGGGGAAATGTCCTTTCTCAAGGCTTTATTTGCCACTAGATGATGCCCAACAGTGTTTCACAAACACAGCAGGTGAATGCGCTTACCAACTTGGTTGTGCAGAAGCAAGAAGAAAAGGAAGAACCGCGAATACGTGTAAGCATCTTTATTAGGTAGTGACCCCATCTCTTAGTAGATGTTGCCCACACGGTGACCTACATCTGGATGTGTACCTTCTCTTCTCTGATTACAATTTATTTATCCATCCCCTACTGATTGTCCTTGAGGTTTCGATCTGTATTGCTATATTGATACAATGTCATTGATATATGTCATTGTTACCATTGGTGTATGCATTTCCCTGGAGCATAAGGAGCACCTCTAGGAGTGTCTATGAGCATGTGTGAAAGATTCTTGAAGGTAAATACCTAGCAATCGAAGGGCTCAGTCATAAAGTGTGTGCATCTTCAATTTTATTTGTTATCGCTAAATTGATCTCCAAATGAGTCACACCAATTTACATTCACTCCGGCAGAGTGTGAGAGTATCTTTCTCCACAAACTCAGCAAAAACTGGCATCATAATCGTGGATGGGAAAAGGTGTCCCATTTCAACTTGCATATCTGTGACTTATTAACGTGGGCGAGCATTTTTTTTCTGGGTAAGTATTGGCCATTTGATTTTCACAGTCTGGCCTCCTCTCTTGGTATCCTTTGTCCATTTTTCCCAGCAGACTATTTGTCTTTATAGTATTGATTTATAGGAGTGCGTCATATATTCCAGATAGTAACCTTTGTCAGTTATTTATACAAATGTCTGTTGTCATATGAAAGACTTTATTTCATTTAGTCAAATCTATCAATCTTATCCTTTATGTTTTGTGTCCTTTGTTCACTGTTTTTTTAAAAAAAAACTTCTCTACCTTACAATCACAAAGATATTCTCATAAATTTTCTTTTAAAAGTTCTATTATTTTGGTATTTATTCCTTCAAGATCTGATGTTTGTACATCGTCTAAAGTAGGGACAAAAACTTTTTTTTTTCGTTCTGTAGAGATAGCCTTTTCCCCCACCACACTGATTGAATAAAACATTCCCTCTCACCATCACTGTCTCTTACCAAGTTTCTGTGTGTGTTCAAGGGCCGTTCCACCCCGTTGTTGCTGTTCCCCTGATGCTTTCTTCTATCCCTACACCACATTTACCCTGCTCCCATTACCATGTCTTTAAAATGAATTTACTGTAGGAAAGAACAAGGCTTCTCTCCTTCTTCTTCACAAGTATCTTAGCTATCTCTGGCCCTTTATTTTTTCATACATATATTAGGAGTAAATTCTGTCAAGATCCACAAAACAAAACAAACAAATGAAAACCTGTCTGGATTCTAATTATATTTTCTTTGCGTTAAATTGAGTCCATGTCACCCAAGGGTAAAATGTGCCATAAAGAAAAAGAGCAGGAGAGGTCATCCAGCACCCTGGAGATTCAAGACACTGGAGTCGGGGGTTTCCTCCATCTCCCCGGGCTTCCTCTGCAGGTAGCAGCCTTTTGGAGGCCTGAAGGGAAGGAGCAGCTTATCAAAGGCAGGATTCAGATATTCCTAGACTCACAGCCAAGTGACCATCAGAGATCTTCTGTGTCTCATTGTTCTTCCCTAAGGAGCTGGCCTTCCAATGGTCTTATCACACTGTTGCCAGACCCGTCCTCCAAAAACACAGATGTGGCATCTCTCAAGAGACAGTGGCCGTGGCTTCTGAACTGTCCTGGCATAGTAGCCCCTTGCCGTAAGGACCTTTTAAATTTATATTTTAATTAACTAAAATTAAAAAAAAAAAAAAAAAGAAATTCAGCTCCTTGGTCACATTAGCCACATTTCAAGGGCTCAGTTGCCTAATAGCCACCTACATTCCTACCATCACAGAGGGTTCTAGCAGACAGTGCTGCCCCAGAGACTCGCAGCATCTCCTGGCCCCCATGGGGTTAAGAGCCAAGCACTCTAGGTGACACCCAGGGCCCCTGACATCCCAGCCCTCACCTGTCTGTCTCCCCACCCCTGCCCTGATAGGTTACAACCGGGACAATCCCTCAGCCTCCTTGGAGCATCTGGGACTTTCCTGACTCCGCTTTGGCTCAGTCCGTTGCTATTTCTCCAGCTTTTCTCGCTACCAAATCATATTCTCCCTTCTAGGCTCCACTCACACAGCACTTCACCTTTAACATCTCCCCAGTCTCCTTCTCGAAGCTTCCCCCACCCACTGTCTGCGCTTCTGCTATTGCACTCGGGCACAATGTTATGAAACTCCATTCTACAGCTCTGCCTCGAACAGTTGTCCATCTCCAGAGCCCGGCATCCTCAGCGTCCGGCATCTAGAAATTGTCAGTGCATGGTTATGGAGCCTGGGAAAATACAAAGTTCCCCCCATCCAAGTTAATCTGGAGGCTTCCAACACCCCTCTGCCCTATCACTTAGCCCCCCTGCCCGCCTCCCCTTTTCTACTCACGCCCCCACACTTAATTACATTCTCATCAGCCGTGCGGAATGGTCTGTTGGCTCCCTGTGTAGTTGAAAGTGTGTAAACAGCAGCGAGATCCTGTTCATTATAAAGGCTTCCTCACATTCATTGCAGCCAGTTCCGGTGTCCCCTGATTGTAAAGGAGATAGGACCAGCCACTTGGAGACAGGAAGGAGTTTATTGAAAGGGAAAATAGTGGCCTGGAGGAGACAGAGCAATATATACACATGCTTCATGGAGTACATGACTCTCTCCCTCAGGAGAGACTCAGAAGGACAAGGAGAGGTGGGGGGGGGGGGGGAACAGGAAGAAGAGCAGAGACACAGAGCAGAGAAGACTATAAAGGCAAAGCAGAGGTGGAACAAGGTCAGAGTTGAGAGAGGGAAGCTATCAGTGAGAGGCACACACACACACACACACTCATAGATGGAGGGAGACAGACAGAGGTGGACCGAGAAGCATCACCTCAGAGACACTGAGTAGAGGCTGAAAAGGTTCAAGCTGCTGGGTCCCTCGGCCCACCCAGCATGCTAGCTCTGGGGCTCCGCAAATACAACAGGCATTACGAACTGAGTGTTGGCTCACAGGAGGTTGGAAAAGCCATCCAAAGAACAAAGAGAAACCAAACTCGGTTTCAGCCACCAGAATCTTAAACACAAGCACTGTCAACCCTGAACGTCATTCACATTTATCTGATCCTTCCTCTCTAAAAAGATCCAAAGAGAAAAGTCTGGAAATGCTGAATGTGCTCTTGCCCTCTCAGCTGAGGCTCCTTTGGAGTCCCCTGTCCAGAATTCCTGGCGAGAATCTGTGTCTTTGCCATGGACAGCACCAAGCTGAGGAACAGGCAAAGTATCACCAAAACTTTCTTGCCCTAGATTTGGGACATCTGGGGTTTTCAGAGCTTGGAATGTACCAATTAAACGATGCCTGGCCACTGAAGAAGGCTAGCTTCTTAATGACTGCGAGAGGCTGTTTTTGAACCATATAACAAATCTTGCTTTGTCTCTTTCCAGATGCTTCAAAAGTTTACTCTCAGGCTCCATCAGCTTGGTCCCCAGACTGGGAGATGTGCTTTCTCATTCATCCAATTCATTCATTCACACACTCATTCATTCATTTCTCTGGCACTTCATATGGTTCAACATCATGCCCGGGGCTGTGGCAGCCAATGGAATGAATGTCCCTTGCATCTAGAGAGTTCAGGGCATAGTATGGACAAGCAGACACTAAGCAAAGAATCATAGTAATACTTCTAGTGACACAGTAACGTCACACCAGAAATAAGGATGTATGCAACAAATTAAAAGAGCACAGTGCCCCCAAAAGAATTGAAAGCAGAGAGTCTGTCTTAGTTGCTCTGGCTACCATAACAAAATACCATAGACTGGGTGGCTTCCACAACAGACATGTACTTCTCACAGTTCTAGAAGCTGGAATTCTGAGATCAGGATGCCAATATGGCCGAGTTTGCTGAGGTCTCTCCTCCTGGCCTGCAGAGAGATGCCCTCTCTCTCTGTCCTCATGTGGCTGTCTCTTCTTTTTTTATAAGGGCACTAATCCCACCATGGGAACCCCACCCTCATGACCTTATTCTAAACCTAATTACCTCCCAAAGGCACCATTTCCTAATATCATCACACTGGGGATTAGAGCTTCACCATGAATTTTAGGGGGACACAAATAACCAGTCGCTAACAAACGCTTTGGGGGGGTTCCTATTTTTTTTTTATCATCGAGGGGCATGGAGAAGAGGAAAGCGACATAACCTATATACATCGTAACATCCACCTGGCCCCTTTGAGAAGACTGGATGGAAGATGCACAGAAATGGTACCAAGATATTGATTGGAATCTCCCTCTCCCTTCCTGCCCCATCTTTTTTTTTCTTTTCTTGTTTTTATATATGAACAGAATCTGGGCTGAGTGTCAAATGCTTACAGCACAGCCTTTTAACTCTCCAACTTCCACAGACATGGCTCCCTGTTTTTCAGACATTTCTGGAGTTGGATGCATTTCTTTCTTTCTGATAGCAACTCTCACCCCTTTCTCTGTTTGCCACATTCTTTCTTTTTCCTTAAGATTAAAACAAAGTTACCAAACTCTATGCAGGCAAAGCTCTGCAACACACTGCAGCCCTCCCAAGGAATATGAAAATTTTTTTAGTTCTGGAATGTTCTTTCCATTGTATCTCTGATGGCTGCTTCTTTCTTTGTTCCTGGGATCTTTCTTAGAAACGAACTGGAGCTGCTCTGTTTCCACTCCTGTCTCTTATTTCTCCTCAGCATCTTGCATCCGACCCTTCCCTCTCTGACCCAGGCATTCTTGAGGATTTGTGCTTGGTCACCTTTTTAACTCCTGCAGTGTTGCCTCTTGGTTTTGGAGCTGAATTCTGTCCTCACATCCCACTCTCTTTTATGCACCTTAGTCTCCTTTTTTAAGACTGCCTGATTTTTGCCTATGTCTCTTTTCACTTAAATCTTCTTATTTAGTACTTCTCATCTCTGGTTTTACAGAGGCCCTAATTTCTCGGACAGTAGTGAAGGCACAAGAAGACATTCTTGACAGCATCTTTGTTTCTCGTGTCCTTTGCATATTGCATGCATTTTCTCAATGTTTTGCAAGGTGAAATTTGTCATAGAGCTGATGTTGTTGCTGCTTTGGTTATTCATCTTTAAGTGATGTGATATGTAAGCGGGGCTGATGTTTTTCCATAAACATTTTGAGTAAATTGTCTTTGCTTCCCCTTCTGGTTCCCTTTGGTTGTTCTTGGCTTCTCAGATCTCCAACTGGAGGGCTTCTTCGGTGTAAATTTATAACACTCTCATTGTTATTGAGCAGCCGGAGGGGAGTTGAGAGGAAGCTTGAGCTATGAGTAGTGTTCACAGGAATATTTATCTCGGCGGCAATTCTTTCCATGCATGGTGAAGCTGTTGTTGCAACCCGCTCAGGGTCCTGCGTTCACATCTAATTTGGCACAGCCGCTACTCCAGTATAAACTCTGGCTATGCCCAGGCTCCTTCCTGGTGCTCCTGCTTGACATTTGGAGGAAATGTTTCTTTAACCCTGATCGGGTTTTCTTTGATGTGGCAGCTACATGAATTCTATGTCTTCTCCTGGTCCTTGCCGTGGGGGTCGCAGAGCCCACGCACCAACTATGGGAGCTTCTGTCACCTTCAACACATCTTCTACCTAGTCAGGAAAACTTACCCCTGGTAAGTTTTCGATAGTAACGGTAGTAAGTCGGTAATAACAACTTCATAGGGAACCTCTAAGTGCAGGCAAGATGAAAAATTTACTAAATTGGAGAATAAAAATGCATAAGAAAATGATAGCCCCAGCGTATCCCCCACATTCTTTCCTTAATGCATCTGTCTTCACTATGTTGACCCCTTTCTTCTCCATGTGGCCACCACACTAATCCTGGACCCTCCAAGTGTTGCTGTCACAAAGGATGCTGATCCTTGAGGTTCAGGCGAAGCCCAGATCATGAGGTCCCATCTGCCACATGGCCTTGCCGTGCACCTGGGTCTTATCCCCCACCCAGATAAGGGCAGAAGATTCCACCAGAATGCCTATATTTTGATCCTGATGATAATGCTCATGCTTAGGATAGAGCTGTTAAGTTGTACCCTTGGTATATTCCTCAGGTTGATGCCTTCTGCTCTGCGTCTAACAAAACCTTCTCAGTCTCCATCATTGTATGAACTCATTCCCTAAGTTTCAGTTCTCCCCTGTCCATTCTTTCCCTTTGTCATCTTTCCAATGGGGATTCAGCTAAAGGTGTTGTGAGGAATTTTTTAAAAAGTCTAAGAGGAGATAGATGTCTGTGCTGTCTAATTCAAACATCCGGCTCTTGGATTTCCTGGCTACATCTTGCTACACTTCTGCTTGCACTGTATGTGTCTTAAGGTAACAGTATTTGCAGGTGAGCACCTGTGCAAGGTGGGTGGCCCGAGTCAACAATATTCAGATGTGTGCAGATGAACGTATTAAAGACCATTTCCCAATATGGGGACTCATTGACCAAATACAAAAGTTACCAAACTGGGAGAAAAAAATTCCATTTGGACCCTATTTGGGCAATTAAATTTCCCTCTTTTCCTTCTTTCCCCCAAAACTGAGATAGTATATGAATCAAGTATTTAAGGATTTTAAAGTAAACAGAGAAACCAAGGATGCCTTTAAAAAGTTTAAAGACTATTAAAAGACTATATAAAAAGTGTTAGAATAGACACCCAAGTAAAAACTAAGGTAACACATTATTAGAAATCTTTATTCTCTCCCTGAGTTGGATATTTTTTGTTGTTGTTGTTGTTGTTGATGTTTGTTTGTTTTTGTTTGTTTTGTGTGTGTGTGTGCACGCGTGTGTGTGTGTACGTGTGTGTGCGTGTGTGTGCGTGCATGTGTGTGCACGCGTGTGCGTGCGTGTGTGTGTTTTGGAGCAGGTGGAGATGTCAGAGGCAGAGTGTTAAAGTAATCTTCATTGTTTGGGAGATTTATTTTTTTCTACAATAATCAGGCATATACAACTTTAATAACCATAAAACAGGGATAAAAAATCAGAACAAAGGACCCTATTGCCCACCTAACAGGATTACCATATTGCTGATCAAATAAGGAAGAGACATATTTTCATCTATTTCAAAACTAAATAACCAGTCTGATGTTATCCCGCCCTCCTTCCTGCTTTGTTCCGGAAACATGGAATAAGAAATTTGGGATCCAGTGGAATAGTCCACTATGAATCTTTGGTCAGTGTGGCCAGGAATCTGAATAAATGCCCAGTGTGACTTAATGACAGAGAAGTGATCAATTAATGTATAAAAGTGTACAAAGAGGGGCGCCTGGGTGGCTCAGTTGTTAAACATCTGCCTTCGGCTCAGGTCATGATCCTGGGGTCCAGGGATTGAGCCCTGCGTCGGGCTCCCTGCTCGACGGGAAGCCTGCTTCTCCCTCTCCAACCCCCCCTGCTTGTGTTCCTGCTCTCGCTATCTCTCTCTCTCTCCCTCTGTCAAATAAGTAAGTAAAAAATCTTTAAAAAATTAAAAAAAAAAAAGTGTACAAAGAACCGGAGTGATTTCCACAGGTGGCAGAACCACACTGGACCCTCCCATGTGTTATTCAACAAAGGACATGCCCTTTGCTGTCAGAACTGCTTTCCATCTTTCTTTTGGCTCTCACGCCCTGTGAGACAGTGAATATAGCAGGGTAGGTGTATATTCTAAGAAAGAGAAGTACACTATGGAATAAAGACAGTGAGAAATACCTGACGGATTTGTCTTCTCCTGTGATTGGTAAAATATGACTTTTTGTGCATATACAAGGATTAGGATAACTGGGGAAAGTCTTGCACTTTTATTTTCTCTTATATTAGGGTATATCCAAGAAGCATGTTCTGACAGCTTCTCCTGACATTTTGGTTTTAAAAACAAACAAACAAAAATCAGCTCCACCATCTCTTAGACCAAATTGGGCGACTGTCAGATGGTGGTATAATTTCGGCAAAAATAGGACAGTTCCTCCTTTAAAACCCTCCTTCCAGGAGCAGGCGTTTGCTACTGTACCATGTGGAAAATCGTGAGTGTCTCTCTTCATCCTCCATGCGCTGGGCTGTGGGAAGTCAGTGCTCGAAGGTGGGGTCCTTGTCCACCTGCTGTCAGGCAAACAGCTCGAGTGACGATTATTTATTTACAACAGCTAATACAATTGGTAGTAACGACTTCATAGGGAACCTCTAAGTGCAGGCAAGATGAAAAATTTACTAAATTGGAGAATAAAAATGCATAAGAAAATGTACAGAATCAATATTTCATGGCCTTGGCTTTACCTTGCTGTTCACAAATCTATTCCCGAGTTCGCATTAAAATTTAAAGCAACGTCATGCGACAAGTTCAAGCCCTGGGTTATTTCACGTTAGTTTAGCTTTAGACGAGTTTTGTTGCTGCTTGTTTCATAAAGTCATGAGGACCCAGGGAGAGGGGGACACTTAGGAAACCATTTAGCCGGGGGACTCTGCTTTTCCTTTTTTTTTTCAGGCAGGAGGACAAAATTGTGTCTGGCATACATAGAAAGGTGGTTTTAGTCATTCTACTTCTGAACCAGCTAAACCTTAGCAATCTTTCCTATTCAACCTTGTACCAGATCTAAAAAGACTGTTTTTAAAACCTTTGAGAGGCAAACTATTATTTTGTAAAAAAAAAAAATTAAAAATCACTTATCGAATAGCTACTGTGGGCTAACCAGTCAGTAATACCTATCTATGACCTGACTGTGCTGGAGAAAGCCCATAATTCCTACAATTCTCCGTGTTTCCATGAAGCTATGAAATGACTCCACAGAGAATAAAAAGCTAGAGGAACAGATACACAATTTGAAGCAATCTGGATACTTGAGGCAGAACATTTGGGCGGGGGTGTGAGTTTTGAGGAAATGCAGACAGAAAGACAATAATTAATATCTCTTTCTCAATGCTTTACCAACATGTTAAAAAAAAGACATTGGTTCGAAGGGATCGAAATTCATGAAATCTACAAAACATGACAGCTATACCAAACGCTCTCTCTAGTTTTTGTTGGTTTGTTTTGTTTGGGCCAGTACACGAGGCATTTGAAAAGTATCAATACAGCTTCCGTTTCAGCTGCTTACCATTATTCTGAGGTCCTGCAACTATTTTAATTTATTACTTTGTCAAGATAGGGGTTTGGATTGCACATATGTGACTGGGATAAGAGGAAGAAGCAAGTTCTGTTGCTAGAGAGACAGTCTTGATGACTACCCAAAAATGGCTTCTCGAGGAAGCTTTATTCTTCTGTGCTAAGTATATGAAGATCGGGGAAGGTGTTGTGTCAATATCAAGGAATTGTGTTACATGTGGATACCTTGTGGCCCATAGGGAAACCGAAAGCCTGCGCAGTGCACAGATGAACATCGCTGAGCAAGAGCCCAAGACCGCCAACAGCCTTTCTGTTTGGTCTTGAATGATTTCTAATCCCTCATGGGTCAAGAAGTATTCATGATATTGTTTCAACGCCCTGTATTTTTGTTCTTCTAATCTGAAAACCCTGAAAGATGGATGTTTTAACTGAAAATTAGAAATCTGTTCAAACATTTAGAGTGATAGGACGATAATCCCCCATGCAAGTTTTATTGTTCATCTGTGTGTTTCCATTTAAAGCCCAAGCCAGGGTGGAAATGAGAAGGTGAGTGGAGGATCTGCTAATTCTCTCCAGCAGCAGCACAAACCTCTCTTGGCATACTTGACCCTGCGTGTCTTCAAGTGGTTACACACAGTCAATAGCTTATAGTATATGGGTGGTGGGAGACAGGCGACAAGGGAGTTTCTGGAGGAATATCTTTCTTTCCTTAGCAAAAGACAAAGACAGTTTGTTTCCTGCAAGTGGCAGAGGTGAAGAAAGGGATTCGGGAGCCCTCCTCTTGAAAGGACAGTCCTGGAAACAGCAGTGTGCAGCCCCTGGGAGCCTGTCAGACATGTAGGCTCGCTTGCTCAGGCCAGACCTCTGAGTCAGCATCTGCTTTTTATTTCCCTATCACCTAATTGAAGAACTATTTTTATCATAAACCACATCCATTTGAAGTGTAAACCTTGATGAATTTTTTTTAATTTTATTTATTTGACAAAGAGCACAAGCAGGGAAAGTGGCAGGCAGGGGGAGAGGGAGAAGCAGGCTCCCCGCTGAGCAGATGGAGCCCGATGCGGGGCTCAATCCCAGGACCCCGGGATCATGACCTGAGCTGAAGGCAGTCACTTAACCAACTGAGCCACCCAGGCGCCCCTAAACCTTGATGAATTTTGACAGTCGTCTACACACAGGAAACCATCACGACAAAACACAAAAAATTCCATCACCCCAAAAGACTGTGCCCCTTTGCAGTCCTTTCTGCCACTGCCCAGCCCAGGTAACCAGTGGTCTGCTTTCTCTTACCATAGATTAGTGTACATTTTATAGACATGGAATCTTATAGGAGGCTCTTCTTTGAGCCTGGCCTCTTTGGCTACAAATAATGCTTTGGAGACTCACCCATGCTGTTGAGTGTCTCAGCGGCTCATTCCTTGGTGTGGAGCTACTACCTTCTGTTTCTCCATTCACCAGCTGAGGGTTATTTCGTTCCAGGTTTTGACTACCGTGAATAAAGCTGCCATAAACATTCCTATTTAAGTCTTTGTGAGGGTGTCTCTTTGGGATAAATACCTGGGTGTGGAATGCCTGGATCGTATGCTGTGTGTATGTTTAACTTTTTAAGAAAATGCCAGTTTTCCCAAGTGGTTTTACCATTCCGCATTTCCCCCCCAGCAGGGTGTGTGCATTCAGGTTGAACCACGCCCTCGATAACACTTGGTATTATTGGTCTCTTTAATTTTAGTTATTTTAGGGGTGTGTGGTGCTACCAGTTTGGGGTTTTGGTTTGCATTTTCCTGATCCATAGTGGATGTTAAGAGAGCCCGCATTTTGGCAAGAGCCCCCCTGTGCTTTATGTACACAGGGAAGTTTGAGCGGACAGAGAAGGCCCAGCATGGGGGTGGGGGGAGGCAATGATAGGAGCCGGAAGCACAGTCAGCTCAGGGATGGGTAATGACCACCCACTGGAGGTGACTCCGAAGCACAGGGCTGGGTGCTTTTACAGCCGCATGAGAACTCCGCTGGCGTGTGCTAGGCATCTGTAATCCGTCGTTTCTTTCTTCAACTCACATTTTTCTTCTGGTTTTGGAAAAGAGACACAGTGTGAAGAAGAAAACTAAAATTTCCCACAAATCCATGACGAACCGATAATCTTTCTAAGCTAAAGTTTTGGT
The DNA here is from genome assembly GCF_004348235.1 of Phoca vitulina. NCBI lineage: Eukaryota > Metazoa > Chordata > Mammalia > Carnivora > Phocidae > Phoca > Phoca vitulina. The sequence continues at coordinate 6,984,437 of NW_022589725.1, forward strand.
GCTACGTGATTTTCCTATTGCAGCTCTAGCAAATTGCCTTATACTAATTTCTTGTCTTCCAGTCTGGAGGTCAGAAGTCTGAAAAGGAGCCTTCCAGGACTAACATCAAGGTGTTGGCAGGGCTGAGTTCCTTTCGGGGGGCTCCAGGGGGAGAATATGGCCCGTTTTAGCTTCAAGAGGCCCCATATTCTTTGGCAGGTGGTCCCCTTCCGGCAAGGACAGCATGCCGACTTCACTTCCTCCTCGGCTTCTGACTCTTGTCTCTTTTTCCTTCATTTCTAAGGACGCCTGCGATGACACTGGGCCCACACATATAATCCCAGATAACCTGCCATCTCAAGATCCTTAACTTCATTGCATCTGCAAAGTTCCTTTTGCCCCGTAAGCTCACATATTCACATGTTCCAGGGATTACAATGTGGATGTCTCTTGGGGGCCATTATTCTGCCTCCCACACACACGTTTTTTCCTATCTAGTATGACAATACTTGAATAAACAGTAAATCAGAACGATTTGCAAATCCTCCCTCCCCTTCCTTGTGAGGAGGAAAGCCACTTTTGATAGAGGAAGGTGAAAGAAGCTGAGAGGTCCGTTAACCCACATGATTAACACCAACCAATAAGGATAGCAATAATAAGAATAATGGGTCACATTTATTCAGTTATTTTTTTTAAGATTTTATTCATTTATTTGAGAGAGAGAAAGAGATGGTGAGAGAGAGCAGGAGCGGGGAGGAGAGGGAGAAGCAGGCTTCCTGCTGAGCAGGGAGCCCGATGTGGGGTCAATCCCAAGACCCCAGGATCATAACCTGAGCCGAAGGCAGATGCTTAACCGACTGAGACATCCAGGTGCCCCACATTTATTCAGTTCTTAATCCAATGTTCTACGGAATTCATATACGTATCCATTCATTTAATACTTAAAATAACGCTGCCATGGTCTGAATGTTTGAGTTTCCCCAAAATTCGTATGTTGAAATCCTAACCCCCAACAGTATCAGGAGGTGGGGCCTTGGGGAAGTACTTAGGTCACGAGGGTAGAGCCCTCATGCATGGGACATTAATGCTCTTTTAAAAGAGGCCCCACAGAGCTCCGTAGCCCCTGTCCCCTTGTGAGGACACAGACAGTTCTATGAACCAGGAAGTGGGTCCTCACCAAACACTGGATCTGCCAGCACCTTGATCTTGGACTTCTCAGTCCCCAGAAGTGCAAGAAATTAATTTCTACTGCTTACAAGCCACCTAGTTTATGGTATTTTGTTACAGCAGTCCAAACAGATGAAGACAAGCCTCATGAAGCTGTATTAGTGCTCTCCTCCCCATCATACAGGTATGGACCTGAGACACGGAGAGATTCAGAAACTCACCCAAGGTTACACAGGTAGGCAATTTCAAAGGCAGGACCCAAACTCAGGCTCTGCGGCTCAATGTTCATTTTTTTTTTTTTTTTTTTTAATGCACAGGGCTAGTCAGGGTTCTCCAGAGAAACAGAGCCAATAGGATGTATATTTAAAAGGAGATTTATTATGAAGAATTGGCTCACACGATCACGGAGCCTGAGAAGTCCTATGATTTGCCTTCTGCAACCTGGAAAACCGGTGATGTCATTCACTTGGGGTCCAAAAGCCTGAGAACCTGGGGAGCCATTGGTGGCGATTCCAGTCCGAGGGTCGGAGGAGATGAGATGGAAAGTCCCAACTCAAGCAGGTGAAAGGAATGGATTCCTCCTTTCTCTGCCTTTTTGTTCTATTCAGGCTCCTCGCATGCACACTGCGGAGGGGGGTGCACGGATTCCAACGCTAATGCCACCCAGAAATACTGTCACAGATGTACCCAGACAGCCAGGCAAGCTGACACAAAATGAGCCATCACAGCGAGATGTAGAGATGATGGGGAGGAGAGAGGAGACAGAGGTGAGGAGGAAGGGCGGAGGTTAGCCAGAGCATACATGGTGGCTCGGGCGGAGAAAGGGGTACGAATGGGAATTTTTAGAGGCAAAGAGAGAGCCGAGAGGGAGGAATAAAGCAGCCAGCAGCTGAAGGTCACTGAGCTCTGGGATAAGGTGGTGGAAAGGGGGGCTGTCGGGAGCGTTTCCTGTATGATGAGCAGCCCAACACTTCCCTGGTATCCCCAAGAAGCCACTGGAAGACCCACACTGCTTGTCAGTGCTTTGGGGTTGGCTGGGTCTTCACTTCTTTTTTTTCCCCCTGACTTCCTGCTGAGGTGAGCCTCTGGTGACGGAAAGAAGGCTTGGTTTTACTCAGGGATCGATGCTAGTTATTGTCTCTGCTGCTTTTGATTTGCTTCCTGGTTTTTTGTTTGTTTGTTTGTTTGTTTGTTTGAACCTTTTTCCATGCTACAACATGAACATCTTCCTGTAATAAAAATATTTTCCAAAACCATGACATGAATGGCCGCCTACCAGTTCTCCTGCGAACGCCTCATCGCTGTTGGTGTAAGTGACGGCAACCATGTGGGGCCAGCATGAATGGCCCAATGGAAGCGCGGGGTTGTCCTCAGGAGTCCGGGTGGCACTTGCACCTGGGGCTCCTCGGGAGAGTCCCCTCCAGCCTGGCGGGGAGGCAGCAAGGAATCTCCTGACCAGGGTCAACTGCCATGTAGCAGTTACTGACCGCTCCCCGCATCCTCTGGAGAACAAAATGGACTTTTTCTCTCTCAAGGTCACAACACGAATGTCGTACATAGCGTCCCTGTGGTCAGAAAAGGCACACCAGCCGGTCCTTTGCATGGGACTCATACGATTCTGACTGAACGAACTTCCATCAGGAAGGAAAAGCTGTCAGACAGGTCATCCCAAACCGGACACATTCCCAAAAACACAAATAAGGCAACCTTTAATATATATATTTAATTTATGTATATAAATATATATATTTATTTAATTTATGTATTTATATATTTATTATATATATACTATATTTATTTATTAAATAATTATATATATATATATATTTGGGGTTTTTTTGGTTTTTTTAGAGAGAGAGCAGGGGCTCGGGGATAGAAGGAAAGACAATCTGAGGCAGACTCCACACCCAGCGTGGAGCCCAATGCAAGGCTTGATCCCCAAACCCTGAGATCATGACCTCAGCTGAAATCAAGAGTCAGCTGCTTAACCGACTGAGCCACCCAGGCGTCCCACCATTAATATTTTTATTATCATTATTTTATTTTTTATTATTTTTATTTTTATTATCATTATTACTTTCCCTAGTAATAATGGCACTTACTGAATGTGTGCTGTTTGGGTAGCGTCGTATTGCACGCTTTAAATAAATTCTCTTATTTAATCTTCGTAGGAAACTCCTGAGGGAGATACCATCCCTCTATTATAAATAAGGAAGTGGACTCGGAGATCATCCCTTTCCTAAGCTCATAGAACAAGTGCATGGCAATTTGAGCCTCAAGCTCAGGTCTGTCGGATCCCAAATTCCATACCCTTCACCTTGGGTCCAGTGACGTTTGTGTGGGAGTCTGATCTGAATGACATACACACAGAATTTATGACCTGTCAAAGGAGACAGCTCAGGAATTCTGTGCCGCTCAGATCAGGGCTCCCCGCCTCTTCCTGCCATCACCCCCAGCCTCACCTCCAGGGTCCACATCTCTGCCTTCTCACGGCCGACCAGAGCGCTGCTGGCATCGGGGTGCTGGTCCTTTCTCCCTGCCACCCGGGCATCGGCCGCGAACCCTGCCCAGCCCCACAGGGCACTGTCAGATATGAAAGCCTGGCCGAGCAAAAGTGGGGTTTGCCTTTATTCCCCCAGCGTAGCAGACCAAACCCTGAAGCGCTGGACCCCAGACCGGCCTCTTCCACCTTCCTCATATCTCTTGACGTCCAGGTCCTGCCCAGCCTGGCTTTCAGGTTTTTGTGTGTCACACCTGCCACAATTACACACCCCCAGCAGCTCCTGTGTTGAGTCTGCTAATCCGCATCCTGCCTTGGTCTTTAGAAATGGTTTGCAGGGAGGGAGCTGGGAAGCCGTAAGGTACTGCAAAAAATAAAACATTCGGCATTTATTATAAATAACATTTTAATAGTGCTCACTTTATTTTCAAGTAAAAATCCTTATTATTCACATATTCTCTAGCTTTATGCATTTCAATTTTTTTTCAGAAGTGACTATAAATATAATTCTCTTTTGCTAAATAAGCTAACCAATGCTCATTAAGAAGGTTCGAGTCTATATCCATACCATAAACAGGACGAGAAAAAAATCTAGTATCATTGCACTGGAAGTCGAGAGTGCCAAGATCTTAGGAAAAAGTGGTAATCACTTATTACTTATTATAATTCATTAAGCTTGTAGGAAATATTTAGATACTTAATTGGCATTTAACAAGATAGCTATAGAGAGTAAATGAGACATTAAATTCTCTTCTTAAATGCCCATTAGATTTGCTTTAGAAATTAATTGATATCTAATTCATTTGCTATCAACTATTTTATCCTTTGCCAGCTGAGAAGTTCAACATATTAATGATAAACAGGGGCAGGAGAAATGGGGACTTATACTTTCTGAGCTCTGTGTCAGCCTAATTTAAAAGGCAAAAGGTCCCAGTGATGTCTCAGTCCCCTCCAAGGGGCATCGTCTTTGGGTTTAGAGGGAGAGACCCCATTGGACCTGTCACCATCAAAGGCCCACCCATACAGACAACACATGAGGGACCAGAAAGCCTTTCCATGAGGACCAGGTGGGATATTGGCACATGCATGTTCAAACTAGATGGAATGTGTGTACATGGCATCCAATACCTGGAGGCCAGTCCTTGGGAACACAGAGGAGACATGTTTTGGGTTACTTTTTTCTTTAAGATTTTATTTATTTGAGAGAGAGAGAATGAGAGAGAGAGAGCACATGAGGGGGGGAGGGTCAGAGGGAGAAGCAGACTCCCCGCTGAGCAGGGAGCCCGATGCGCGGGACTCGATCCAGGGACTCCAGGATCATGACTTGAGCTGAAGGCAGTCACTTAACCAACTGAGCCACCCAGGCGCCCTGTTTTGGTTTACTCTTGACAGTAGAGCAGTGGACTAAAATTACAAGGAGGGGACAGGAAGCTGAGCCCCAGATGCCTCTGCAAGGAAGGACTTGCTGCCCCAAAAGCTGGGAGAGCAACCAGCAAATTACTGGCCCACTCCTTTGGGCTTTGCCTCAGGCGCAGAAAGCTGCCCCCAGCGAGACACACTGTTCCTGGGGCGGCCCCCAGCCACAGAATGATTGCAGGACACGTCACTTCAGCCGACTATGGAACAATCCTGATGGGTCATGTGTGCTACGAAAGTCCTGGGGGAGTCGGCCAAGCCCTCGTGGATGCATTAGAGCTCAAACTTTCCCTTTGCCCCATTCTTGTCCATAGATATTGATGCCTGATCAGTATCCTACATATCATGTGTCTCACCATCTGCTTCTGGAGAACCTAATTTGCAACACACAGGGGAAAATGAGGGTGCTTGTGTCCACTGCAAGTGCTCTTACTGCTCATGCTCCAACATGTTGAACCACTGGGTTCCTTCAAACTGCCCTCATCTATTTCTGGGAGTCACCAAGTAGTGTTTCCCAGGCATTGCTCATGGCCATGGCCAGGTTTCAGCTCTCTTTGATCTTTCCTGCTCTGTCTATTGTTTTTGCCTCTGCCCGAAGTTATGTTGCCTACTTATGGCAATATTTTCCCCTGTGGCAGAAATTGCCAGACAATCACTTAATCCGCCTCTTCTTCTCTCTGGGCAAAGAACTAGACTGTACACCCCACTCCCTGCCCCGTCAAGTGTGGCCATAGGATTCAGGTCTAGACAGCAGGAAGTGAGCAGAGGTGATGTGTGCCTCTTTCAGTCCTGGCCACACCACACATATGATTCTCTGACAGCTCGCTTCTTCCACTGGCTGAATGCAGAGGACTCTGAGACCCGAGATGGAAGAAGCCTAGATCTCAACATTTGGCCAACATGGAAGGCCTCCCTCAGGTTCGGAATACCCATTTCCTTAAGTGAGAAATGAACTTCTATTGCCATAAATCACCAAGATTTGGTGGTTTATCCGAGACAACAGCTACTGCTGGATGAACTCAGATGGCGCCCATCAGATACCATTGCTTACTGCCAGGCCCTCTGCGGGACACTTCTGCCATTTCCTTGGATACTTCCATTTCCTACCCATCACCTCGCCTGCCACTGATGAGACACTACAGACCTAAGATCTCAAAATGACTCTGTGTTCTGAACACACAGAAGTCAAGAAGAGTTTTTAAGAATGTGAGCAGAACATGTCTCCGTCCTTCCTCTGTGTCATTATGCATTGGTGAACGGGCCTCAAAGTAATACTAATCATACCCTAATATAACAAATATCTGGAACCAGATCTTCAGCATTTTATTAAAGCAGAAACTCCTCTCCACAAGAGGCTGACCCAAGAGGTCAATAGGATCAACATTAAGCTCTACTCAGAATTTCCCCTTCCCTTTTGGTAACTCGATTTTGGGTTTGAGTCATGCTTGCTATTCCTGACTCTCTCCTCCTTGATCTTGAATTTCCCCCACGAGGCTCTTCACTCAGCCCTCAGTGCAAGCAGACTTCTGAAGGATTGGCTTCACCAAGTTCTCATCTGTGGTTCCATGTGGGCAGGGGCCTCACCATTGTATCCTCAGCATCTAAATAGTTTTCTGTGTATAGAAGATGCACAGTGATATTTGTTAAATGAATAATGGATGTGTGTAATTGAGTAAAAAGCAGAACGAATGAACAAGGGACCTTTTGCTGTCCTGCACTGTAGTCAGTCTTGGGGAAGAAAACACCAGGTGATAGAAATAGATGACCTTGAGAGTTCTGTGTTTCTGCTGCACTTGACCCTGTCAGATGCTCACCCAGCCCGATTACCATCTGTGAGGACTAATTTTTTTAAAACAAGCTTTATTTTCACTGAAACAAGAAAATAGCTATAACCTCAAACCATAAACTATGAAGCAAGCTAGCCAAATACCATGGAATCTGTATCAAAACAAGGTGAAAACCTGACATCTCACATTTCCCCTCAGACCTTGAACACAGAACAATTTTTCTTGAAGTGACAATTAGGATCTTAAGAGTCTAATCTAATTGTTCTTTGATTAGAGCCACAAGGTCTAGGGAGATGATCAGATCTCTAGAGCAGGGAATACATTCCTCTAAAAATGTCCAGAGAGGCGGGGGTTTCTGAAGAAGACATTAGAGATACACCAATTCCAATCTGTCTTATCAGCCTTCTAGATGAAGTTGTCAAAGTCCAAGAGAGGTGGGGCGCCTGGGTGGCTCAGTCATTAAGCGTTTGCCTTTGGCTCAGGTCATGATCCCAGGGTCCTGGGATCGAGCCCTGCATCGGGCTCCTTGCTCTGCGGGAAGTCTGCTTCTCCCTCTCCCACTCCCCCTGCTTGTGTTCCCTCTCTCGCTGTGTCTCTCTCTGTCAAATAAATACACAAAATCTTAAAAAAAAAAAAGTCCAAGAGAGGTAATGTAAGCAAAAAAGTAGCACAGAGAGCCTTGCTACTCAAAGTGTGGTCTGAGGGGCCTCAGCATGTGATACTTCATTATATGTATCAACTGACTGGCCTTAGTACCCAGATATTTAGTCAAACACTGTTCTAGTGTTTTTGTGAAAGTATTTTTTGATAGGATTAATATTTACATCGGTGGTCTTTGAGTAAAACAGCTTGCCCTACATGATGTTGGTGGGCCTCATCTAACCAGGGGAAGGCCTTAGGAAAAGCAAAGCAAAGGAAAGGAAAGGAAAGGAGAAAAGAGAAGAGAAGAGAAGAAAAGAGAAGAGAAGAGAAGAGGAGAAGAAAAACCTGGAAAGAAGAGGGATTCTACCAGCAGACAGGCTTTGGACTAAAATCACAACTCTTCTCTGGGTCTCCAGCCTGCCAGCCTACCCTGCAGATTTTGGATGCCAGCCTTCCAAAATTATGTGAGCCAATTCCTTAAAATAAATATCTCCCCTGTTCTATTCTGTTTCTCTGGAGAACTTGTACTAACACACCATTTAAAAATCTCTCTAAATCCACTTACCCCTGTGTCCTTTTTTCTACAACCTCTCATCTTCTAGGAAGAAAAGAACGTCACAAGTCCCAGGCCTCTAAATTCATGGTATATTCTACTTATCCAGCATTTTGCATTGACTGATATATATATATATATATAAAGTCTTATAAGTTGCAGTGACTTTCTTTATGTAGCTGAAATGAAAGATCCTGAGGGGCAAAAAATTGCCTAATGTACCTAAGCACCAGTTTGCCGCTTCCAGTGAGGCACCTGGCCCATTGAAGGTGAAATGAAAGTCTGACAAAGGCTGGAGTGAACTACTATATTCAGTGTAAGAGAGGTGTCTAGGAGCTCATTTTTCCTTCTTATATCAACTCTTGAAGATCTCTCTTTTTTTAAGATTTTATTTATTTATTTATCAGAGAGAGAAAGAGAGAGAGAGGAGCGAGCACAAGCAAGAGGAATGGCCAGCAGAGGGAGAAGCAGGCTACCTGCTGAGCAAGGAGCCTGATGTGGGACTTGATCCCAGGACCCTGGGATCATGACCTAAGCCAAAGGCAGTTGCTTATCCTACTGAGCCACCCAGGCATCCCGACTCTTGAAGGTCTCTTATGAAGCTAATCCAGTGTCTTCAGTGATGGGACATTGATGTCATACAACTTCAACTGTTCTCAGTAGTCGACCAATAAAGTCTTGTCTACATACCAACCAAGCAAATGGACCTTCAGTCAGTTCATCCGACTGCAGTAAGACAATCTATGAATTGTTCCAGCAGTCCAGCTTCTGTCTTTTTACACCATCTTACCTAGTCTTGGACTATAGCACTCTGCAAAAATTGTCTTTAGATACTGCATCTTCAACAAGGAAAGAGAGTGTGTCTTACTCATCTCTGGTTCGCAAACATTCCTGAGTAGACGGATCACCTGGACATCTTGTTTAACCTGCAGAATTCCACTGCTTCTGGATGTCCTTCCCCTCCCTCCATTCCAGGATTCTGATTCACTGGTAAGGAGTGGGTCCCTGGAATCTGCTCATTCAACAAGTTCCCCAGATTATTCTGATAGAGTGGTTCACAGACCACCCTGAAAAACTCCTAGCTAGAGAATTTGGAGTTCTCAACTCGATTCATTGACAAATGGAATGAATAGAAGTTAAAATAGTTACAAGAGTAACTCACTGACCTCTGCAGGTAAAGTCCTGGACTTTAATCCCCTGGACTCAGGGCTAGCTAGTCTTGCATGTTGGTTCACAGACTTCCTGAAATATGGTCAAGTGACAAATCATTGTTGCTGTCTCCAGCCTAAAAGGTGAATATTTGCTGGCAGTCCCAGACACAAGGAAAGAGGCTCTCAGGCCCTGTTCTATGAATCCAGCTCTTCTGGTTTTTATTAATCATTTAATACTGAGCAAAGACAAACATAATAGACCTAGGGAGGACCAAGAAAGGAAGGAAATGTTTAGACTTTCCTTCACCTTCATCAGTCAATGCCTACTTAGACCGATTCAGGTTTGTGACACTTTTGTGGATTCTAAGCAAGAGCAGCAAGTCAGTATCATGTAAGGAGTAAGTCAAAAGCTCCCAGATCCATGGCCCATGAATTCACGGATTCTCCAAACCAGCTTGATGAAGCCCTATGACAACCACAGTCAATACCTAGAACCCAGCTCAACTCTGCAGGTTATACAAAGCTCAGTGTGGACAAATGCTGCCTCACATTATAAGCCCAGGACAGGCTTTAGAGAGTCAGTTAGACTTGTACCACATCATGAAATAGGAAATGCAGGAGGGATGCCTACAAGGCAAGCACAAAGGGCGTGCAGCAGTGACCACAAGGAGAAAGCCTCTCCCGTTTCTGCTCTCCTGTTCCTCCTCACTGCATCAGATCCCACATTATTTCGCCCTTTGTTGCATCCGAATTGTGGCTCGAAAGTACTGACTCCAGCAAAGTCCATAGGAAATATCTCTAAAACAAAGCTGGTGACTCCACGTGGGTGGTTGATAGGCTGGAAGCCCATGCCAACCTTTAAAATAGAAAAGACAGAGGAGGCCGCTTTTGCTTGTCAGAAAGGAGCATAAATGTATCCCAAAGTAGGTTCAACTTAAGCAATATTATAGGTGCTTGAAACTTTCCAGAACAGGATAAAAGGAGCACCTGTAGTCAGAGGTAGGCCCAGAAGCCAGGAGACCATAATAGTACACAACACAAAGTAATAAACTTCATGACGCAGCAGACACTTATAGGGTGTCTGTGCAGTGGGTTGAGGTGTTAAAGGAAGGAAACATTAAAAAGAGAGAAAAGGGGGTTCTTGCTTTTGAGGGGATCACTATAGACCAGGGTTGGCAAACTTTTTTTTCTGTAAAGAGCTGGATAGTAAATATTTTAGGCTTTGTGAGCCTTATGGTCTCCGTTGCAACTACCAAACCCTGTTGTCACACAAAAGCAGTCATAGAAAACATGTGGGTGAGTGGACATGGCTGTGTTCCAATAAAACTTTACTCCCACAGCCAGGCAATGGGCTGGACTTGGCTCTTCGACCCCTGGTCTAGACTAGTAACAGTAGAATGTGTCATATAATTATTCTTGCTGGAAGAAACAGAAAAGAGAGGAATCAAGTGAACCTTAATGGACAAGGAAAGAAAATGGATACTTAATGACAACTATGATATGTCTGGTTTAGGTGAGGCAAGAGAGGTGCCTAGGATGCAAGACTGAAGGTGCTCACTCTCAGAAGTTTGAGTTCCCATATACCTGGTGCCAGGCACCTGATATATGTTTCAACCCCTGGCCTGATTTAATCCCCACCAAACCTACATGACATAGTTGCTATTCATGCCAACACCCCCTTTACAGATAAGGAATTTGAAGTTCAGATAGGTTAAGTGATTAGCTCAAGGTCACCCAGCTCCTAAGTGGCAGAGTTAGAATTTCAGCCTGGATCTACAAAACGTCAACAGCCATGTTCTTTGAAATGACCATTTGTAGGCAATATGCAGGATAAGGGTATTTCACATAAAGGACAAAATGTAAACAAAGACGCACTATCACAAAAGTTTTTCCGCATTTTTAATCTTCATAAATGTTTATTAAGGAACAACGAGCACCTCAATGTTTTTGGAATGTTAATCTGCAGAGAGATTAGGAGGTCGGCGAAGAAGAGCCCCAAGGCTTTGGGCTGTAGGCTGCAAAGGGAAGCAAAGGGCACCATTGGAAGACCAGGCAATACGGGTCAAACTCGGAGACTTTCTCAGGGTGTCTCATGCCCTGACCCATGCCATCTGGACCTTATAGCATCCAAGACGCAGGCTATGGCTGGAAGGATCCCTGGCTCTGTCTCCATCTGTGGTCCTGGGGCTCACACACGTTTTTAGGGCTCAGTTCCTCATCCAGTTATTATTCATCTCTGTTTATCCTCAGCATTCCGTTGAGCCCCTTCTCTAGTTCAGGCTGGATGCAAGATGTGGATGTTACAGAGACCACTGAGCACCACTCCTACCCTTGAGGAGCTCACCCCAGTCTAGCCAAAGATGCGCTGTAGGAAACAGATATTACTAGAAGAACCAGCCCACCTCACCCCATTGGAACCAACCAAGGGAGGCAAATTCCACCTTTCCCAAGAGTGTCATCACATGCCAATTAACAAAGCACAACCTCAGAGACCTTGCTGAACCAATGTAGAGCAAAGGGTGGTGTGGTTAACAGTAGACAACATTGTTGCTTCTTACCCCTATGGGCCTGAAGGGATAGTTTCTTTTTAATGGAGGCATAATGATTTACATAAGCAAATGTACAGATCTTAAGTGTACAGTTCAATGCATTTGCTTCAAATGAACACAGCTGTGTAACCAAAAGAGGAGATGCAGTTGTAAAGAGCTGAAAAAGAAAACCGGAGGCAAGAGGGTGATTCTGGCCGGCACACTAATGCGATGTCAATGTCACAGAATCAGAGAGCGCCGGGGACATACGTGGAGGCTGAGCCCCAGTTGGAAGAAGTTGTGGGCAAACTTTTTAAAGAAGTGGGATATCTTATTAACCACTTTAAACCATTTAAATACATTTTCCCCATTGTACAGATCTTCCATTTGCCACATCTTCAGAAGAATCTCCTACCCGTGTTAAGACCTTGTTCAAGTGAGTTCTGGTGAGTGTGCGTGGCTCTGTCTGTGTGTCTACTTATAGGGGTGCCTGCAAACGAAAGAAAGGAGAAGAGTCCCACATTTCGACCACCATCCAGGTGGGAGATAGAGGGACAATTTTCAAGTACAGAGCTGGGAACAAGAATCCAGTGAACTTTCCTTTGGGGCACTTACCACCATAACAATTTCACATTTCTTTATGTCATCATTGATTTGATTCATCTCTGACCCATTGTTCAGGTTGGATTCTCTGAAAACAGATGCTAAAATGGAGTTTGGGGTATGAGATGTTTATTATGGAAATAAGGATCAGCACCCTTAGAGGGGAGGGGGAGGAAGCACATTTGGTCAGAGAAAGAAGTCAGATCGTGATGCAGGCCCCATGAAACCTTGGCCAACCCTTGCAGGGAGCTCCAGAACAAAAAGTGTTGGGTCTGGGGGCAAGCTGCCTGGGAAGGGCATGACCTTGGGTAAGGCAGGTCTCTGCAGCTGAGGCAGACACTGAACTCAAGGTTCTCTGCTGACTATACTCCTCTCCTTCCTCTGAGGAATCTGGATGGTGTATCTCTGGATGGTCTACCCCCCTACTATAGAGGATAAGCCACAAGAGGATAAAATTGTATCTGGTTTTGCTCACCATTGCATCCACAATCCCTAGCAGAGCATGGTGCATGTAGTCCATACTCAAAAAGTCTTTGTGGTTCAATTAATTAATTACTCAAGGCAAGAGGTGGCCATGACAACATAATACCTCCATGAGTTCTCAGAAATAGAGACCTCTGCTAGGCTTTTCTCGCAAGGAGACACTCCCCCCACCCCCAAGAAAACCAGTTACATGAATTTAAGATAGAAATATGCACGTTCTAGAAACATTGCAGAGTATGGCAGGTGTCTCATGCAAAGCTCTTGGAGCAGATGAGTTTTGAGTTGAGTCTTGAAAGATAATTTGAAATGTATTGGGCAAAAGTGGATGTGCCTGGATGTGGGCAAAATGGTAGTGAAAAAAGAATTGAAATTATAGCTGATGGCGCCATTTGCCAACAGAGGCAACCATGCGTAACGGGGAGGAAGGGAGGACACGTTCCGTGTTGCTCATGTTTGGTTAACATGGGGCATGCAGGAAGCAGATGCACGTGTATGTGAAGCTCAAAGGTGAGCTCCAGAGTAAAATCACCCAAGAAGAGATATTACCTCAATTTCTCCAATTAAGGGGAAAAGGGGGGCCAAAGAAGAAAAGCTGGTACGCTGAGAGGTTTGGGATGGGGATGAAGAAGGGTGTATATTTTTTAAGGTGTTTTCAGTTACAAGGGACCAGAGAAACCCAATTTGAACAAAGCCACAACAATAAGTGACCTCTCCCTATCAATCATTTCTCTGTCTCTCTGCATCTCCACCCCTTGCTTTATTCCCCTGCACAGACAGACTCCTTCATACGTCAGTGAGCATCTCAGTGTTCACAAACCAAGGGCTCCGTGACTGCAGAGGAGAAGTGCTCTCCTGTCAATTCACGTTGGAAATTTCCAGGGAATGACTGTGATGACGAACCGCATGTTCGCCTTGAACTGGTCACCATGGTTGTGGGCATGTCGAGGGCTGTGATGGACGCAGCAGGAGTCATGTGTCCCCTGTTTTCAGAGTAGTGGCTTCGGTCACCAGAAGAAGGGGGAAGTGTGCTAGATGGACAAAAACTATAGATGCCACAAGGATTTAGAAAAGATCTCAACAAGACAGGCAGAGAAGGAAGACAGGAGTGCAGGAGAATAATGCCCCACAGTTGAGTGAGTTTCAAAGGCCCTCAAACACATACACAGATGGTACACACAGAGACACACAAACACATATACAAACACACAGAGACTAAAACAAACAAAAGCATAAGAAACAAACAAAAACTTGGTGAGTTAAAACACCAGCAATTTATTCTCAAACAGTTCCGGAGGCCAGGAATCCAAAATCCCTCCAAAGGCTCTAGGGGTCCATCCTTCTTGGCCTCTTCCAGCTTCCCGTGGCCCCAGGCCTTCCTTGGCTTGTGGCTGTGTCTCTCCAATCCCTGTCTCCATCTTTACAAGGCCTTCTTCTCTGTGGGTCTGTATCTCAAATCCTCTGGACCTTTCTCTCAGAAGGACACCTGCCATCAGAATCGGGGGTTACACTAAACCCAGATGACCCCATCTCAGATCCTGAGCTTAGTTACATCTGCAAAGACCCACTTTCCCAGGAAGGTTACATACACAAGTTCCAGGAGGTAAGACTTCCACATGTCTTTTGGGGAGCCACTGTTCAACCCACTACACGTGAGGCCAATACATGAAGCAGATTATGCATAAGACCGTGGAGACAGGAGGAGACCAGCATACTGGGGAGTATGCGTCCCATCCAAAACCATTCATGTTCACTCTGTGTGGCCAAACTAAATAAATCCAGAGCCCAGATATGGTCCACAGGTGTCCAGTTTGGAATGCAGGGCAATCCCAGATGCTCCTCTTCGTGGATGATATCTTAAGGATGAATTCCTGAAATACAAATCACAATTGCAATGACAGCTAAAAATGCCAGATTTTTCCTAAAGCCTAATGTTCAGCTCAAAACTGACTCCGCCATCCACTCTCCTCCTGGCAGGAACTGGCAGAGAGATTTTATCACATATGTAGACTGACAAATGAGTAAGTGGCTGAAGGCCATTCCGGTTCTGCACAAACCATAAATCTGACTCCAACAAACAAACAAGGCTCAGCGGAGTGGCCCGAGCCAGGACTGCATTTGTCACTGAACCATCAGAGCTCAGTCCTAGAGCTTCTTTTCCTAAGATCTGGGCTAAGATCTGGGGCCTGCGTCCTGGACTTTCGACACCTGCCTTGCTGTCAAAGGGGGCCACATGAGAATTTCTGTTCAACAGCCAAGAAACAGTGAATCCTGGGCCCTCTGCCATGTGCTCCGTGTGTCTGTCTCACATCTTCCAGAGGCTCTGTTTAGTAGTGACCGGTTAATACCATTGATTTTGCTTCTAAAGAAACCCTAAGAAGATAAGCCAACCCATATGGTACAATTAAGAACTAGAAGAAGATAGGGGCGCCTGGGTGGCTCAGTCGTTAAGCGTCTGCCTTCGGCTCAGGTCATGATCCCAAGGTCCTGGGATCGAGCCCCGCATCGGGCTCCCTGCTCCGCGGGAAGCCTGCTTCTCCCTCTCACACTCCCCTTGCTTGTGTTCCCTCTCTCACTGCCTCTCTCTCTGTCAAATAAATAAATAAAATCTTTAAAAAAAAAAAAAAAAAAGAACTAGAAGAAGATCTTACTCGTTGTGCAAGAAGGAGGAGACGAAGTCATTCACGGGAGTGAAAATGCTCCCAGGGGCATGAAGCAAGACTCAGAAGACCAGGAGGGAAAGAGGTTCATTAGCATCAAATCACAGCCTCGTCCTGGACCATGGATCTGGAACCGGGATCACTCATCTGGTGGCAGGTGGATGTCAGAGCTGGCTGCTGGGGATGGCAACGTGTGGAGCCAGGCAGCAGAGCTCTCCTCCAGATTCACAGCGAGCACACAGTGTGATAAAACGTCAGTGACAAATCCAGTGCAATCAGGTGGGAAATCCCCCCTGAGTGATAGCACCTCCCCATCGTTCATTCCGGCGGCCTCCGGAGCCGCGCACCTGACGCGGAGAACTCACTGCTGGTTTGCCTGCCACTGAGCTCTGCGCAGGTAAACCTTTGGAAGTCTTTCTCCCAGAGCCCCGGGGCACCGAGAGGGTTAATCTTGTCATGTCAAAATTCTCCTCAGATGCCAGAACAACTCAGCATCAATTTGACACAGATTTCTTTGGGGGAATCTGGGTTAATCTTTCTGGGCGGGCTGTCCGTTTGACAGACAGGAAACAGTTCAGGAGCCAGCCTCTACACCTCGAATGACCCCACCCCACCCCCACCCTCGGCCCTGTCTCCGAATTAAAAATTTAAAAGAGCAATTAAATTTAAAAAAAGCAATCTGATGTTTAGAGGCCCTCATAGGTAATTTATAAATGTTGCATCACAGGTCCCATTTTGTTTAAAGTGTTTAATTTGGAGAGAGGCTTCTGTGGGAATGCCGAATCTGTCCCAGATGCCCACGGGAGATGCATTGAAAAATGCAAAAGGCTTGGCTGACATCAGTGACTGGGGCAGGGATGAGTCCCCAGTTTCCTAAGGATTTCTTTGATCCTCCGTGCGTCGGCAGACTACCTACATAAGCAACACTTTGCCCTCAGCGTCTGCTTTGTGTCTGTGTGCTAAATAAAGTCACAGAGGCATGAATACTCAAGGATCCCAAAGATGCTAGACTAAATGCAATATGGTATCCCTGATTGGATCTTGGAACCGAGCAATGGAAAAACGTGGAAAAGCTAGTGACATCCAAATAAAGTGGGGAGTTTGGTCACTAGTAATATACCAGTGTTAGTTTCTCTGACAAAAGAAACTGTGGTTAGGAGGTGTTAACATGAGAGGAAATTGAGCAAAGGGCATATAGGAACTCTCTGTCTTTGCTATTTTTCTATTAATCTAAAATTACTCCAAAATACATTATTTTTTCATTTTAAATTTTTTAAAAAATGCTCGAGGTCACCAAACGTGTTTACTAACTCGTCTCTGGTCTGAAGGTCTGAAAAGTAAATATTTGCACCTGGCTAAACTGTTGCAGCCACCACCCAGTGTAAGGAGAGCGGATTGCAGTCCTGATCCTTTTAGTCTCTTTCAACCTTGTGTATGCTTCACAATTTGCAAATTACATTATCTATTAATTGTTTTACTGATTTCTTGTCTGTTTCTCCCGGTAGAATGAAAGCTTCTTGAGAGCATGGCACATGACTATCCCATCTCACTTCTGTATTTCTGCTTCCTCACAGGGTACCTGGTAGATGGGATACAGTAATATAATCTTATTCAGACTAAGAATAGAAATTCTTATTTTTCCCTTCCCTTCCCTACTCTCCACTTCTGGAATCAGCAGCTCTGTCAGTTGTTTAAACAGACACCAAGCAACCCTGAGCCAAAGGAGGTGAGTGTGATGTCTCTTTTCAGACAGAAGATGAGCTCCATGGGGCTAGGAGCACGCGTATCTTCTTCCTGCCTGGGACCTGATTGATACTTACTAAACACCTTTGGGTCGAATGTCAGGAAACGTGGAACAAAGAAAACCAGAGGGATGAGGGTGCAGATCCCATAGGAACTGAGGGAAGAATCTGGATGAGGGGTGGTAGAGGAAGAGAAACAGTTAATAAAAATGAAGAGCATGATTACTATTCCCTAATAAGTGGAGTTTCTCTTGGCAAATACAATTTCACAAAACATAGTAGAATGGGGGTGCTTGTCATAACAGAACGGGCCCAACATTTTTTAATCCTTCCAACTTTCCAGATTTCATCTTTGGTGCTAGGAATTTGAAGATTGGTGGGACATAGTCATGGTCCTCCAGGAATATATCATCATGTTGGAGAAACAAGTGGATGCACAAAAAGTATCTGTGTAATACAGAAAGTACAAGGGTAGTTACATGAGTAAGATATGATGAGAAGGTAGAACACTCGGCTAGGGGAGGTATGGGAAATGGGGCTTTTCTGAAGGAAGTGATGCCTGATGTCATGCAGGAGAAGCAGAACTTACCCTTCTGCCTTCTGCACAGGTAGAAGGAATAGCATGAACAAAGAAAAGTAGGAAGATATAAGAAAGTGAAATGCTATTGGTACAAAGGTTGACAACAGCTCCAAAAACCTTTTTGAAATAAAATTTATCATGTTGGGTCTCCATTGATGGGTTAATTCATTTTACAAGTATTTACTGAGATACTACTTTATGCCAAGCCTAGCAGTAGGCACATAGGATGTAGAGCTCAAGTTTCATGTCTAAAAAGAACGCACATTTCAAGAGATTAATTGCAATGCTGCAATGAGCTTGAAAGACCTCACCCATAATCCATTCTGGACCAAGACCCTTACTTCAAAACATTTTTTTATCTTGCTGCTGGATATGTAACCATTCCTCAGTCAATATCACTATTCATATCCCCTGCCTAATTGTTTTAAATAAGATTTTAAAATTTATCCAGAAACCGTACATAGTATTCTCACTTTTAAAAATCTATGTGTAGCTGCCCTATTATATAAATCTCAGCCACGATTTCACATATTTGTGTTTGACTCTTCTTGATGGGGCTTGTACACATCTAAAAAAGCCTTTGTTTCATGGATTTGCTTTTTCAGAATTCTTTCATTTCTTTTCTTGTGCTATTTTTATGTTGATTTTGCTAATCTTTAGATAACTTCTCAAGTTGAATACTTTGCTTTAATTCTTTATTATTGAATACTAATGCTATGATTTTGTTTCCTGCTATAGTTTTGACCCTATCCCATGAGATTTGATATGCACTAGGCCCATTATTTTCTAAATAGTTAATGTTAGTTTTTAATATTTATATGACTGAAGAAAGAGACTTTTCTTTACCCACGATTTCCAAGTGTTTTGTTTGTTTGTTTGTTTGTTTGTTTTGTTTTTTTAGGAGAGGGAAGGAGAGTATCTTAAGCAGACTCTGTGCCCAGCACAGAGCCCAACACGGGGCTCAATCTCACAACCCTGAGATATGACCTGAGCCGAAATCAAGAATCAGACACTTAACCAACTGAGCTACCCAGGCAGCCCCCAAGTGGTTTTTATTTACACCTATTCTTTCAATTTCTAGAATTTATTTTATTCTGGTTAAACAATGTGAGCTGTTTAATTTCTACTCATTAGAATTTATTGAGGATTTCTTTATGGCCAAGACTATGAGAAATTTTAGTAAATTTCTATGGATTTTGGAAAGAAATTTTTTTTTCCTTCTTATGGAAGCTAATGTTAAATATTCATATATTCAGCCTAATAAATTTTAATATAAATTTTCATATACAGATTTTTGCCTTCATGATCTATGAAAGAATGAAAGTTTTTTGTTTCATCTTCCATAAATAATATATATGAGATATAATGAATGAAGACTATTACAACATCATTTAGGATAATACATTTTATCAACATACACTACTATCCTATTTACTGTATTGTGCATTAAACTATAATTTGGGTGATATTAATTCTCCACCTCTGCTTTTATTTGCATATGCTGGAATATCTTTTCTAATACTTTTAGTTTTAATGTTTGCCAGTGAACCTTAAGCTGCATAAAGTTAGATTATTCTTTAACTCAATTTAATTTATCTTTTAATAAAAGGATTTAAGCCATTTGCATTTATTGTAATAATTGATACATCTACTCTCATTTTGTTTGAATGCTTTCTTTCTGTTTCTCTTGGGAAAGCTGAAAAATGAGATAAATAAAATTACAGAGCTGAGGGGCGCCTGGGTGGCTCAGTCGTTAAAGCGTCTGCCTTCGGCTCAGGTCATGATCCCAGGGTCCTGGGATCAAGCCCCGCATTGGGCTCCCTGCTCGGCGGAGAGCCTGCTTCTCCCTCTCCCACTCTCCCTGCTTGTGTTTCCTCTCTCGCTGTCTCTGTCAAATAAATTAAAAAAAAATCTTTAAAAAAAAAAATTACAGAGCTGTAAGTCCAGCTTACACCATGATAAGTCTGCTATGGTTAAAATTTCTCTTCCTTCAGTCTTCAGGTTACACAAAGTTTGAGGTCTCCTCTCTATTTACATGGCCCTTGGGCTTCCTTTATCCATTGAATGGGACCTCCCATTAATAAGGAAAGCTCACTTACTATCTTAATATTCCCCTGAAGACATATAAAAATATATATAATTTTAGAATTAAACTGATGTATTAGCGTTGGGCATGGGAAGTGATCAAAACCATATAATTGCTATGGAAGGGCCTCATAAAATCAGAATGTTTCAGTTTATGAAGGTGTGGCAACTGTCACTAGAAGGCAGAAATGTATGAGGAAAAGACAGATAGAGACCTTCTAGAATAAATGTCCCCAAATTCAAGAAGAAAGCTGCCACCTCTACTGGTATGTCCTGATAAGGTTGCCTCTGACACCACCATATGATTGGTGTGAAAGGCTTGTGTGTGGAGGAAGCCGCTCTCAGGAGCATATCATAAAATATTGCACTGGAGAAACAGTTTTTTGTGACCTAAATAAGTCCACATCAAACATGTACATGTTTGAGACCGTCTGGACAAGTTTACTTTCTTCTCACTCCTATCCAAGTCTGATTGATGTAATCTTAGATTTTTAAATTAACAAAACAATTTTACATCATTCATTTCCTTATTTTTCATGTACATTACAGTATAATCATAGTAACTGGAATCATTTCTACAAAACTCTGTATTTTACAGTTTTAGTTGTTTTTTTCCAATTCTTTATTACCATGATTTCCCATTCATTTTGTTTTGTTTTTGTTTTGCTTTGTTTTGCTTTGTTGACTCTTCTCTACTAGGTTACTTACATGAAAATTTTGCTTTTGAGAGAGTATTGACTTTCCGGAGGTCTGTCTTTCTGAAAACGGCTTCCTTTTGCTCCTGAACAGCTGCACCCATCTTAAGTACAGAATTTTTAAATCTCTGTATTTTCTTCTTCAGAATGTTATAACCATTGCCTAAAGCATTTAGAGTCCTCCAAAAGACCTGAGATCATTCTGGTGTTTGCTCTCTAAGTGATCTATTTATTCCCACACATGGATATTTCTAGCAAAATTTATTTTAACTTTTAAATTCAAAATACTTTCATTGGGCTGTGTCTCAACATTGCTATCTTTCACTATTTTTTGATAATAGCATCAAGGTGAGTTGATCCAATTAACAAAGCCATCTCTTCAGAGTTCTTTATTTTCTTCTTTGATTTTTATCTCTCCTCTGTCTTTCCCTTCCATCTTCCTAGGATTTCTCCTGGATCTGTCCTCTTCTATCTCATCACCATTTTTTTTTAATTTGTCTTTCCTCTGAATTCTAAGAGAATGTCTTGCACTTTTCTTCTCTTTCAGTCATTCAGCTTTCTGGACGCATACTGTCCAGTATAAAAGTCACTGGCCCCATGCAGCTATTTATATTTAAACTTAAATTAACTTAAATGAAATCAAATAAGAAGTTTAGTTGCTCTGTCACAAGGGCTCAGCCATCACATGGGGCTGGTGGCTACCAATGGGTAGAGAAAAGAGGACAAACTACAGTCCCTGGGTCAAACCCAACCCATAGCTGTTTTACAAATTAAGTTCTCCCTTCGACCATTTATTTTAATTGTGACAAAATACACATAACATAAAAAAAAAAAAAAAAGATTTTTTTTATTTGAGAGAAGGAGAGAGCACAGGGGAGAGAGGGGTAGGGGGAGAGGGACATGCAGACTCTCCGCTGAGCAGGGAGTCCGACGCGGGGCTCAATCCCAGGACCCCGGGATCATGACCTGAGCCAAAAGCAGACGCTTAACTGACTGAGCCACCCAGGTGCCCCTAAAATTTGCCATTTTAACCATTTTAAGGTGTATAATTCAGTGTCACTTAGTACATCCCCAGTGTTGTGCAACTGTCACCACTAGCTTGCTCCAGAACTAAAGAAAACATCATGTCCATGGAAAAGTCACCCTCCATTCCCCACTCCCCCCAGCCCTTAAAACCACCAACGTGCTTTCTGTCTCTGTGATTCAGCTATTCACATAAATGGAAACCAGCCTTTGGTGTCTGGCTTCTTTCACTCAACATAATGGTTTCAAGGCTCATCCATGTTTGTGGCATGGATCAGCACATCAATCCTTTTTATGGCAGGAGCATATTCCATTATATGGCTATATCACCTTTTGTTTATCTGCTCCTCTGTTGATGGACACTTGGGCTGTTTTCACCTTTTGGCTGTTGTCAATGGTGCTGCTGTGAATATTTATGTACAAGATTTTTTTGAACACCTGTTTTCAATGATGGCGGCTACATACCAAGAGGCAGAATTGCTAGGTCTTGTGACAATTCTATGTCTAAGTTCTTGAGAAATGGCCACACTTTTTTCCACAGAGACTACACCATTTTACATTCGCACCAGTAATGTATGGGTTTCAGTTTCTCCCCATCCCTGCCTATCCTCGTTATTTCCCCCTTGTTCTCTTTTTAATTATAGCCATTCTAGTGGATGTGAGGTGGTATCCATGGGCTGCTTTTATGCATCCCATGAACTAAGAATTTTTTTTGGTAAAGATTTGTTAAAAAAAAATTGAGAATATGCAAAGGACTGTGTGTGGCCCTCAAAGACTAAAATATTTACCTATCTAGTCCGTTACATAAAAAGTTTTCTGACCCTCGATGTAGAACATTGTCACCATTGCAGAAATATCTTCTGGACAATGCTCTGAGTGTGTAATGAACTGGTTAGTGCCTCCACTGTAGTTTTAAATTCAGCAATCTTATGTTTCACCTGCATCCATTCTTTCCTAGTCTTAGTTTATTTCCTGCTTCCTCACACTTTCTAGGTGTAATATCCTCCTGAATGTTGTTGAAGATGCTATTTCTAACTTTTCTGAACTTCTCTCTTCTTATAACTATTGAACATGGAGATGTTTGCTCTCGTTATTCAAAGAGGTCCCCTTCTTCTGACAAGCTCTAACCTTTCATATTTTTGCAGAATTTCCTCTCTTTGCTCACCCTGAGGAGCAGAGTTGGAGCTGACACAGACTTTGGCAGATGGTGTAGATCCCTATCTCCCTCTTTCCCATAGAGAACAGTTTAGATTTACTTTTCTTTAACGCTGCCAGTTCGAAAATCCTGCAGCCTAGGACAAGTGGGAATGGGGCCCAAGTTAGACACCTTTCATCATTTCGGCATTAGGCTGGAGAGTTCCCCTCCTTTATGTGGAAACGGCCATAAGCTCATTGCGCAATACCCACCCTCTTTGAGGGGAACCGTCACATGGCTGGATGTGACATAGGGGGTGGCAATGCTCTTTGCCAGCCTCCTTGCCAAGAATAAGTTTATAATGCCTGGGGTGACCACCCAAAGTAATTTGTGGGGCCCAGATGTGCCTCCCAAAATACCCACGGTCTGCCCTTCCAATCATCCCTGTGGACTGATCATGCCATTCTACCAGTTTCCTTCCCAGGTCCTGCTAAGGCAAACTCTTGCCTTACATGTGGGAAGCAACCCTCAGGAAGGTTCATCCTTCAATCCATTCTCCTCTGAACCATAGCTAGCAAGAACTCTGATCATTGTGACATAAATGGCACCATTCCCTCTGGTGCTCTGCTGACATACACTTTGTCATTACATCCTGTTGGTAAGTAATTGGACTAAGGATACTGTGGTAAGCTATTCATGCCCACAGTGTCATTTATCCATAAATCCCAATTTAGGCTTCATCATTATAGTTTGGGGGAGTGTAATTTAGGAAAATGACACGTTACCCTCGGTTATCTATACCTTTAGAAATCCTAGAAGTTAGAAACACGAGGACAGACACCAGACATCACCAACCTTCTGGCCAGGCTTAGCCCGGTTCCAAGAAAAAGTGCCCACGGGAAAACCGAAACCTCCCAACTAATAACAGATGTTGCAGACGTGATGAGAAGCATTGTGTTTTCCCGGGACCCAAATTTCTAGATGAATTATGAAAAAGAATCCGTCTTTCATCTGCATGTTTGACAGCGTGCAGATGAAACATCCCTCTCAGACAGTAGGCACTAAACAAATATATGGTGAAAAATGTCTGGCTGGCTGACTTGCTGAAAGACTGGATTTTTCACTCCTCATCCAGATGTTTTGGCTTCACAGAGCCCTGGCAGAATCTGCCAAGCTTATTTGCGATCTCCGAGTGAAGGGCGGGACACAGGCACAGAGCATCCTACCGGCAAATGAGCACACGGCACCGTCATCCGTGACATGAGGTCTCACCGGCTACAACCCAGGCGTGTGACAGACCCGCCGGTCCACTTCCAAGTGCTTCTGACAGACGAGCCCCCCATTTGCATACATCTCATCATGACACCTGCTGAAACTGTTAAGTTGTTATTAGTACTGATAATGGAGTCTTCAGCAGGAATATATTCATATTTTTAATGTTGTCAGTGCAGATTGTTTGGCTGTTAAAGAGAAAGCCTATCAGACATAAATATTTATGCCTGGATGGATGTCAGATTCTCTAATCAGGAACTGGATTGGTCTTAATTGAATCTTGGGGACAAATTTACGCTCAGCATAAATTTACGCAGGACCCTCATGAGTCTGGATTCGTGGACCATCGAGGACAGACTCTCATGGAGAACCAAGGGCAGTGCATCCACGAAGAGCTCAGACTCTGGAGCCAGATGTATGGGTTCAGAAGCATTGGTGTTTTCTAGCTGTGAGCCCCCAAGCAAACCGTCCGTATCTACAGCCGCACTGCCCCTTCCCCACGTGGCTCTCGAGCACATTCCCTGGGGTCAGGGTGCACGTGCGGTGGATGCCACTAACGTCTCTTTCAAAACCAGGTGAGCTATTGGAGGGCTCCCAGAACCTGGTGTGGAGACGCTCTCAGTAGATTCTCCCGGCTTGGAAGGACAGGTGGGTGGAGTCATGGGGGGGAGCTGATAGGTGTGGGGAGGGGACAGACTAGGAAAGCAGTGAATCCCCAGAGAAAGAACTGGTCTCTCGTTCTGGTTCATCCATCTTCCTAAGAATGTTCCTCTCCATAAATTGTCCCCCTTCAGTCCCTTCCAAATGAAACAGAGGACATCGTCACACACCAGTTCTTCTCAGATTGACAGGTTTGCTGAGGGGCCTGAAACCAGGCTGATGGGATCCATTTTATGTGTAGACATTAGATGAAGGATGTCCTGGCTACGAGGAACCAAGGAAGACCATATCGAGGGGGCAACAACCTTCACCTCCCCAGATAAAACTCACCGCATGACAAAAAAAAGTCATAGCCTCTACCAGCCCCCAAACTGAGCCCTGTATGTTCCTTATTAGTGAGCCTTTTTTTCATAAAACACTCCAGAAAACCATCTTCAAAAAGAAACTCCTTATGTGTCCTTTCAGAAAAAAATTAAGTCAAATAAACCACCAAAGACAAGACCCCAAAGTCATGTTCACAAGCGAACTGGCCTTTGGGTTGTTGGCAGTCGCTGGCCCGGCCTGGGCCAGGTGGTCTGTGGCCTCTGATGTCACAGCCCCACAAGCGGGATTGTTCGGGGCTGGGCAGGATGAGACGTTCACTGCTCACTTCTCATTTCCCAGCCCTTTGGTGCTCCCAGATGTTTTAATTACAGAGGAAAGGGAGCGGATGATTCTGGCCATATGTCTCCATTCCACACAAATAAATCTCCTCGCCGTCCCATGCAGCTCTGTGGCACTGACACTGTCCCACTGAAACTGATGTTGTCGGGCCTAATCACCATCTTCAATCCTTCAGTGAGCATGTTAATTCAGGGAACACCAGCTGGGACTGCTGTCCCAGGGAAACACTCAATCTAGAAACAATTAGACTCGCGTCGAAGCAAGATGCTGCCCCTCCTCTGGGGAGCTAGGTGCTCCCTCAGTGTGAGCTGAGGGAAGCCCACCAGGAGTTGGGTAGGAAGAGCCAGGCAGGGTGGGGTCAGAACACAGGGCAAAAATTTTCAGCTGGAATGTTGGCAGCCTCCACAGCACCTAGAACCTCAGGCACTAGGCCATTATCGATGGCGTGCCCGGCTGCAGAAGCCCTGCCTTCTGAGAACTTCAAGAGGAACCCAAGAGATGTCACTTACACGTGACTGTAGTGTACACACACATAATCACATATATGCACACACATGTGCATGCACACATAATCTCACACGTGTGCACATGTGCACACATTTGTACGTGTGCAAACACATGCACATGAGTGCATATTCACACACGTGTGTGCACATGCACTCACACCCATGCACACACATATCTGTGCACACGTGCACAGGCACACACACACATGCACACACACACACAGATGAGTGAGCTTTTCTGAGGAAATAGCAAAAGCTAGCAGATGTATTTAGTGTTCTGATTCAGTTTCACTAAATGCTAAATTTGCTTTTAAACTGAGCATTGCCGTGCATAGATTAAGAATGAGCCCAGGGAAATTCTATATGGTTTTGGGTTACCGATATAGTTTTCTACAATGCCATCGTGCCTGGGAGTAAATATAGCGGAGATTCCAAAGAGATCAGTATTTTCGAAGCGCAATAGACACTATGAAAGTACATGCAACACATACAGCCCAGACAGGAATGAAGCGCACGCACGTTTAGTGAACATCAGAGTGAACTTTTACAAACGTCTACACCCGTGTAACCACCGCACAGATCAGGAAATGATCGTAGCCAGCACCCCAGAGGCCTTCTTCTTGCCCTTTCCAACCCATATCCCCTTCCAAGGTAGAAGGTAGTCTAACTAATCTCCATGGATTCATTTTGCTTCTTTCTGAGTTACATGTAACTGGAGTCACGTGCTCTTCCGCGAGAGACCTCTGTTGTCAACAATATGCACGTGAGACTCATCCGTGTGGTTGTGTGTGGCGAGAGTTCTCTCTTTCTTGTTGCCGGACGATGTCTCATTGTCTGAACACCGTTGTCCCCGCTAATCCACAGGGATACGTTCCAAAGCCCCCAGCGGATGCCTGAAACCATGGATAGTATCGAACCATACATACACCGCGTTTATTCCTACACATACATACTTGATGTGATGGAGTTTAATTTATGCATTAGGCACAGCAGGAGACGAACAATAACTAGTGATAAAATAGAACAATTATAACAATATACTATAAGTTATGTGAATGTGTGTCTCCCTCTCTCTCAAAATACCTTATTGTGCTGAACTCGCCCTTCTCGTGATCGATGAGATAGTAAAATGCCTGCTTGTTGAAATGAACAGAGGGGAATGACGTAGGCATTGGGACGCAGCATCAGGCTACGACTGACCTTCTGACCATACATCAGGAGGAGCGTCACCTGCTTCCAGACTGGGGTCGACCGCAGAAAACTGAAACCAGAGCACAGCTAGCCACAGATAAGGGGTGACGACTTCTACCACAGCCATAGTTCATTCTACCGAGGATGGATCCTTGGGCTGGGTCCAGTTTGGCCCTGGGATCATAAAAGCTGTCTTGTGAAAATCATTGCACGTGCACACGCATCTCCTGTGGGCGTAAACCCAAGGGCGGTGTAGGGTCTGAGTGTAACACAACTATTTCTTGAGGCCAAAATGGTATGGGCCGATCCGACCCCAATCTGATCTCTTCCCTGCACGGGAGTCAGACGATCTAAGATAGGTACCTGCTCAGATCCTTTTTGTGTTGAAAATCCTGCAATAATCCTCCATTGCCCTTGGGATAAGATCCAAGCCTTCCGTGCCCTGGAGCCTGGTTATCCGTTCTCCCTCGTGGTGCGTCCACTCCAGTCACACCGAACACCTCCCCATGTGCCTGCCATCATCAGCCCTCTCTCCAGGCCTTTGCGGCAGGCCTGGCTCCACCTCGAGCTGTGCTTGCCTCTCCCTGGCTGGCTCGACGCCCCCTGCAGACTTTAGCACACTGCCCCGAAGAAGCTACCCCTGCACGTCTTGTCCACCTGTTTTCTTTTCCGTGGCTCCTTTTCTCCGTTCTCCTGCTGCTGGATGTTTTCACTTTGCTTCCTTCTGTGCCCTGTGCCCTGGTCTGTACAGATTTGCTTTGTTCTGTTCGGCTTTGATTTCTGTGCCCATAGCTCATTTCAATTATGAAGCTCCGTTGAAGTTGTTCCTTCACTTGTGTCTTGACAGCATAATCCATTCATTCAGGCTTCACGCAACAAACCTCCAGGGAATATATGAGACTCTCTGTTAGTAGCAAAGCGGGGGGATGAGGGGGCGGAGTGAGACCTCTGAGACATGGAATCTCTGTCCTTGGACTCTTCAATCTGGAAAAGAAGATGGGATAAGCAGGTGGAGGGGTGGGCAGTGGACGAAGCCTGCAATGAAATAGATACGGGTCTGAGCGCTGGATTCGCCCCTGACAGCCACGTGACCCCGCGCAAACCGCTCACCTCCTCTGAGTACTGGACCTGCAGAATTCCAGACTCATGACTCTGTGGGAGGTAGATGAAAATGAATATGTAAAACACCCAGGACCATGCCAAGAATCTATAGAATTGTCAAATCACCATGCTGCACACCTGAAACAAATATAATATTAAATGTCAACTCTACTTCAATTAAAATTTTTTTAATTAAAAAATATTTAAAAAATAGAGTGAGCTCTAAACTGAAGACCCTGAATGTGTCCTATATTAGAAAGGAATACAAAATAATGGGGGCTATGGACGATGTTCCAGGGAAGAAAGCAGAGATCACGGAAACAAATTTTTGTTTCAAAGAGATTAAAAACAATTGAAACAAAAATCTTCGAATACTGGGTGAGTGACTCGTGAAAAGTAAGAAGTCACCACCTATGTGGCTTTGTGTCAATGGCGTGTGAAAAGAGGAAAAGCATGTGGCCGTCCAGGGAAAGAGTGAGAGAGTGGAGAAGCCTTCCCCGTCAGCCTGGCTGCAAGTCCTTTGCCCATGGAGTCCGGCGAGGCCAAGTTCCGTCTCTGCTCCTGATACAGCTTCTCACCTGGAAAGAGCGGAGCTGGCCAAGTCACTTCCCACATCCCACCTAGAACATTCTCTCCGTTAGGAGAGAGAGTTGCTCAAGGGGAGTCCCAGTTCCACGCCATGCACTGGTCCTTGAAAGACTGGAAAATGTGATTCATTCAGCACCAGGTCCAGACACCTACCTGCCCAGGGAGATTTGCGTGACCATAGCAGACACAGCTCAAGGGGTGCTCCTTCCCCGTCTGGTGTAGCCCAAGAGAGGCCGTCGATTTGTTCTGAGCCCAGAGGGACACCAAAAAAGAGCATGGCATTAATGTGAGCCATTTCTGCCAAGATGCAATATGTTCCCTTGTTTACTGTCTTGGCCAGGGGAGGGGGCTAAGTTTAAGAGACTCCCACTTGTCCTTCACCAGAAGTCAAGGAACCAACACAAGGTTCTGCCAGCTACCAAGTATCTCCATTCCAGGGATCCATGCAGGGATCTCAAAAGTGAGCCCTGGGTAGGATTGTGATCACTATGGACCCTCTGTGAGCTAAACTTGAGCCAGGACTCCATTTATTTCCTGGGTCCTCTATGCCCCACCCCTAATAGGCAGAGGGGCATAACAATGCTTCGAGTCTCTGGTCTCAATGTCAACTAACATCTGTATCCAGGTATCTTTGAAATGTCTGTGTATGCCCTCATTCCCACATTTAGTAACCCAAATACACTCGAGGGATCCCTTTGGTGTGACCATTGACCCTTGCTGTGAGGTTGCAGGGAACTTCCTCCTGGATTCCTTCCCCCGATCAGTGGTTTCATAGCTAAAACTGGTTCATTTCCAGAAACCAGCACTTGATCATAACTTTTGTTGCAGTGTTTGCCCTCAGCCTCTTCACTATATATTCTTGATAACTTTTGATTGTATAGACTGAACATCATACTTGTTGGCTGCCCATCTATTTTGCCCCTGTGGTCACTGTGTTCTATTAAGCATCCCACAGCTCTCTGAAGACCAGGGTCCTCTGGCTCCGCTCAAACTTCACCTCCCTTTATGATAATTGTGCCTACCTTGTTTCTTCAGATAAAACGTTTTGGTATGGCTTAAGTTCACGTGGAATCTTATCATACCCATTGCTAGCTGGGGCTCCTGCACCATCAAAGCTTCTCCTTCCATCGTTCCTGACCTACAGAAGACAACACCACCGAGCTTCTCAGCAATACTGGTGTTCCCGTCACTGGCACGCATCTCGTGGTTCTGGTAAATGGAGTGCCCTTCGGAAGCCTCTCAGGGAACATGATTGATGACTTTCCCAAACTTATTCAGGATATTTTCTCGAGAATGCCCTCTTCTCTGAACCCTTTGATCTTTTCTTCCAACACCTGCCATGGCAGTTCTAGCATTTCTGGCTCACTTAATATGGGTCATGCTTTTCTCCAACTTTCTAGGAGCCATCTCAGAAGTGTGTTAGGACCCTCTATGGGGGTCTTGGGCAAGAGGCTAAATTCTTCATCATTGGAGGGTGCTCTTATCTCAATAAAATCTCCCATATACAACTTAATGTTTTCCTCACCTTGATTCAGCACCCTTAGGATGCAGTCCCATGCATATTCTCATGGGACCCTTTCTCAAAAGGGATCACTTGCTTAGGTCAGGCCCACCACACTCATGGGGATAATAATATACAGGGCCTACACACTGGGGGAGCAGGAATCTTGAGGACCATCTTAGAATTCTGCCTATCACATCTCTAAACCCAGTGATAACTACTGAGCTGTGAGACCAGAGATGTCTCCAGAAGTTTCATTTGTAAGGGACTCAGATGTAGGCAGGAGAACTCCCTTCAGGAATGTCCAAATTCATCCATTCCAGATTCCCCACCACCCCCTCAGCAGCCTCCTCCGCAGACAATAAAATAGAAATACTCAAAACGTGTACTTTGCATTCTAGCCAAAGACCTGATTCTACATGACATCACTGTTTCTTTTTCAAATTTCCAGGTTGTTTAAAGTTCTTTACTCCTTCTTACAAATTTACTTCTCACCTGTAAGAAATAGAAAAAGGATTCAGCTAGCGGGTCCCTCCCAGGCATGTGGCAGATGAGAAACACTTCAAGGAGTGGCCCGGGAAGCCGTGTGCTATGGAACCCAGCCTCCTGTCCTAGGCCAGCCCGTGAGGTCATTGCAACAATGGGTGCCCCCCCCCCCGGAAAAGACCAGGGAGGAGGGGTGGGTTTGTGAGCATCTGCCCTCTGGGACAGTCTCTCTTTCAGTCCCTAACTGACTGCCTCTATGGTTTCCTGCATACGTTAAAGAAAATGTATGGGTGCAAGAACCTGGAATTCAATAGCTCATAACTACAATTAACCACCATTAATTAATGGCTGCAAGACAAATGAGCCATGCGATCCGTTTATTCCTGGGTTGCAAGTATTTAAATTCACAGTAGGATGCAAACCCATTTTTCACCACTGTGAATTTAAAACAAGTTTGAATCAGGGCTGCGTGTTGCAGGAGGTAGGCGACAATTTCCTTGCTCAGTAGCTCACGTCTAAGGTTCCATGAATGGGAAGAGGCCGGCAGAGGCAAAGAATTCTCATGCACAACAGTAGTAGGAGCAGTCTGGAATCTGAGCACTTGCCTTCTTAAGATAATAATGAGAATTATTATGTGATGAGACTTTGTGCCGGGCACTATGCTAAGAAATGTTTGGGCAGCATTTGATGTTAATCTT
Organism: Phoca vitulina; assembly: GCF_004348235.1. Lineage (NCBI taxonomy): Eukaryota > Metazoa > Chordata > Mammalia > Carnivora > Phocidae > Phoca > Phoca vitulina. The sequence continues at coordinate 7,015,829 of NW_022589725.1, forward strand.
CGCCATGTCCCCATGGGCAGTATTATTAATATCCCTATTTTATGCTCAAAGAAATCAATGCTAAGAGAGGTTAAGCACTGCTGTAGAAACAAAGTTTTCCTTCCTCATTCCCACATTTCTTCCAGGATGCTCCCAAAGGGTGCCTTCAGACGACAATGCTCTTAATATTTACATCTCATCCATGGCCTGTGTCCTGACTTATCAAAACTTCCCAAATATTAACGAAATATTCTGCTTACCTCTAGGTTATCAATCCATCACCTGGACAGAGATAAGATTCAGAAGACAAAGAAAAGGAGAGATTTTGATCTTACTTAATAGAAAGCAGAATGAAATGGGGTTCTTATCTGCCCCACCAAGGGAGGGAAAAATAGTAACTTTACAGAAAAGAAACTTGGCCATCACCATCTTAACCAAGGGATCAAAGCCAATACCACCTGTGATAAGACATGTCGACATCTTGTACCCGGACAGGAAATAGAACAGAACATCACTTCTGTGATATTCATGCCCCAAATGTCCAACCACAATCTGATCATGAGGAAAATTAGATGAGCCCAAATTGAGGGGCATTCTACAGAATAATTGACCAAGACTCTTCAAAAGTTTCAAGGTCATGAAAGATGATGAAAGACCAAGGAGTTATCACAGATTGGAGGAGACTGGAAACATGCCCGAAACAGAGAAAGGACATTAATGGAAAAGCTACGGAAATTCAAATCAAGTCTGTGGTTTAGTTAATAACACTGTGTCAATGAGGATTATCCTGTGTGGTAAGTATGCTCTGGTTATGGAAGATGTTACCGTTCCGGAGAAGCTGAGTGAAGGGAATGTGGGAGCGCTCTATATTACTTTGCAACTTTTCTCAAAATATTTTTTTTAAGATTTTATTTGTTTATTTGACAAAGAGAGCGAGAGAGTACAAGCAGGGTGAACAGTAGAGGGAGAGGGAGAAGCAGGCTTCCCGCGGAGCAGGGAGCCCGATGCAGGACTCATCCCAGGACCCCAGGATCATGACCTGAGCCAAAGGCTCAGGCTTAACGGACTGAGCCACCGGTGTCCCTCAAAATATTTTTTTAATGAAATGAGATCTCGACACAAAATCTTGGGTGATGTCCAATCAGAATTTTTCTGAAAAATGACTACCTTTACACAGACATGGAGAAACCACTCTGTTTTAAAATGTTTCATTTGGCTAGATTTCCTAAACTTAAAAGATCGGAAGGAAATATGTCCTATTGATTCACAAAAGTTTGAAACAAATGTACATTCTGCTTGAGAACGGCTAGCGGAAGTCATGTGGAGTTAGTAAATAATACATGTCCTCATCCACGTAACAGGGCACCACTCAGGGATCAGAGCAGAGGGAAAAACGAAATAGCCTGTGCATGAGACTCTTGTGATTTCAGAGAGAAGAGATTGATGAAAAAGATAGTCTGAGATCTATGCTGTAAGAAATAGGTGGTATTTGTCCACTTTATCTACTATTTAATTAGCCATTTCTTGGTCAAATAGCACCCTGATTGTTTGTTTTTGCAGAATATCTTATGGAACACAAATTGAAAAAAAAATAATCTAAATGTTGACATTTTGAGAGTAAAGTCAAGGAATCATGTTTTTGTTTTGTTTTTAATCTTTTAGGGTGAGAGAAACTTGAGCATGTGAACAATGGGGAAGGAGCAGGTGCAGGGAGTAAGGGAGTGGAGGTACGAGACTCCCCAGATGAGCTGTCATTGTAAAACACGTCCCAGCCTCACAAACGTTCAGCTACACACACCCAGACTCTCATGGGACCAGAATCACGAGGATCCCAGGCCAGCGGAAATTAGCAGCTCCTTCCTAACCTACCCAGGCTTGGAAGGAATCATTTGTGTTCTTGGCACTGGAGGATGGGGTGCAAAGAAGCTAGCTCAGCTGGAGGGTCAAGAGATGGATGCAGTCTTCACCTGCTTCTTCCTGGCCCACAGGACAGGTGGCCCCAACGGCGAGCCCATAATGGCCTTGATGGGCCTGCCAGCCCCTCTTCAAGACAGGGATGCCTTCCCAGTGTGCACTGCGTCTGCGAGCTCCCTTGTGTTGCATAAGATGTGATGGGAACATGGCCCCGTGGAATTAGGCAGCACAGAGGTGCTTCTGATGCTCTAGATAACTTCACCTTGAACTCCCAAATCTACGCATTCATGCGCTTCTTTGGGGGTGGGCCCTCAGTGCTTCCCTGGATTTTCCCAAAGCCACACTCAAGCTTGTCATATCCATTCATCGGAAATCCATGATGAGAGTTGCACCTGTGTTCTGCACTGGAGGGTCTGGTGTGTGTGCCTGGTCCCTCTTCGATCTCCCTGGCTCAGTCACAGTTAACAATAGCACCTCGTCACACGGACAATAACCCGACAGGGACAAATGTGTGATTAAGCTGCTAAACATTGCTGGCCACACCGTAAACTTGTACCCACAAACATTTAGATCATTTTGCAAAGGTTGAGACTTTTATTATTCAAAGAACACAACCTTTTTTTTTTATTTTTTATTGTTATGTTAATCACCATACATTACATCATTAGTTTTTGATGTAGTGTTCCATGATTCATTGTTTGTGCATAACACCCAGTGCTCCATGCAGAATGTGCCCTCTTTAATACCCATCACCAGGCTAACCCATCCTCCCACCCCCCTCCCCTCTAGAACCCTCAGTTTGTTTTTCAGAGTCCATCGTCTCTCATGATTCATCTCCCCCTCCGATTTCCACCCCTTCATTCTTCCCCTCCTGCTATCTTCTTCTTTTTTTTTTCTCTTAACATATATTGCATTATTTGTTTCAGAGGTACAGATCTGTGATTCAACGGTCTTGCACAATTCACAGCGCTCACCATAGCACATACCCTCCCCAGTGTCTATCACCCAGCCACCCCATCCCTCCCACCCCACCCCCCACTCCAGCAACCCTCAGTTTGTTTCCTGAGATTAAGAATTCCTCATATCAGTGAGGTCATATGATACATGTCTTTCTCTGATTGACTTATTTCGCTCAGCATAACACCTTCCAGTTCCATCCACATCATTGCAAATGGCAAGATCTCATTCCTTTTGATGGCTGCATAATATTCCATTGTATATATATACCACATCAAAGAATACAACCTTTAAAAGGAAACACACACAAAAAAGGTAAAAACAGACGGTGTTTATTTCTGTGTCACTTTAATATATATTTTAAAACAATTGTCAATAGCATACATATCCAACAGCAGAGAAATGTAAATAAAATTATACCAACTTGATGAAATAGTATACAGCCAATAAAAATGTTAATTAGCAATATGAGAAAGCAACTCCACATTTGTTTATGATATAATGTTAGATGAACAAAGCAGAATACAAAGTTTTAAGTACACTAGGAGTCAAACTGTAAAAACTGGGGCGCCTGGGTGGCTCAGTCGGTTAAGCGTCTGCCTTTGGTTCAGGTCATGATCCCAGGGTCCTGAGATCGAGTCCTGCATCAGGCTCCCTGCTCAGTGGGGGGCCTGCTTCTCCCTCCCCTGCCCACCTGTGTTCTCTCTTGCTATCTCTGTCTTTCTCTCTCAAATAAATAAATAAATAAATAAAATCTTAAAAATAAAACTGTAAAAACTGTGTTTGCATGAGGACAGCGTCTGGAGCCAACATGAGAGATGAAAACAGCTTTATTTGGGTTTTTTTTTGTTATTGTCATTATAATGGTGGCCCAGTAAACAAAAAACTTTTAAAATGAAAGATGAAAGAGATCAACCAAAAGCCAAGCAATTTTCAGGGAGAAAACATTTATTGTTGAGTACTTTTTTGTGTGTGTTTTTATTCCCAGGGAAAAAATATTCCATTTGGGAGAATGGATTATGTTTAAAATGATGCATAAAATATCTAGAAAAAGATCCCGAGCTTTGCTTCTTCCAGCTGATAGCCTTGAAGGCTACAGTGGGTGGTTTCCCTGCAGAAACAAGCCATGTCAGTGGGCTCAGTGGATGGAAGGGGCTGGGGGCCGGGGGGGGGGGGGGGGGGCGGAGAGAAGGGTGTGTCTGAATCTCCCAGGGAGGCTTTTCATAAACACAGAGGCCCATCCCTCCAGCCACTGGAGATTCTGAGCCCAGTCCCTGAACTTGGGAAAAGTTCCCTAAATCACCCCAGCCCCTCCTGGTCTCCCACCTGGGGCCACAGATCTGTGGTTTTCCCTTACTGCATTTGTTCTATCCAAGGGTGGGCCATAAAGGGCAGGACAGGAATGCTTCGTAAGGCTCCGTTCCGCCTCAGGGAGCACTACCATTTGCCCAAGAGAAGGAAGAATCTCATGTTCTCTTGGCCTTTCCTTGTTCTCTTGCCTGGACTTTGAAAGAATGAAAGATGAAGGAATCCAGAGAGAGAGGTAGAGGCCACCTTCCCTTTGCACAAAGGGCCAAAGCCTGAGCAAGTGCAGACAAGTCCAGGGGGGTTGCAGTTAGAGAAATTCAAATCTGGCTCTTCTCAGCATGTAGCCTTGAGATTCAGAGGGTATAGGAAATTCGCTTTTTTCTTAAAAGAAAGATAAACCAAATATTCTATCCCTTAACTACCTGCCCGATCTAATGTTTCCGCCATGTCGTATTTCCCCATGCCTTTGAATAATAGATGTTTCCTCTCCCTAGAATGATTTCGTGGCATTTCTTTGCCCATGAAATTCCCATTCCCTCTCAGAAAGGTGAGTATTCCCACCCCCATCTTACAGATGGCAAAACTGAAGTTAAATGATTCGCTGGAGGTGACACAAGACTGTGGATCACAGATCTGTTTAAATGAAAACCCCAACTTCCTTCTACCACACTGCACCCCATTCATACACTGAGCATGTAATAATATAGGGTCTCGGGGTCTACCCAACTATTTTTATTGTTATTAGTTGTTTAAAAGTGGTTCTTCCTCCCTGGGCTTAGCTCACATTAGAAGCCCAGTGCCTGTTGAAAGCATATGAAAGCTACTTTGCTGTGTTTGCCTATATTCCCAGGCACACTCCTAAGAGCCTGATCCCAAACCACCGCTCCTGTCTGCACCATAGCACGAGGACCATGCCCTGGCAGGGAGGGCATTCTCACGATGTGCATTCACATATAAGCCAGGAGTCAGGCTGACTGTCTTTCCTTCTCAGCAAAACGGTGAGACCAAAGCTTCAAAAGATTCAAATATTCTGGAAGGGAAAAAATGTCAGTTGCAAATACTGTTTCATGTATCTCATGAAATATGCATTTCCAAATGCAGAAAGATGACCAGACACATTGTATCCTGATACAAGAACAGACCTGCTGGCAGGAGGAAAAGCCTTCCTGTATGTGATTTCTGCGGATGTGGGTCACGATGGAGACAGTGCACGGAGCCCTCTGCAGCGATCCGGACTCACTCGCTTCCCTGGACAGCCTGCTGTCATGCCCGCCAAGGCTCGCAGGTACTAGCCGACAGCAGGGGTTAGGCACAGGGCTTGGAGCTGCCAGGGGCCGTGCTGGTAAATGTTTAAGAGTCAGCTCTCTTGGGGAGGAATGGGGAAGGTGTGCCCCGATTTGTAGCGTGCGCCAATTTCTGTGGTGTAAACATTCCCAGCCCGGCCATCTTCGTGCGACCAATGTGACATTGACTAGTAGTTAGCACAATCGTGGAAAAATTAACAATCGGCTCTTGTGCACTGCTACAAGCCAGGTCCAGCACACACTGGGGACTGCCACCCCTCTTATGGCGACTATTTTAGGGATGAAGGGCGCATCGGAACATGATTCGGGAAATTCTTTAAATGCTACACGCCCGATCAGCATCTCAGAACACTTTTTAACACACAAATATCATCGACCCAATAAAACATGTGCTGCATAGCCATAAAATACAATGTTAAAAACACGAATACATATTTATCTACATGTCTTTATCTCCCTCCCCTAAAACGGGATTCCTTTTCTTTTTTTTTTTTTAGTGATTCTTTTAGATTGGTGTGTAGTTCCCTCTGCTTCCCCTAAGTATGATAGCAGACCAAACTGTATCATAGTGAGCACAAGAGAGAAAACAGCAAGAGGAAAGAGAAGGTGGTGTATAACACTTCCTCGTTTGTGATACTAGATAGCAAAGTAACTGGGACGGGAGGGAGGCACAGGTTGTGCACTGCTCCCAGGTTCTTGGGCTGAGGGCTAAGGGAGGTGGGCTGGCGCAGGCGTCCAAGGAGGTCAGCCTACATCCGTCCTGCCATCACCCTTTATGTCACAAAGACGTCAAGTCTACTACATGGACAGAAGTGGTAGGAGAGTTGCCATTCTAAATCTGAGAGGTTTTCTTGTGCCTTTCCCCTGGTAGCTCCTTGGCTTTAAGCTCTCCTCGGGCTCTCCACATGTTTCTCCAGGGACTGAGTCTCGGGTCAGGCGTCCCGAGGCCAACCCTGAGATGAGGCTCGGCATACAAGTGATTTACGAAGACAGTACTACCAAGGGAAACTGGGAAGGTGTTGGGGGCCTGGGGGGAGCAGGACAGGAAGGGGTGAAGCCATATGAGGGTGCGATTTCAGGCGAAGCCCCACAGCCAGTCACCCAGAGAACTCCGGAGTGTGAGTTACCCTCAGAGTTGTCACCCTCACCTCGGGCTAGGGAGCAGTGATGCTCCTGCACCCCCTTGGTCACCAGTGAAGGGCCAGCTGGAGGGCACACATTCCGAAGCACCCAGACTCACCTCAGCGTGGGCACGAGGGCTCGGGGGCCACTGCAGGTGTCGGCTGTTCGGAAGGAAAGCTCACTGGAGAAAAGGTAGACCGAAAGGAGCAAGGGGATCGGCACAGGGTGCAAACTCCGACCCCACAGGGCTGAATAAGAAGGGAATGGGGGCGGAGACCTAGAGACATGCGCTCTAAGGGAGTCCGCAGACATTAAATGAATGCACGCTGGGCCCCCCTGCGTGACCGTGTTCCATGCGATCTCTGTGCCCAGGACAGACCCGGCAGTCCCTCACCTGCTCTTTGAACAGTCCCCCACCCCCCGTCTCATTCTCCCTCCCTTTCCCCTTCAGGGGAACAGAAGAAGAGGGATCAGGCAGCATCACCGTGAACCACGTTTGTTCACTCAAGAGCCACAAAACACCTACAGCAGTGAAGAATTGTTTGCACATAAGTCTCTCTCATGCCGGGCATTGTTCCAAAGCTCCTTTCTAAGTATCACACTTTTGTGGGCTCCCTGGGAAGACTGGATGCCCGTGAAGGTAGGAGTGACTGCAGCCCAGCTCTGTTTGGAGCCCCTTCTTCTCCACCAACACCCGCTTGTCCCTGCTGGTGAGAAGCCTGAAGACACCGCTACCTCATCCATCAGCCCTGCAGTCTTCCTGTGACACAACATCCACGGGGACCATGTCTGCACCTGGGCGAATCAAAATTGTACTGCAGGGCCAGCAAACTCAGGCCGCGGGCCAAAGCTGCCCACTTCTGTCAATGACGTTCTATTGGACCCCAGCAGGGCACATTTGCTTCCGTACGCTCTCTAGCTGCTTCGGCTTGCATGCTCGGATGACAAAGGTGAGGCGCTGGGACAGAGTCTGAATGACCTGCAAAGCCTAAAATAGTTAACAACAAATCCTTTACAGAAAGTTTGCTGATCCTTGTCCTCCAAGGTCTGGCAGCACTCAGACACAAACATCCAAGACATTTGCAGACTCCGTGAGCACTTTCTCAGCCTGTGTTTCACGCAAGTGCAGAGCAAGGAGTGGACAAGAGCCCTCTAGGAGAGATGCCACGGGAAACAAGGCACAGCCTGCCATCATGGGCATGACAGAGCCGGGGCTTGGCCGGTGAGCCAGGCGGGAGAGCATCTGCCACTCAGGAGGCTGCCCGAGGTCACATGCCCTCCCGGGACTCCAGCAGTGTCTGTCATGGACATGTTCTCTGGGGCCAGATCGGCGCGGCGGAATTCCAAAGCTTGGGGCCAGGGTCAAGTTCTGGCACAGAATGGGTGCTGCTGACATGGATCTGGAGAGGAGAGACGGAGGAAGGGACAGCTAGACGAAAAGAAAAGAAGCAGGAGAGGAGGACAGAGAAAGTCAAACCATGCTGGGCTCCGCTGGCTTGTTGTTTGGAAGGATGGGATTCCCGGGGCTCAGTCTGCAACCACACTCAGCCATGCGGCACAGCAAGACCTCGAACCGGGCAAGCGTTTTTGTCTTCTCCAACTTCTCATCAGAAGGCCCAGGGATTTCCAGCCATGCTTCTGAAAGTATTCTCACCCCCTACACCGCAGCCTCATCCATCCTCCTCCCCAGCTCTGCCCACTCCCTGTGCCCTTTCCTCCTGCCCCACACCCCACCCTGCCCAAAGAGACTCCTTAAGGACAAGAGGACAAGAGAAGACCCCACACAAGTCAGAGTCCTATTTAGTGGGCAAGGGAAAGGCGAGCCTCTGAGCTCTGCTTCTATACGAGGAAATTTCCACCAGAAGGCAATGGCTGAGGACAGACTTTTAAGGTTGTATGACCTCAGGCTATTTTACTTAATCTCTCTGTGCTGCAATTTCCCCATCTGTAAAATGGGAATACTAGTAACAGTATTCATCCTTTGATAGGTTTGTTATAGGACTGAATGAGTTAATTCCTGCAAAGCGGTAAGATCTGTACTAAGTCCATAAATCCCTATGTACATGTTTGTTAAATAAAATCTAATCTTTGCAAGCTACTAGATCTTATCCCTGAGGTCGGGCCTCCTGGGATGGAAAGTTTGTAAACTTTTTCTAAAATGTTAAAAGAAAGTAATGAAATATCCCAAAGTCATTGATGTCTTCAAAGAAAAAGAATGTGCCAAGAAAAAAAATTCATGCTAAAATAGTATAGTAAAACTTAATGGGGTACAGTAATGACATCATTTTAGGGCTTACTAAAAAAAAGCAAGCGTGGTCTTAAAGAATCAGGAGTGGTTTTTAAATGTAAGGATGTCCCCATGTCTCATGAATGCTTTGGTATTTCCAATACGATGGTAGGAACTGAGTACCTGTTCAGGAAGAGCAGGGGGACCAGGTAAGCACACCTCCAGATTCAAGTAACTGTTTCCTGGGCTGGCTGCCACTGCTGGGGCATCTCTAGAATGTGAGGTACTAGTGGATTCTAGGAGGTGCCCTGTGTGAGAGTCACATATTAACTCCTCATGAGCAGGCTGAGCTATTACTCACCAATGTTAACAATTAGTGAGTGTTGCTAGGCTGCTTGAGACCCTACCATGACTTCCTGGCGCACACCTCAGCATGCACCATAAGTCCTCCGTGATCAGCCAAAAACCCCTTCTCCATCCCTTCTTTTCCCACTCTTCACCACCCCTAGTTGGCTCTATCCCTCCTAGACTTTTACCTCAAGCATGCCCCAGGGCCTTTGCACACATTGCACTCTCAGCAGGGCGCTCCTTTCTCCCTACATGAAACTCCCTGGCCACCCTCACTGTCATAGATATCCTGCTACCTGTCCAAGCCCTTTCTTTACTTTCTTCATTTAAGTTACTGCAATTCGTCACTATACATTTTCTGAACTATTTTTTTGCATTTTTTTCTGTTTCCTGTCTTGCCTCATGAAAATGTGTCTTCCGTGAGAGACCAGTACCAGGCCTTCGGAGAGGTGTATTCCTACTTGTATCTGAAACACCTACCGTAGGTCTGACACGTGGTCAGAGCTCAGGACAAACTCAATGGACAGATGACTGAAGATGGAGAGTTCATGGGGGGCCCCGGCAAACACAGTCAGGGCCCCACTCCTCACTTCAACGCATGTTATCTTGAGCAACATGTCTCCGTGTTCTCAGTTAATGCCCATAAAAATTGATTAGAACAGAGCTCAGTACCTGAGGTTCATGCAGTGACTGTTGTTCTTGTTACTGAGGTCTCAATTTCCCCCTCTAGCAACTACAAAAAAATAACCTGGTCTCATCTGTCTCTTGTGGACTGTACCTCGGTAAGCAAATGACAATAACTCATACTGACAAGGGCATAAATGTAATGTCTATAAGAAGAGCTCCAAGACCTCACCCCAAAGGTCTCACACTGCTGCAGAGGGCGTGCGGCAGATCCAGCTCCCCGCACATTACAGCAGACAAGCAGCCTCGACGCGGGCAGGTGGGGGGCAGGGGGGAGACCAGCCCGCACAGCATACGGACCTGCAGCGAAGCATATGGGTTTGGTCCTAGAGACAGAGTCCCCATATGCTCCCTGAGCTGGGCCTGCCTTGCCCACTCCCAGGCTCCCCACACTTTTGGCTGCTTCATAAATCAGCCACTTCCCAGTGCTCCGGCTGATCCATGTGTGATTAATGCACACATTTGCCTGCAGCCTGGAGAGAACCCCAGGTACAGGTGGAGAGGAAGAAAAAAGACTTAATTGGAGTTGGGGGGGGGGGGGGAAGAGGAGGTCATTCCTCATTGCCACTGAGCCAGCGCTGTGTTTAGAAGTCCTGGCTTCATAAGAGTGAGTTATCTTGGAAATCTGTCTTACAGACTCCCCAGGAACCCACCCGGAGCCGAGCATATAGCCTGGACCTTACCTACGAAGACTTAGAAACCTGATTGCTCGCTTCCATCCCGTCCCACCCTCCATGATTCTCCTGGGCCTTTTCATCTGAGCTTAAACACACATTTAGATCCTGTAAGAAACCAACAAGCTGGGGTCCCTGGAGGCAGTAAGACTAGATGTGCCAGGCAGCAAATCCACTCAACTGTGTTTTAGACCAATATTTGCTAACTGTGCTCAACAGAGGGCAAAGGGTTTTATGCAGTTACCACAGGAAGGGAGGGCTCCAGGGCCCCACGGCTGATTCAGTCAGAGAAATTCTGCTTTGACTTTGTTTTACATGTTAGGCTGTTCAAATACGATTTAGTTTTGATTTTGTTAGGGATCACGTGGCTGAAAAGAGTTGAGACCCACTCAAATTAAAAATGCTGCAGATACAGAGAGGAGTGTTTCCTTTAAAAAAAAAAAAATACAACGCTAAAATTAATGATGGTTTCCATTCACTGGGCAGGAGGCAGGGCAGCACCATAATTAATAACAGAGACTCTAGGTCACTTTTCCACTTGGTAGTTGAGGGACTTTGGGCAAGAAACTTTCTCTTCCCTAAGCCTCCATTTCTTTATCTGTGAAATGGGGATAATAAATGGTACCTGACTTGGAGGCACCCTGGGGAAACTGAATGAGATTAATCCACACAGTACATTTGCATGATGCCTAGGACATAATAAATGACTAATATGTATTTGCTATTATTTTTCTTCTTCTTTTTTTTTTAAAGATTTTATTTATTTATTTGACAGAGCGAGAACACAAGTAGGCAGAGTGGCAGGCAGAGAGAGAGGGAGAAGCAGGCTCCCCGCCAAGCAGGGAGCCCTATGCGGGGCTCGACCCCAGGACCCTGGGATCATGACCTGAGCCGAAGGCAGACGCTTAACCGACTGAGCCACTCAGGCGCCCCTATTTTTCTTCTTATTCTGTGTGTCCCTTACTGTGCCAAACACATTATATGCTTTATCTTTAATCTTCACATCTTTATAACATGGAGGTTTACTGCAATTTTATGGATTTGGACCCTGAGAGTAAGACCTTGGCCTTGAACAATGGTCCCAGAACATCTACTCACATCGTGGAGAACACTGGTGTTCTGGGGAACCCAGTTTGAGAATAATCCGTTTAGCTACTCTATTTTATTCCTACTTCCCTGAAAACACCTGCAATTTGATATTATTAGGCTTTCTGCTTCATTTTCTTGCATTTATTCTCTTATACACATTCATCCATCTGTTCACAGAACTACCCGTCCACTTTAATAGACATTTATTAAATGCCTACTTAGGGTCAAGAACCTTAGAAGTCACTTTATTTCTCTGAAGATCAAAGTTCCCTTCAGTAAAATGGGGGTATTGAGATGAACTGCAGTGTAGGAATTTTATATAAAATGAAATAAATCACCTAAAAAGGTTTTGCCACCCGCAAAGTATTCTCTCTGTGTTAGTTAGGGATAGAGTGACCATACAACTCTGCTTGCTTAGACATTCCTGGTGTACTTATAAATTGCATCCCTTTTATTCTCAAAAGGGTCTGCTTTGTAGGATAAATCCTATAGTCACCTTAATTATGAAGATGGCAATGTTAGCAGTGTATAGGTACATTGGTTTATCTGGAAGGAGGGGCTAAATTTCCCTCTGCAGAAGTTTAGAGACCAGGTTAGGGATAACAATGGCTCTGAGTATGTGTATGGGCTACTCTCTTCTATTTACAAGGAGTCCATACAAAACCACAACCCTAGAGGATGACCAGGTTTGAGAGACAAATATGTGGTAGTATTGGGGGTAGAGGTCGGAGGGGGTTGGGATGGGCTATCCGTGGAATTTGATGTATTTATTGACCTACCCTGAGGTTGTAGAAAATAAGAACTGATTTTGTTTTATAATTATTATCCAGAAATTAGTCAGAATAACTCACTGAGAGTAACTGCATGGATTTAGAAGACCCCTTGTGAACCATTATGAGTTCTAGTCATTATTCTACCATTAACTGGCTCTGGCATGTTGGGAAATCTTAATCCTCTGAGATACTTAATTCTCTCATCTTAGTATTAAGACTTTTTCTTTTTTTTTTTAAGTAGGTTCCCCACCCAGTGTGGAGCCTAACAGGGGGCTTGAACTCACGACCCTGAGATCAAGACCTGAGCTAAGATCAAGAGTCAGATGCTCAACTGACTGAACCACCCAAGTGCCCCATTAAGAATGAGATTTTAATACTTGCCCTCCTTGATTATGCAGAGTTGGGCATCCTTAAAGGGATGTATCAGTTAATTTTTGCCATAGTAAACCATTCCACAATTTCCTGACTTAAAACAATCATTTTATTACTTCATAACACTGGTTGGGCTGGGCTTCTGGTCCAGTGTCAGCTGGGGAGTAGACCAGGAGCTGGTTGATCCAGGATGGCCCCACACCTATGTCTGGCCCTATCCCAACCAGGCTGTTGGCTAGACCAGCTCACTGCTCAGCAATCTACCTCAGACTCAACACTCAGTGCTTTCAGGCTTCCAAGCACTAGAGAGAGCCCCAGTGTTCTCTGTGCTGAACACCTTCTTGCCTTGTCTTTAGTCCTCACACGTCCATTATATGTAGGAATTTTTACATGAGGAACCTGAATGGAAGGCCTTGTAAGTCTTTCAAGCTTCTGCTTGAATCAGGTTTGCTAAATCTCATTGGTGAAAGCAAGTCACACCCAGATGAAAGAGATAGAAAATTGCCTCCAGCTCTCAATGGGAGCACAGCCTCCTCACGTTACAAGGGCTCGGAAGCAGCGAGGGGAAGAATTTGCAGCCATGTTTGCAATCTCCCACAGAGACAGGTGAGATATTTGAGAAAACGTCATAGGAACAAGGGCCACCTGATCTGAGAAAGCCCATGTCTCCTGGATAAAAGAGCCTCCTCCAAAGCATTTTGGGGAACCCATGAGAAAGTGTTTCCCATGTGCCAATTAAAGAACACCATCAGCTACTGATATTTGCACATTTATTCCTCTTCTCTGGCTCTGTCCTCCACCCCATGTAATGTCTTTACTGTCTTCAGTGACTGCTATGTCCCCACTGAGTGCAATGCTTCTGTCAACAGTCTGGTGGCTTCTGCCAGACTCGATAATGTCTGCCCCAGGGCGCTTCCAACTACCCCTCGCCCCGCAAGATCCTCCACTGCCATCCTGGATCCCGGAGCTGGCCGAGCTTACAAAGTGTGAGCAAACGCCTCCCCTTTCTCCTTTTCTTGTCCGCGTCTTTCAAGGGATTCCCGCAACAACATGGCCTGTGTCCTCTGTGTCTCCTGGCATTTTCTAGTAAAACAATTCTTTCCATTCTTACTCATCATAGGTTCTCAGCACAAGATTGCAGAAAGATGAGCCTGGAGACAAATCTAAGACACTAACACCAGGATATACTTGCAAATAGTTCCCCACTCATAATTCCTAAGGGTTTTATGGGGCAAAGCCTGATGAACCTGATATCCTTTTTCTGTGGAATGAGTTCACTCCCAGGAGGTTCCCCAGAATCTCATTTCGATAGATTGGAGCCAGTTTCTCTCTGTTCTGTAAAACACAGGTTCTTGGGGGCTGGGGGGGGGCAGATCTATATGAACCCAGGTGCAGGCTGGGATCTTTACTAACTGGAATCTTGAGCAAACTGTGAGCCTTCTGAGTCTCAGTTTCTTCATCTATAAAATGAAGATAATAAAACCACCAATCAGGATTATCGTGATGACAATGTTACATAATGCTATAAATGCTTAGAATAATATAGTGGGATAATAAATGTTCGACTTTATTTCTAATGTCTTTATTATCATTTTCCTAATAGCAAGCACCGCCTAGCCTCCTGCCGGGGGAGGATAAGGACTCTCTTGTGAAAGGCAAAACAAATATGAATGTAACTCCAATCTTGTCTGCAGCCCTCATGCCCTACCCTGAAGCCAAAAGACAATCTTTTATCAGCGGCTCTGATTTCATGGGCTCAAGGCAGAATATCTGCTCCCTCTGTCTTTCCGTTGAAAGTCCATCTTGTAAGGGAGTGAAGGGGCCACCATCCAGCTAAATATTTCAGGTTCTGTCTGAATGTTTGCCAGCCTGTTAGGAGAGTGTTGGTAACAATAAAGATAAAAAATGTATTTAGGAAGAATGTGTATGAGTGTGCGTAGATGTGTGGGTGTTTTTAAAAGTCTGTATAAGTGAACTCCTGATTCAGGATATGTCTGTGCTGGGGGCAAAGGCTGTCTTCTGCAAGTCTCGTTAGGAAGGTGACTGGTTGAAAGCCAGACCCGGATTATCACAAATGGATGCAGAGGGAGGCTGAAAATCAGGCCTCCTGCCCACTCAGCAGTTCTTGGCACTGGCCCCATCTCAACCACCTAATGCCGTTCCTGCATTAGATGCTGCAAACACAATTGACTTCTATTACTTATAAAGCCAACCACTTTACTTCATTTAAACGTTTAGGATGGACTTCAGAGATTTCTGAGGGGTGGACAGCATAACCAGCCACAGCCAGTCCACTGCTCCGGCCACCGCTCAGACTGCATAACAAACAAGAGAAGAATATTCCTTCATTCTACATTCAGCATCCAGTCTCCATTAGCAGACGGTTTTAAAGGTTGTTATTTCTGCATTTGAGAGGTCTGATCTGAATACATGCATCCCAAAATATTCTGTTCCTGTCATTTATTCATTGGATCCATATTCAATGCACCATCTCTAAACTGGGTCCAGGAATATAAAGGTAGATCATGTACTGAAGACATCTTCAGGATGCTCACATCCATCACGGGAAATAGGCAAAGAACTAGGAATGACGGAACAATAGCAATGCCATGATGAGTACCAAAAAAAAATGGTGCTGCAAATGGTCAGCAGGGAAGGTACGAGAGAATCCAGAGTCGAGGAAATTTCTAAATCAAATCCTAAAGGGGCTTAGTATTTTTTAGGAGGAAAAATGGGATGAGAAATATTCTGGGCAGAACAATGTTGGAGAAGAGGTATAGATGTTGATTTTAGACAGATCTTTGGTTAAATTCTGTGATTATTTGCTTGATCTTAGGTGAGTTACTCCATCTTCCTGAACCTAAACTGCCTCTTCCATAATACTGAGCTGACTGAGCTTCCTAGGATTATGGTGGCGATCAAATAGCTCACATAAGCAAATGGCCAAGAGGAATGTGACCCATGGTGGACACTCATTACATGGTGCCTCCTACTACTTTAGTGTGGCTGGAGACGCAGGAGGGGCAGAGCACAGAAGGTTTGGGGGGAATTTATCCTGTAGACAAAGGCTCCTGCTGATGGTTTTAAGCCAAGGAGTGGTAAGGGCCATGTTTGGGTTTCAAATGAATGTCATTAATAGTGAGATTACAGATGATCTAAGTGGGTTGCTGAGGGAAGCAGATGACAAAACCATGGAAAATATTTAGCTTATCCTTGATTGTAAAAGAGAAACTTTCTAAATGTAAACCTTTCATCACAAGACCCTTATTCTCCATCATGAAGCAAGCACCTACCTTGAAAGTTTTCCCACAAGTCCTACTGCGTATTTTGCTTGACATCTGGACTTCTTTCCCACCATGGAAGAATTGACTTACACATGACCATAAAAGTCATGAGACAAGAGTCACTTTCTACTCGTCGTGTTGCATTTCACCCTGCCCTCTTCTTCATACCAAGTCCCCCCCCCAGAGCCAGACCAACAATGTGGACTAAGAGAAAAGCCATTTATTTCCTTGTCATTTCCTCCTTTATCTTCAAAAAGCCCCTGAGGGAAAACCAAAGAGAACTGTCCTGTCAATATTTCCCCAGAGTGTGTCCTTCCTGCAGAGAAAAGCTACATTCTCAGGGCAGTTGAGTGGGCAAGAGCAATGGGCCTCCATCATGGAGCTCAAACCTCACCTCCTGGGAAATAATTCTTGACTCATTCTCAGCCGAACCCAGGAGACCACTCCCTCCCTCCCACCTCAGAAGTTGCCTAGTGTTGCAACAATTCCCTGTTCATGCCTGTCTCCCCACCTAGACCAAGAGCTCTTCCAAGTCTCAGATAAAATCTTATCCATATCCTTATTTCCATTGGGCACAATGGCTGCTGCCTAGGAGGTAGGAGGCAAGGCGTGTTGAGTGGGTACACGTGAGTTTAATATCGTTGCAAGGTGTCCCAACTTCCAGTATTCACTTGAGTGAACTGGGTCCTGAAACACCACCAGAGATAAGAATATACAAGTCGGGAAACCCCAAGGAACAGAACAGGCTTCTAAGGACTCCACCCTCTGCTGTCTGTGCGGGTGGATAAGAAGGCTGCTCACTCACAGAGCCTGTGGGGATTAGTTAAGACTAGAGATGTGTAGATTCTGGTTTGGGCAGAAACTCAAGGGCTCTAGGGAGGAGGCTGGGAGATGCTCTGTGCATCCTTCATGCCATCAGCCCCCCAGGTGAGGGGCTATGTCTGTTGTATTTGAGTTCACCTGGCTCATCTGGGCTGGAGCTGTTCTTCATGGGTATACATGAACTTGCCTTGAATCTGGGCATATTTGTAGCTATACTCTCTCTTTGGAGAGTAACTTTTATTTATTTTCCAGTAACCTCTTTATTTCATGGTCTACAGGCCAAATCCAGTCCACAGTCTATTTTTATAAATAAAGTTTTATTGGAACACAGTTGCATTCATGAATTCATATATCGTCTCTAGCTGCTTTCCTGCTAGAACAGTAAGTTCAGTCATTGTAATAGAGGCTACATGGCCCGCAAAGCCTAAAATATTTACTCTCTGGGCCTTGAACTTCATTTTGTTGTAGTGACATGTGCAAACTCAGTGCTGAGCACTTGCTGCCCACCGTCTCTTTCAATCCTCACCATGTCCCTAGAAGGTGGCCGCTGTGAGGATGCCCATTTCACTGATTAACTCATTTGTCGAGCCCCTTTGTGCCAGGTGCCACCACAGTAGGCAAAGCAAACTGGTCTGCCTTAGGTCAGCTTCCAGTCTTCGTTCACTGATTCATGGCTACTGAGCTGTGGCCCAGAGCTACACTCCCCTCTCACCTTGAGGAAGTTCCTCCAAGTGACCCCTGCCCCATCTTCTTTCTCCGGAAGCCTGTGACCCCCCACTGAAGGACCCCCACCAGAACCAACACGCTCATAGAAAATTCATGACATTCCAAACTTTCTCCATGAATGGGTTTCAGCTATCAGAAGAAACACCCTCGTCCCCGACAGGCCACAGCCTGATCCCTCCCCAACTCCGTCAGTGGGTGGTTGCCACGTCCCACCGACCAGCAGGGGGCAGACCCAGGGGTCATCTCCTGCTGATGACCCTCTGGGACAAAGGGACTGGAAAAGAGCCCAGGCTGAGCCACCCATAGCAGTGGTGGGGTCTCTGGACCCCACTTGGGGCAGGGTCTTTCTCTGCTGGCTCCTGACCGATGAGGTGTTAAATGAGATCTGCACCCTTCCAAGGAGGAGGGCTGGGACTTCTCCCGTCAGCCGTGCCATGGGCTTTGGGGGCTCTTCCTTTGTCTGGCACCTTAGGTGGAGTCCGCTTTACTCTCCCCTTTGTCTGACACGGCCCGCAATAAAAAATGCTCACAATGCAAAATTGCCGCGTGGGAGGAAGACAAGACAGTAGAGGAGGCCTGGCCGGGCTGGCCTAATTAGGAGGCTGGCAGAGCAGGCCTCCGCAGGAAGCCCGGATCATTCATGTGAGCACCTCGCACACTCTGACCGCACCGAGCGCCTCGGTGCTGGGCGGGCACCACGCGGATCCTGCTCTTGGCCGCCACATCGGAACAGATGTCCAGAGAGGGGGGTTGTTTTTGTTTTTGTTTTGTGTTTTTGTGTTCAGGGGGATTTTTTTTTTTTTTTAAGCCATACATGACCTTGTGCCAGAGATTTCTTGTGCCAAGATAAAGGTTTCTGGTGGGTCGAGGAAGCAAGACAAGTTAAGGGAGATTTAAACAATGCTTGTGTGGGTTCTCAGGGTGAAAAATAGGCAGGAGATGTCAAAAGAAGCTGGATTGCTCTACTGGAATTTGAGAAGTTGACCAAGAGGTCCCTTCCAACATTGCGTTCAGTGGCAGTGGGAATGCTCCTTCAGAATCTGGCCACCCCCTTAGCCCATGCATCCCTGGGCACTGTCAGCCTCTCTCAAATCTGCCCACTTCTCTGTATGGCTGCTGCTAGAACCTTGATCCCAGGCACCATTCTTCTTCATCTACGTCAAGAGTTCCTGAGGGTTCATTATAACAGTGTGTATATGAACACGTGTGTTCACATATGTATGAAACGCCATAGATGTACACAGAAAGTCCTTCCCCTTGTGGTACAAAATGCAGAAATCATTTCTCCATTTCATCGATGGGAAACCTGAGGGGGCAAAAAGAATTGTTAAATGTGTCACTGGATATTTTAGGGTAAATGGAACCAGATTCAAAATTTCAGTTAGGCTTCCCTCATTCTATTCAGGACTCTAAGCAAATACCGACCATGTTGCCTCCCCAAAACTGGAGCATGTCAATTATCCAGCAAAAGGATGGAACTTTTAAAAAAAAAATCAGAGATGCTGTGGAAGATCCAAGATGCACCATCCTCTTACCTATATAACATGATAATTTAGTTAACTTTCTAAAATTGAATCAATGTAGCAAACCCAACCCGCACAATTTGGCAGAGAAAGTAAAGGTACGTAGCTTCTATTTGGGGATTGGTTTTGAAACAGAGACCACATGACATCAAAACATTCAATTAAAATTTCATTTGTCCAGATGTTTGACCATATAATGCCAACAACTGGTTTGACTAATGCTTTAAATTTAATTGACCAGATGTTTTGGTGGTAGGTGTCTTAATGAGTAGGAGAAGTGTTTGTGAAATTGAATCAAATTTCCCTGGGAATAGCCAGCCTCACTGGGAACAGGGACTCAGATGTTGTTACTGCAATTAACCAGAGCTTGCCAGAGGTTCTAAAACCATCTCACTTTCTTCCTAGTCCTTTAGGAAAATGTGCTCTTCCATCGGCTAAGCTCTGAGAAGGCAGACTGGGCCTTAACTTGGGAGCTCCCAGAAGCAAAAAGTCAAGGGCAAATTTAGAAGGGACCGGTAAACCAAACACAGGTTAAACACAGACAAAACAGTTTTTCCATGAACGGAAAGTAAATGGCTTTGGGGCCAGAGGTCTCAGATTCAAGGTCAGGTACATCATTTACTTTGAGTATGATCATAAAAACAGCAACTTCCCTGGAGGGCTCACTATATGTTCAGTGCTCTATGAGGATTTGTTTCTCTTAACTCACAGTGCATCCTTTATCTATTTCAGAGACGAGAAAGTCTTGGCACCAAAACCTTAAGTAACACGTCCAGAGTTACCCCACTGGGAATTGTCAAAAGTGAGGATGGCTCCCAGGCACTCTGGCTCAGGGCCTCCTTAGACTGATTTGGAGCTTGTGAGAACCCCAGTATCTTCAGCTCTGAATATAGTGCCTGTCTCAGAGGGTAGCCCAAAGGGGGTTAAAGGACATAAACTAGAAAAATAAGGACATCAAATGAGTTCCGAAAGGATGAGTGATAGGAAGGCGTAAATAGGGCCAGGGAATAAGGAAGAAGGCAGGGAGTAGGGTCGCTTAGCTGGGATAGTCAGGAAAGGCCCCCTAGAGAGCCAGCTCCTGAGCTGATATCTAAATGGCAAGAAGGAGGCAGCCGCACACATATCTGGTAGAAAGCACTTCAGGCACAGGAAATAAGCAGTGTCGAGCCTCCGAGGCAGGCATGAGCTTGACATGTTATTGGAACAGAAGGAAGCTCAGCAACTAGACTGGAGGGGCGTGGGCAGGCAAGCAAAGACCAGGGGATGTGCGTCCTTGTGGACCTTCCAGGAGTTTACAGTGGAGTCTCAGTGCGATTTGGAAGCAGGGGGAACTTTGAGCTGCTGTTCATTCAGGGCACATGTGAAACACGAGGAAACAAGGAAGTAGGTGCAGCCAGAGGGAAGCAGGGATGAGAAAGGAGCAATGCTGGTGAGGAAGAGGAGGAGGAGGGGGACAGGAGGAGGGGGGGAGGGGAGGGAGGGGGAGGAGGAAGGGGAAAGAGGAGGGAGGGGAAGAGGAGGGAGGGGAAAGAGGAGGGAGGGGGAAGAGGAGGGAGGGGGAAGAGGAGGGGGGAGGAGGGAGTTGGAAGAGGGGGGGAGGGAGACGGGGGAGAGGAGGGGGGAGGGAGGGTGAGGGGGAAGGAGGGGGCACAGGACAGGAAATGCTGTCTGACCCCTCTTGGCTTCCCCAAGCTCTGTCTCTGCTTCTGCAGTGGGTTCTGGATTGAAAGACAGCTGCATGCCCAGGACGGTGTTGTGTCTCACGGCAGCTGGGCTAGAGGCCGTGCTAAGGGGAAACTGAGCCCAAAAGAGGTCAAGTTCCCCAGGTCAAACCATGACAGGCTGGGCCACAGTGGGGGCCTTGTACCTCCTGGGCCCCTGCCCTCGCCCTGAAGAAAGGAAGACGTCTAACCTGTCCATGGTCATCAGCTCCAGCGTCCTTGGACATGGCTGGGAAGTGGCCGAGGATGGAGGTGACACCACGGAGAGGGTTGGCAGCTTGGCCCCTGAGGTTTTTCCAGTCCAAGATTCACACGTGTATAATGTATATTTATGAAACGCCATCCTAAAATCATAATCCCATCAAGTCTCCATTTGAGATATTGTATCATCACCTAAATAATAGCAATAAAACCAAGAGAAAATAATTAAATAGAAGAAAGACAAAATGTTTGCTGTATCTCTGGATTATTTTAATGGACTTATTAACAATGAAGCTACTATACCAAAACTACCTACAAGTAGAATAAAATGAAAGCAACTATTTATGAGTCATAGATGGGTAATCCACTGTTGGAGGACATTATTCCAGAATTATAATCCTCCCAGGTTTCCACTGGAGCCAGGGCATAATTACTTAATAGCAATAAAATGAAAAGGAAAAAAAAAAAAAAAAATTTTAGTCAGGAAAGAAAAGCAATTTTCAGTGGTTCTGGATCTTCAGAAGTCAGCTTGGTGGACAGTGGAATCAACTCGGAGGTAACGCTTTATTTTTTTTTAAGATTTTATTTATTTATTTGAGAGAGAGAGAGATTGAGAGAATAAGTGGCAGATGGGCCGATGGAGAAGCAGACTCCCTGCAGCGCAGGGAGCCCGACATGGGACTTGATCCCAGGACCCTGGGATCATGACCTGAGCCGAAGGCAGATGCTTAACCGACTGAGCCACCCAAGCACCCTCGGAGGTGACACTTTTGCTTTTAGGCTGTGTGGACAGTGTCTGGTGCAGAGGCCTTTCTTGTGGCCAATGGAGGACATGTGGGCCAGGGGTCCGTCAGAAGGAAAGACTCCGAGGCAGTTTCTTCCTGGCCTAGAACAGGGGGAGGACAGAGCGTGCTCTCCTCAGGCCCCTGGAGTCCCTCTGGAACACTTAATGTCTGACAAGGGCATGAGGTGAAAGACCAGAGCCTGGGGGCAGTCCTCTGTTCTGGCGGGAGGGATGAATCAGAAGCACCAGGACACCTCTCTCATGCTCTTGAAGAGGAGCTTCTGTGTCAGGATAGAGTTGACCTGAGAGGGGGCTCTTTCTCCCGGGGCCCCGATCTGGGAAGGTAGCATCTGTCCCGCATCAGGCATGAGACTCTGAATCTCCATCCCACCCCAGGCTGGAACTCCTCCTTCCTCAGGGATATGGTCATCCAAAAGATTCCCTGGTGGTCCTAGTGGGCCTCTACCGAATGCCCCATTTGCAACATCGAAGATATAAGAATACTTTTCAAAACCTTAAAACCTTCCTCAAGAAATGTTTTGTCTCTGGGATACGTTCTCTTTCCGGAAGTTATGAAGGCGTCTTTCAGCCGACAGAGCTTTTTCTCTCATGGGGAGAAAGCTGCCTCCCACAATAGCCAGGGATTCTTTTGAATTTTTCTGAAAGAATTTCGGCTTGTATTTTGTAGGTGTCCGGCTCATATGGACTGCTAATCTTGTCTTCTGCTTTTGAACGGTTATTTTCAACCTTAGAGGTTTACCCTCTCACTAAGCCAGATCTTTTCCCCCTTGTTGTCGTTCTCTGAGAGAAGGTGAAGTTTCCAGGGGAGCTGTTGTCTCTGCTGTCTTTCTAATGGTGGTTCTGGTTGGGGTTTTGTTGTTGTTGTTGTTTGTTTTTGTTTCTTGTTTGATTTTGTTGTTGTTTTGTTTTTTGGGGTGTGTGTGTGTCTTTTCTGACGGCAGTAAAGCTTTATCAGCTTGGCGACTTTTCTTTGGATTTTTAAGTGCATGATTTATTCAATCCTCTTCAGTTAATTCAGTGCATATTTCATTTCTTTATTCTTCAAGAGTTTGAAAAGTCTTTAAGCATTTAATGCAGCCACATGCTTCATCGTGTTCAAAACTCGTTTTTGACTCATATGCTATGTGGTCCCTGTTTTCTGATGAATTCTGAGCTCCCAGCATCCAAGCTGTCTCCCCTAGGAACAGCGGCCCATCCCCCATGTCCCCCAGGGTGTCCACCCAGAGGCTTGGCATGACTTCCTCTCGAGCTTCCTGAGATGCTTCTCTTCTGTCTGAGGAGCTTACTCACTCTGCCTTTCGTTCCTTCAGCATCTCATGAAAGGAGATTTAGGCTTCCCTGAAGACTGGAATTTTTCTTCAAAGCATCTTTTAGAGCTCCTTGAAGCTTGTCTTCGTTCTTCTGATGGGTTTTGAAAGCTGTCATGGTGGCAGCTACTTGATTTTCGATGTGCTCTGATTTATCTTGTGAAGACTGGCTCTTCCTGGAAGTGTCAACTTGTGCTTTTATGAATCTCTTTGTTTATTGGAGTAAAATATATATGACATAAAATTTAAATCGCAACCATTTGTAAGGGTACAGTTCAGGGGCATTAAGCACATTCACACTGTTGTTCGATCACCATCATCCATCTCCAGAACTTTTTCATCCTCCCCAATCAAAACTCTGTACCTATGAAACACTAACCCCCAGTCCCCACTTTCCCCAGCCCCTGGCAACCACCCCTCTACTTTCTGCCCCTATGAATTTGTCTCCTCTAGGTACCTCATATAAGTGGAATCATAGGGTATGTGTCCTCTTGTGACTAGCTAATTTCACTCAGCATCATGTCCTCAAGGTTCATCCATGTTGGAGCATGAGTCAGAATTTCCTTCCTCTTTATGACTGAATAACATTCTACTGTATGTTGAGACCACATTTTCTTTGCCCTTCATCTGTTGATGGATGCTTGGGTTTTTCCATTCTTTAGCTATTGGGAATAATGCTGCTATGAACGTGGGTGTATAAGTCACATCTGTTCAAGCCCCCACTTTCAATTCGTTTGGGTCTATGCTCGGAAGTGGAATAGCTGGATCATATGATAATGCTATGTTTAATTTTTTTAAGGAAGCTCCATACTGTTTTCCACAGCAGCTGCACCATTTTACATTCCCACCAACAGTGCATAAGGACTCCAGATGTTTTATTTGGGGACGGGAGGTGTGAAGTGGTAACTCATTGTAGCTTTGATTTGCACTTCCCTAATGATTAACGATGTTGGGCATCTTTTTCATGTGCTTATTGGTCATTTGCATGTCTTCTTTGGAAAAAATGTCCATTCCAGTCCACTGTCCATTT
Organism: Phoca vitulina; assembly: GCF_004348235.1. NCBI lineage: Eukaryota > Metazoa > Chordata > Mammalia > Carnivora > Phocidae > Phoca > Phoca vitulina. Next base: position 7,039,999 of record NW_022589725.1, read on the forward strand.
TTAATTGGATTGTTTGTTGTTGAGTTGTAGTTCTTTATGTATTCTGGTTATTAACCCTTTATCAGATACATGATTTACAAATATCTTCTCCCATTCCATGGGTTGCCTTTTCGTTTTGTTGATGGTGTCCTTTGATGCATGGAAACTTTTAATTTTGATGTAGTACCATTTATCCATTTTTTCCAATTTGTTTTAAATATTGAGATTCACCTTATTTTAATTTTTCTTGGGAAGTGTTTCTTCTATCCTCAAGAGTTATACCTTTCTAGTTCTGTATGGACGGCCTCCAGTTTTCAGATATCTGATACTTGTGGTCTCCAAACTGTCATCTGTTGAAACTGACTGCAAATTTGCTTCTAATTAGTCTGAGCTTCTCAAAAATGTGTTCTCTTTCTTCCAGGAAGGTGGAGACCCCAGGTGCCAGTTTGTCTCTACCTGAATGAAGTTGGTTTTTAATAATGACAAATCCAACTATGGTCATCAACACTGCCATCTCACATAGCAATAGATGGGGACCTGGACCTGGTCTAGGTCCCCTGGGAGTATTGCCACCACCTGGCACCATGTCTCCAGAACCACCATGGCACAGAGCCTTGCAGCCATCAGGACACCCTCCATACCCCAGAGGCCACTGTGGAGTTGTCTCAGGTCTCCTGGACTCTGCTGGACAGAAAGACTTCCCAGAGAACACCGAGAGAACATTCAGCCTGGGACAAAATATGTATTAAGCATTTACTCTGTGCCAAATATTTTTAGAAGCTAACTATATAATGGAGTAAAAAATGTAATAGAATTCTCCCTCTTCTGTTAGATGTAACAGACTTATGTTGCTGAAATTTTGCCTGGCCTCTGGGGGCCAAATAATTTACTGTTCTTAAAAAAGTAATTTGTTGTAGTTTTCATGGCACAGACATATAAAATGACCCACTACTAAGACCTGATATGTTAGTACTATTTAGTAATATCAAACAAGTGATGCAAACCCCCCTAGTAACCCAAACATTTGAGGGGGAATAGATGGCTTCAGGTATAGCTAGATCTAGGGTCAAGCAATTTTACTCAAGCATCCTCTCTTGTGCCACTTCTCAGTTCCTCTTTCCTGAAAATGTGTGTTCACCCAAAAACCTGTACATGAATGTCCACAGCAGTTTTATTTGTAATCACCAAAAACTGGAATCCCTTCAGCAATGAATAAATACGTAACACATGCATGCCATGGAATGCTGCTCAGCCATAAAAAAGGACTGAACTATTGATGCGCACAACTCCAAGGAAGTATGCTGAGCAAAAATCACCAATCCCCAAAAAGTTACTTACTGTATAATGCATTTATTTTACATGATTGATGATGACATTTTATAAGTGGAGGGCAGATTAGTGGTTGCCAGGGGTTAGGGATGGGAGGGAAGGGGGTCCGGAGAAGCAGGAGAGAAGAGGATGTGAACTTAAAAGGAATATTAAAGGACATCACCAATTGGTGTTGGAACTGTTTCATACCTTAGTTGTGGTAATGGATCCATGGGCTTCCGCAGGTGATAAATTGTATTAAACTTAACACATACACACATACACATATACACAACCAGGCATAAATAAAACTAGGAAAATCTGTACAAGATTCATATAGTGCATGACTATCAAGATCCTGGCTGTGAAATTATACTGCAGTTTTGCTCGTGTTGTTGTTGGAAGAAACTGGACAAACTTCACAAAGGATCTCTCTGTACTGTTTTTACAATGGCATGTGGATCTATAAGTATCTTGATAAAAATTTTAGTTTAAAAAAACCAGTGAGCCATATTTGTCTGGGGCTTTTCCTGGCCTTCTACTTCGGCTAGGTGGAAGCAGAAATGCAGGAGCTCAGCATTACGCCGGGGTGGGGGTGGGAGTTCCACTCTGCATGTGTTCTCCGCGGTGGAGGGGGCGGTACCCGTTACTGGGTTACTGGTCGGCAGGGATGAAGATACCAGCTCCCTATAGGTCTTCCCTGACATCATTCTAGCGGGGGTATTGGGGCAGCCTCCCACAGATGTGGGTCCCCCACTCAGCCTTTGCTGGCATGCACGGGGGTGTAGTCACAGCTTAATTCTGTGATGCTTGACTGAAGGAGAACAGTGATTATCAGAAAGTTTTCTGTTTTGAGAGAACAGGCTATGTTTCCAGGTTGGCTGTTTCTTCAGTGCCGCGTCTAGGATACATGAGGCAGAAGGGAAATTCAAAGGAATTCACCACCATGTCGTTCCCCAAGTCCTGACGTCCTCATCGGCCGACCTTCATTTCCTCTTCCAGAATATTCTTATCCTTTGTTTTATACAAAATGTCCGGGATGTGTAGTTGTGCTTCGTGAGTGGAACAGGGACAAGTGCCCTACCCTCCAGGTTCCCACTGCAGGAATGTCTCACCTGTGGGACAGGACGGGGGTGCCAAGGAATTCTACCTCCAGAGCCCTCAACCCATGATGGACAGAGTTAGCAGATGAATACCCCGGAGTCCTCAGCTGCTCTGAGGCATGAACTGTGCGGCCTCTCAGCGATTTCTAGGGAGAAGGAGCCCGGTTGCCCACAACAGTAACCTGTCCATCAATGGATCCTATACTCACTTCCTTCTCTTCTTTCTCCCTTCCCGGCTCCCCCAGCCATGCTTCCTGGGACCCCTGCCCGAATCAACTGTTTGCACTCGCGTTCTTATCTCAGGGTTTGCTTCTGCGGGAACCCAACCTAAGACGGTTGGCTAAACAGAGCGGGGAAAGACAGGCGAGGGAAAATCTTCCCAGTGGGGAGAAGAGGGGAAGCTAGCAATGATTTGCAATGCTTTCTGCTTCACACGGAATCAGTCTCTTATCCTCGCATTCCCCCCACAGAATCTCAGACTCTAAGACTCTTGGTGTTGCCGTGTCCTCATGTGACATCTGCACTAACAACTCCCAAATCAGCATTGTCTGCAGACTTCATTAGGGAGCCAGCCTCCTGTTTCGCGCATGCGTCCTGAAAGCCCAGCCGACCCGAGGGAGGAGCTTGTCGCCCCTGACAGTGACCTGGACTTGGCTCTGGGATGGGGGCCGGCCAGGGTGCTGGAGGCATCTGTGTGTGCTGCGATGGCTTTTAACAAACATTAATGAGGAGGTGAAGATTGGCTCGAGCAAAATTTGCTTCAAATTAAGGCTGGCCAAGCAGGGCCCAGTTCTCCACGGGACAGAGCCCCTTGTGAGCCAGCCAAGATTAGCACGCCATCATCAGTCAGAGGGAAAGAAAAACACGCCTTCCCTCCCCCCTCCCTCCTCCGCCTCCTCTTACTAATGCTTTCCTGCCCCAACCAAGGAATGTTTTGTTTAAGGAAAAAGTTGTTGGACATAATTAGTAATTCTATTATAGTAATATATCTTTATCTGAATAAACACAACCTGCTTTCCCACCATGAGAAATTATGTGGCAGGGCCGGGGGAGGAGAGGGTCACGCTGAGGTTTGGGGGCACTGAGTGAATCTGCCCCCAGGTTTCACGAGAAGCTTGGAGTCGGGCCTGCTGTCCCAGGGCCGTCCGTGGGCTAAGTAAATGGGCTGATAGGAGATGTGTTATCGGAGGCTGAGTCAGCTCAGCTGCTTTGCTCTGACCCCTGGCAACATCCCCAGGGCCACATCTCTCCTGCTTCCCTCTATGCTACAACTTCTTCCTCCTTCCTCCTTCGGTGAACCGGAAAGAACGCACAAGAGCAGAGACCAATGCTAGTCAGCAACCCACCTTCTTTGGGGAGAGCAGGAAAGAGAGCCTGGGAATAAATCCAACCACCCCCAAACACCTGCATGGGATCTGGAGTCCAAAAACATTTTTATACTTGGGATTTGTATACTGCCTTTCAGGCAGGAGCTCAGCATCACATATCATGTGATATGAACCCACATGGCGACTTCTCTCATTTGCCCCTGCAGTGCTTCTGCTGGTAAGATGTGACCAGAGCTTCAAGATACAGATCAGAGAGGCTGACACCACAGTCCTGAAAAGTTAAACCAACAAATCAAGCTCTGAGAGCAAAAAATCAAGTACCTCCACTTCTCTCTACCTACCTCTTCCGGGGGCTCTTCCATTTTCCTCTGGGCAGTGGAAAACAGTGACACGTTCTTTCAATTAATGAATGTTTGTTTTATACACAAAGGGGTTTTTCCAAGTTACAAATACAACACAGGTTTCTCTTAGAAAGTTCAGGAAAAAAAAAACAAAAATTATAAGGGATGTTATAAAGCAATTCTTAGTTACAGTGAACTAAGGCTAATAACTTTGCTCTATTTCCTTCCAGTCTTTTTTCCATGCAAGTTCTTTTGGTTTATTTGTTTTATCTAGTGATCAAACAATGGAGACAATGTTAGCTGAATGCCTGCCGTGTCAGGCCTTATGTTCGTCCAAGCTGAACCAGGATCCTGGTGCCCCCTGAAAGGCAGATAATGACTGGGGGTCTGTGGTCCCCATTATCTCTTCACCCAAATCAGGCCAGGACAAAAAATGATGCTTCAGGCTATAGCAATCTTTATGAATCTGTGGTTATCTGTGTGCCTTTGTTCACAAAGACAGTTCTGGAAGATGAGAAAGAGAATATTTGAAAGGATTAGGGTTTACAAACATAACAGTAACATCATAATAACAATAAAACTAATAAAACATGGTGGCCAGCGCAAATTTTTCTGGGTGAAACTCCAACTACTGGGTGCTTGGGTGGGTCAGTCAGTTAAGCGTCTACCTTCAGCTCAGGTCAAGATCTCAGGGTCCTGGGATCGAGCCCCGCATCAGGCTCCCTGCTCAGCGGGAAGCCTGCTTCTCCCTCTCCCTCTGCCCGCTGTTCCCCCTGATTGTGCTCTCTCTGTCTCTCTCTAGGTCAAATAAATAAATAAAATCTGAAAGGAAGAAAGAAAGAAAGAAAGAAAGAAAGAAAGAAAGAAAGAAAGAAAGAGAGAAAGAAAGAGAGAAAGAAAGAGAGAAAGAAAGAGAAAGAAAGAAAGAAAGAAAGAAAGAAAGAAAGAAAGAAAGAAAGAAAGAAAGAAAGAAAGAAAGAAAGAAAGAAAGAAGGAACTCAAAATCCCTGTAACACAGGTTGTGGGGGAATGGACCCCCTACTTCATCATCCCAGCTGGAGACAAAGACCAACAGGAAGAAGATCATGTTCCTATCAACAAAGGGGAAAACAATGACAGATTATGTCACAATACCTCCCACCCCTCTAGCTCACCTTTCTTTCTGCTCTTTGATCCCGGAAGCAATGATAGCAGCCAACAGGGTTGAGCACTTTCTAAATGCCAGGCTTAATTTCCAGTTTCTGGTAACAATTCCAGTGCAGGAGCAGGAGAAGGGTTCTCCACACCAACAAGCAATTCTTGGGACACCAATTAGGTGTCCTACAATTCAACTCAGTTCTGACACTATCTACCCCAGACAGCAGGTAGGGGGCTCAGTCCTACAAGATTGCCTCCTCCCCCCAACTCCAGACATCAGTTGAAAGCCCAGGTCATCTCACCTGTGCTTCTGACAGACTAGCTATAAATCAGAGATTCCCAAGACCCCTCCTTGGGTTTGATCAATTTGCTAGAGTGGCTCACAGAACTCACAGAACTGTTGTACTCCCTAGATCACCAGTTTATTGTAAAAGGATATGACTTCGGACCAGCCAGAGGGAAGAGCTGCCCAGGGTGATGTATGGGGAAGAGCGCCCTCTCTAGGTACCACTGTCCCAAGACCTCCACGTGTTCTCTGAACCCACTGCTTTTGGGTCTTTATGGAGGCTTCATTACATCGTCATAATTGATTAAATCACTGGCTATTGGTGACTGATTCAACCTCCAGTCCCTCTCCCCTCCCTGGAGTTGGGGAGGCTGGGGTCCTAAAAATTCCAACCCTGTAATCACTTGATTGATTTCTCTGGCAACCAGCCCCCATCTTTAGGTTACCTAAGGGCTTTCCAAAAGTCATCTCATTAACATGACAAAAGACACCTTTATTGCTCTGATCACAGGAAATTCCAAGGGTTTTAGGGGCTCCTTGCCAGGAACATGATCAAAGACCAAATATATATTTCTTATTATAAATCACAATATCACACAAGCATTGTGCTAAACTCTTCCTGTGACGTGGCCCCTTTCATTCATACAACAACCGCACAACCTACATACCCTTGTCCCCATTTTAAGAACTGGGAGGTAGAGACTCAGATGACGCTAAGCAGCCTGCCTGCTGGAATAAGTTTTAATTTCCAGTTTCTATTAACAATATTTTCATCTCTTCTGAAGGTTTCTGTGGATGGAACGCAAATGCCCTCGGTCAAGTTGAAAGTCAGTCTTTACCATAGGCCCCCAGCTTCTTTTTACTCTTCATCATTGGATAAATGGGTATGCTATTGACACTTTTATGGCCATTACACTTTCTCCAACCAGAATGTTCTTTTCCTTCACAGATTTCTTTGTTTAGTACTTAGTGTCAATATTGCCCACTAGCATGCAAATTGCATGAGAGTGGGGCCATGACTCTGCTGGCCCAGTGTGTGGCCTATGGCAGGAACCCAGTAGATGGTCATGGTCACCAAAGGAATGCACTCAGTGGAAAGTGGTGGGGGGAAGGGTCTGGTGCCACACATCCCTTCTTGCACCTAGCTCAGAGTGGAGCCCCAGAAGCCTCAGCCTCAAGGATCACCTCTGTAAAGTGGGGTATGGTTAGTCCCCATGCAAGCTGATGACACAGGTAAAGCATTACAACAATATCTGTCATGTAGTAAGTGCTCATCTAAAGCAAGTTGTTACTATTCAAACTCTCAGTGGATTGCCAGAATTATCCTTTAGCACCACCCTATTTTCTATTGCAGCGTATATTTATTCTGGGGTTTCAAGAAGGTTATAGGGTCCTTCTAGGTAAGTCCTGAACATGCCTTGGGAATCCCTTCTGTATCCTTTAGTGCCAGACAAATGGTCATGGACAAATATGTGAATGCTTCATGAGTTTTTATTTATTATTTTTGCCTTGGTTTGCTACAGAATTTAGAAAGTGTATGAAAATAAAAGAAATAAGAAAAAATAATCACCCATAATTTCCACCACTATTCAGAAATAACCTAGGGTCTTCCCTCATCATCCTCCCAAATATATGTGTAATCACACTGTATAAACAACCTCATGACCTGTATTGTGTTTACATATTTACCCTACATTTTTCCCATAATATCATAAACATAATAAACATCATTTTAAGTGAGTCTATGATATGCCGCAACAATGTGACATCATTTGTTTATTCCCCTGTGGCTGGGCACTTAAGTCATTTCCAACTTTTTGCTAAGATGAATAATATTGCAGTTAACAGCTTTGTGCATACATTTTTTTCTGCACTTAAAAAAAATAGATATAACAGTGGGTCTTACACTAGAATATTAATTATACCATTTTCGATTTCCATTTCTTGTTCTCCCTTCTCTATGCTTCCAATAGGCCCCTCTGCTTCTCCTTTATAACCACAGTGATTTCTTGTTTACACTCTCTCTTCCCTGCTGGCTCAAGAACAGGAGATATCTCCCATATCTGACCCAATGACTTGCTCATAGTAGTTGCTCAATAAGTATTTTTGTATGCATGAATAATAAATTAGGCAGACCAAGTTGGACTGCCACGATTACTATCTGCATAAACTCAGACAAACCCTTTCCCTTCTGTCCCATAGATGGGCACGCTCAGAAAGACTCAGTGGCATGCCCAAAGTCACACCACTGGGGAGTGCTGGAACACGGGCTTCCTGCCACACCCTCTGCTCACACAGCCTGGTTCTACCGACCACCACGCTCTCCTCTTGGTTCCCTGGGCACATTCACAGCTCTTCCTGCTCACGCACTCAAACCACACTCACATCTCAGGACGTGACCCCAAACCCAATCCAGAAGCCGTGTGCTGACAGATGACTGGCTTGAGGGGCTGACCATGAGCTCTCCATTCTCCCATGTCCGAATTCCAGCCAAAGCCACAGGAACGTGAGGCTGGCGATGCCTCTCTTCAAGCCAGGGAAGATGCAAGAGCATGTCAGGTGATTAGCCAAAATACCAGCCTGAGGGCAGAGCCTCTGTCTGGGATGATCTGACTTCTGGATGAATCTGAGACCAATGTGGACATTCTCCTCACCAAATAACTTACAGTCTCGCTGTCCTGTGAGACTCGGGCAGACCAGGCCCCTGAAGACCCATTCCCATAAAATGGGGGGGAGAGGGCAGTGGGAGGCACTCAAGACTGCAGACTCTTCCACTCACAAATGCAGGAGGTATTGGAGGGTGTCCCACATGAGGGAGTTAAGCTTAACCTCCCTGCACTTGGCTCCGCCTGAATCATCTGTTAAGGTATACTCTTCCATTTGAATTCCTATATTAGAGTAATTAATATGAATTTCACTCTAAGATCCCTGAGCATGTGGGAAATATAGTTATTTTGTTTTTCTAATTTCTGAGTAATTCTGATTCTTAGCCCGCATGCCAATGAGATTGTGAGAAAGTTGAACATAAGCATTAAAAAAAGCTTTTTCTCCTCTGAAAGACTTGGGGGGATATGGAAGGAGTTTCATAGTATAGAATCTCCTGAGGGAGCCTTCTAGAACCTACTCTGAGTGTGTTGTTTTCTGTGGGAACCCTCAGTAATACTCCTTCCTTTCCTCCCCCTAGCACCACCACCTCAATGAGTTATAACTTCCTGAAACAGAAGTCAAAAAGGCTAAATGTTTGTGTGAGGGGATAGATTTGGGAGAGGCCTCTAGGCCTCTTCTGGTTTTGTCCAATAACACAAGGGAAGCAAGGGCTCACAGAAGTATAGGTTACCTTCTTGGAGCTGGAGAAGGGGAAAATTCAATGAGAAGAGAACCAAATTAACACCTCAATTACACCTCAGTAATCACAATAAACATGGTTAAGCAAAATCAAGGAATAAAAAAATTGGTGCTTATCAAATCATTCAAGTGATCTATTCAATATTTTAATATCCATACTGACAAGCTGATATTTCTCTCTCTCCCCTTTTTTTTGGGGGGGGGGGGAGAGAGAGAGAGCGCGCACTAGAGAGTGTGAGTGGAGGAGGGACAGAGGGAGAGGGAGAGGGAGATTCTTAAGCAGGCTCCGTGCCCAGGGGCTCAATCTCATGACCCTAAGATCATAACCTGAGCCAAAATCAAGAGTTGGATGCTTGACCAACTGAGCCACCCAGGTGCCCCAAGCTGATATCTCATTAACACAAATTCTCTCCATCTCAGTGTCCCCTTGCAAATTCAGGCAACAAGATGACCTCGAATCTCCTTGACCTCCAAGTCCAACACCTTCCATTCCCCATCTCACTTCTGTCCTCCTCCTCCAAGTGGCCATGACTGAGGTGCAGCCATCCCTCGGACCTGCCCCACTTCTGACAGTGCATTCTGAAATCCCATTCCCGGGCTGCAGCCTCCTCCTGCTCCCCATCTTTCTCATCTCTCCTCCATGGACCCTGCACATTTTCTCATCATGTCCCCATTCAACCCGTGCAAAATTCTCCCTTTCTACTCAATCCATGAAAGTCCCAGGGACTCATGGTCAACTTGATCAAGAGCACTCCGGTCCCATTACTTCTTAGTCCTTTCACAAACCCATTGACCACGAGTGGGTTTTTTCCTGGCCCGTCCGCATGCTGGGGGAAGTTAGAGCTCTGTGCTGGTGACATTCCCCACAGTGCACTGATGTGGCCCTCAGGCCTTTGCAGATGTTGAGTCATTTTTGCATTCACCTCCCATTGCTTTCCCAGTGCTATTTGGCTTCTCTGTCCTCATGCCTACAAACCAGAGACTTCCAATAGATTTTATATCTCATTCCACACCCAAATAATTGAGAACAGCTGTCCTGATCACTGTTTCAGAAGGATCGTGAGGCAGAGGTGCAAGGATCGATTACTCATGTCTGCCACAGGCATAGGTAAGAGATAATGGACTGTGTGGGAGTCACTTATTTGCCATTCTGGCCCCAAACCCACGACATTCCCATGCTACAGAACTGCTCAGCATTCTGAAAGATTGAAACCACACAGGATGAGTTCCTGCAGTCTGTCCTTCTTCCCCATCCCCTTCCTTCCTCTTTTTTTCTCCATATCAGAGAAAATTAATGTCTCCACTGAAGGCTAAAGTTAAGCCAAGTTCTGTACTCTGGAGCTCCCTGGGATGCTGTGTGTGGAGCATTTCATCAGTGGCTGGTGAAGGCATTACAGCAAATACAGTCTGGCTTTCTCCAGGCCTCAGGAGCCAGCGGGTCCAAATTAGATCATGGGGGGCATTGCTACTCCTCTCTGAACGTTGTCACTTCCCCTCCAAAGGCTGACTCTAGCCATCAGTGCTTTTTGTGGCAAGCAACAGAAACTGCCTCCGATTTAGGCAGAAAAAGAAAAAAAAAAAAAAAGCAGGCTCAGACTTGCTGGGAAGTCGGGAGGAGCAGTTCCAGAACACAAACTGGAGAAAGCTTGGCTATGTAGCTTCTATTCATTTCCTGTGACCGGGCTAACAACGGGTGACCAACTCGACAACTTCCAACAACAGAAATGTGTTCTCTCATAGTTCTGGAAGCCAGACGTCCCGAATCAAGGTGGGTTACCAGGCCACACTCTTTCCCAAGGTTTTAGAAGAACCTTTCTCTCGCCTCTTCCAACTTCTGGGAGCTCCGGGCAGCCCTTGGCTTGTGGCCGTGTCACTCCAGTCTCTGCCTCCTGGCCTCGCTGCCTCTTCCTCCATGTGTCTCCGTCAGAACCCCCTCTGCTTCCCTCTTAGAAGGGTATGTCTGGTTTCATTGAGGGCTCACCTGGGTAGTCCAAGATAAACGCCTCCTCTCAGGATTCTTAACCAAAGGACCTAATTTGCTGTAGGAGACAACATCCAGACACAGGTCCTGGGGATTTGATGGGGTCATCTTTGGGGGCCACCGTGCAGTCTGGTGTGCAGCGATTCTCCACCAGGGCTGCCCTACTGGCATCCCCACTGAACGTCTGCCGCCATCACTCCAAAGGGGTTCTCCCCAGTCACTGCTTCTTTGCATCCCCAGTTCTCTGTGCCAAGTCCGGAAGCAGAATGTCTGATGAGCTGAGCCCAGGTCACGCACCCAGGCCCTCACCTCAAAGGAAGCAGGGGAAGGGGGTGTCTGTGCTTTGTGGCTCTCTAGTCAGAGGCAGGCTGTGCCCTGCCCCGTATCCCATGCAGTGGAGACTCCCCCATGCCCCGCATAACAGGGCGTCCACGTACTGGTCGTGGAAAATGACAAACATCCTCTAGACAATCCCAGATCTGCCATCTGGGCTTCCGGAAGCTTCTTGCATGATCTCGCAGGCAGCTCCCTCTCGTTCTTCCATACTGACTGCTCCTCAGGATTCCATGGCTGTGCTTGGGGGTAACGTCTTACCACAACCACTCTGGCCCCTGCCTGCTCTCGGCGTGCTGGAATCTATTAGACACATGCCTTCTGCTGATAACCCCAAAGCCACAAATACTTGTGATACCAGCACATCTGTGAAGTCCTAGCCACCTTGCAGGCAGGCTGTGCTCTAAGCAAGGTGGGGGACGGTGGGGGGAGGGGGCACCTCTCGTCCCCACTTTGAGCAGCACTGTGTGCCCTGGGCCCAAATCACCAGGGCTTGATGCTGCTCAGAAAGGAGTCCTTGGGCTCGGCCCAGGAAGTCACTCTGAAAATCTGGACCCTCTCCTTCAATCCCCTTCAGTACAGCTGCATGTGTCATCTCTTCCCTTTTTCTCGTTGAGCCAAAAGCCCTCCTGTATATCAGGTGCCTCCATTCCTGACAGTCATCCCCCATATATAATCCTAAGCAGAGCAAAACCAGATAGGGGCCAAATAAGGTGTAAGCCAAGGGCTATGGAAGCACAAAGAAAAGGAATGACTTGCAAGGCAGCGTGGAGGGTGCAGAATGTAAATTACCTTTAGAATGTGGGTGGCTAATCCCGTCTGTTCTGTGTCAAAGCACATCTGGACATACCCCCCTCATCTCCAACTCAGCTGCCAGCATCATCTCACACCTGCAAGATTGACCTCTGGCTTCCACCTGCCCCCTCTGCTGATCTTCCACCAGAAACCAAAGGAATGATTTCTTAAGTAAAATAGACAATGTTGTCTATCACTTAAATCTTTTAAAAGCTTCCCAAGGCACTTAGGGTTGAATGGTGTCCCCAGAGAAAAGATACATTGAATCCTAACCCCTAACACCTACGAATGGGGCATCAACTTATTTGGGGCTAGGTTCTTTGCAAATTTAATCGAGTCAAGATGAGGTCATTGGAGTGGGCCTGAGTCAATATGACTGATGTCTTTATAACAAAAGGAAAATTTGGACACAGACCCAGACACGGAGGGAAGACGGCCATGGAAAGACAGAGTTAAGCTACAGTGAGTCCAGGAATGCCTGGGGCCACCAGAAGCTGGAAGAGGCGAGGAAGGATCCTCCCCTAGAGGTGTGGAGGGAGTGGTGACCTGCCAACACCTTGATTTCAGGCTAACAGCCTCCAGAACTGTCAGAGGATACATTTCTATTGTGTGAAGTCACCCAGTTCGTGCTACTTTGTAACAGCAGCCCCAAGAAACTAACACACCTGGGATACAATTTAAACCCCAGGCGGCTGCATAGTCACACATGATCTGACTCTGGATATTCCATCTTCATCTCCTGGCATTAAGAAAACAAAACAAAGCAAAACAAAACCTTCTTATGTTCCAATTGGCTTTCCTGGAGTGTACTGTCTCTCCCACTTCGGCTTCTTAGAACCACTGTCCCTACTGCTCAGTCTTTTCGTACCTCTTTTATCCGCCCCTCTTCATCCTTCATGTCTCAGTTTAAATGGCTCTCTCTCTCTGCAAGACCATCCCTGACTCCATAGTTGGGTGCCCCCACCCCTAGCCTGCATTATCTGCACCCCAAGGCTCCATTGATTTATTTCATAACAAGGCCACAATCTGTATTTCTTCATTTCTTTATCTGCTGGCTTTTTAAAATAGTTTATCTCCCCCTTGAACTGTCAGCTCCAGGGAAGCAGGGACCTCATCTGTCTGACACACCACTTCCCGCCAGCTTCCACCTTGCCGAGCATGGAGCCCGGCACAAAGCATCGTCCAAATGAGGATTTGTCAAGTGCCGCCATCAGGAGCACCCGTGTGAGCATAGCCATGGGGGGCCAGAGGAGTCCTGTGCGTTCTGAGTGCTGAGCAGGGACGTTTGAAAGGAGAAGAAGACAAGTGGGCACCCGTCAGGGAGACATGCAGTGGACATGACTTGCTGGAAAGGAGTCCGATTATGGATGTCTTAGTATGCCTGCTGGGGCATTTGGACTTAATTCTGTATTAAAATGGGAGTCATCGAAGATTTTTGAGCAGCGGTGACCCAAGATGACCTATGCTTTAAGGAGATCTCTCAAGTAAGAGCATGGAGAATGGATTGGACAGGTGGGCGACTGGAGCCTCGGAGGCCAGGGAGACAGCTATTAAGACGTTCCAGGTGAGAGGTGAAGGAAGCTTGACCCAGGGCAGGGGCAGTGGGGATGGAAAGGGACAGGAGATGCAGGGTTTGAACTGCCAGTTCAGCAGATGATTGCGTGAGGGAGGGGAGGGGCTGGGAGTGTGGGGTACAGCTGCAGTTTTTTTCTGGCTGGAGGGACTGGACACAGGGAAAGGACCCCCGTACATGCTGGAGGCAGCTTTCAAGGAAATGTGTCAAAAAGCGAGCAAGTAGATGTTTTTGTTGGTTCTTAGTAAATGACATGGCTCACACTTGACGAGCATAGTCAGTTGCATTTTGAAAGCTTTCCCGCTCAAAGCTCGAGAAATAAGAGTTCATTCTTCTGCAGGATTCTTTCAGGGAGGGGCTGACCATCTGGACCACAGGGGAAGCCTTCAGACTTTGGCCAGCCAAGCAGCACCAGCAAGGCCCATCCCAACTCTTGAGCCCAAACCACTCCACTCAGGACGGCTGGGAGACCTCTCCCCTCCCACTGAGTCAGGATGAATTTTTAACTCACTATTGATCAGGCAATTTTAAAATCAATTTTAATTAAATGAAAGATTTCTATCAGGATTGCTTCTTTCTGGACAGTAAATTGGGCCTTGTAATAACACTCACATTGGAACATCTCTCATACAACTAACAGAGTCCATCATAAATAAGTAAAGACCCTTCTCCTTATTATGCATTTGGGGGAAATCAAGGTTAGAGGTTTTGCCCGAGGCCCTGCAGTAATGGGGACAGAAATCAGGAGCCCGAATCGTGGGGATGCCGACGTCAAATCCCACTGATACTGCTCTCAGCCTCCAAAATCTCTCTCCTTCTACACGGAATAAAGGGAAAATTGATCCCTGTCAGTTACTGGGAAAGGAGAAATTGGGAGTATTTAACTGACAAAGGTGAAGCAAGGGCACTGAGTGGAGTGTGTAGGATGTAGTTCATTGTCTGAAGGCAGATTCCTGCTTAGAAATGGTCACGCTTGGTTGGCTTGTAGACATATTACCCCAACGGAGATGGGCCCTGCTTACACCAGTCCTTTATAGGGGTCACTGACACAACTCTCTTCCTTATCCGGGATCCATCCAGGCTGGGGAGCCTGGGACCTGGAAGCTCTCGGTCAGAATGGCTGTTCTCAGCTCTTGTCTTCCCCAAACTGTGTCAGCTGGAATCTCCCACATCATCCACCTGCAGACTCAGCCCTTAGAGTTCCTGAACCAGCCTTGACTAGCCCTCAACCAACCACATGTGGGGGTTCAACGTTCTCTTGCTACCTCGGTGCAGGACTCCATGAGGCCCAATGGGTTAGTGGACCTCAGCCTTGCTGCGCATCACCGAGCCCTCCTTGCCTGCTCTCCCTAGCCACCCGGGGTCTTCCTGGGCTGGACAGCCCCCCGATTATAGGCCAGGAGACAGTCCTTCATCCCATATCCTGACTGCTGCCTGAGACTTCACTGGAGTCAGGTGTATTCAGATAGATTTTATGTACAGTAAAATTTACCTTGGTTGCGTAGAAGTCTATGCAATTTGGCAAATGCATAGTTGTGTGGCCATCACCAAAGAGTCAAGTTATAGAACGGCTCCATGACCCCCCAGAATTCCCCTATGCCCCTTTGTAGACAACCCTACCCCTAGCCCCTGGCAACCACTGACCCGTTTTCTGTTTCTCTTGTTCTGCTATTTCCAGGCTGTCATATAGTTGGAATCCTACAGCGCGCCATGAGTCTGGCTTCTTTCACTTACCAGCGTACATCTGAGACTCACCTCTGTTGTGTGTACTTGTTCGCTCCTTTTCCTCACTGAACAGTATTTCATTGTTGGTGTGTACCACAGCTTATGTCCTCATTCCCCCTTTGAAGGACATTGTGTTGTGTCCCATTTGGCACGATCTTTGAGAAAGCTGCTATCAATGGTCATACATAGGTTTTTGCGTTAACATACATTTTCCTTACTCTTGGGTAGATACTTAGCAGTGGGACTCCTGCGTGTCATGGTAAGTGAGTCACCTTCTAAGAAACTGCCAGACAGTTTACCGGCGTGGCTGGACCAATTTTGCATTCCTACCAGCCATGTGCACGAGTCCCAGTTGCTCCACATCCTCGCAGCACTTGGGTCCAGGTCTTGTGTTTTCCAATCTAATAGGCGTGATGTCTGAGACTTTAACTTGAACAAATGGATGCCACACAGTTTGCTGCCTTTAGTAACACTGGAGGTTATCCATCCACTAAGCCATTCCTCCTCCTGCCTTGCTAACAGAAGCCAGATTTTGGTCAACCTCATCCTAGCAGCCATGTCCTTCAGCGTGAGATGGGCACACACCCCCAACTCCAGCCTGTGGGTAAATGCTGTTTTTCTACTCTTAGATACTTAGAGTGGGCCCACTCCCTTGCCACGCTACACCAGTAAAATGTTTTGTCAAGTAGAAATGAAGAGATCAGGATCAAGAGTCACAATGCCCAGGCTTAGATCGTGGCTCTGCTTCTTACTAGCTAGTGGTCCTACATAGAGACCTAGACTCTCAGAGTCACGGGTCCTCCTCTGCAGAAATGGGAGTCATAGGAGAACCTACCTCCAGGGTTGTTATAAGAGCCGAATGAATCAAATGCATGGAAGTCCTTCGCCTAGTGCCCAGCAGATAAATGTTGTCATTATTATATTATCAAATGATTTCTCGTTCCCTGCATTTTCCTGAATCTATGTAGTCCTAAAGAGGTTTATATCCCCAGGCAAGCAGTATTTAAAGACAATTAACCAGATTAAAATCTCACACAGATATTCCAAAGCCATTTACATAAACAAACAAATGTAAGAGGGCTTCATTTTCTAAAAAAGAAATCACCCCTTCGGAGGGCCATTCTAAGAGGCTCATTGAAGAGATGCCTGACTAGTTTCTTCGAATCCAGTGTCTGCCTGATGTAGGTCTGCATAATTATGCACATATGGCAGCCACATCAGACTCTGGCATCAGTGGACAAGGCTTGGCTTGTTGTGGTTTCTTCTCTAGACACAAGCCCAGCCTGTGCCCAGACATGGCCACTGGGACTTGTTGCCCATTAGAGAGAAGACTCTCTTCTTGACCATAAAACTAAAGAGGTATCATTTCACTTTTGGACCATTTATCCTTTACCCTGGATAGGATGGTAAAACATCTGTCTTTTTAAAAAGATTGCTGAGCCCCCCTATTTTACTTAACTTCTGGTAATACATCGATGCCACAGACACCATCCAAATAAAGGGGAAACATATCCATGCCGGATAAATAAGACAGCAAGAGATTCTGACTTTTGCTTATTCAGGCTCTTACCCCAAACTCTGGGGACAGTTTCTAGAAGAGTGCAGGTACCTTCTAAAGGTACCTAATTCTTCAAGATGTTATAGAAGTGTTTCTTAAAAAGAGGATCGCCATCACTATTACAGCCATCTGGAGGGGGGCTCAGGAGTCTGAAATTTATGAAGTTTACTAGGTCATTATTGTACGCATTCAAGTTTGAAAAACACTTGCTTTAGAGCAGCTGACAAACTAAGGCCCATGGGTCAAATCCTGCCAGCTACCTGTTTTTGTGAACAAAGTTTTATTGCAACACAGCTCTTTGTTTGTGTACTGTCCATGGGTGTTTTCATGTTAAAACAGCAAAGTTGAGTAGTTGCAACAGAATGTATGACCTACAGAACCTAAAATATTTACTCTCTGATTCTTTACAGAAAGTTTGTCCATCCCTGCTTCACAAAAATGCCATCTGATGTTTGCATTAGTCATAGTGTGAGTAACAGAAAGGTATTCTAGGTCTATGATCAGTGTATTATTATTCTTCCCTTCATTCCTGTGTACATATTATTTTAAATAATCATACCAGTCGGCATATATATATTGAGCATCCACTACATGCCAGGCATTATGCTATGTATGGAAAGCAAAATGATCCCAATGGAGTCCCCACGAGGTTTATAGATGTGAGTTATTTTATCAAATCTAAGTCACCATTGATTAAAGACATCATTATTTGATTCACTATTAAGAAACAAAAAATACTATCAATTAAATCATGGCACAATATTTCCTTATGCCTTAGAAATTTTATTTTCAAATTATTAAAAATCTCTTTTAGATTTATTTTTTCGCTCTTGGCATACCTAAAATATTACATGCAATATTACTGCTTAGAGGCTACCATCTCTAGGGTATTATTCTAGGTTGCTGACCCCCTCTCTGCAAGCTACTTGTGGATCTCTTGATCTTACCAGAAAATAGCCACAAAAATTTTCAGACCAAGTTCATGCACGTGAAGGCAATGATGACACCTGTCACAACTGCCTCTTGGTCAATGGTGTTTGTAAGAGGCAACTGATCACGATATTTCAGATTTGTTAAATGGCTTTCAAAATATGTTCATCATAGAATTGATAAGCTGTAGCTTAACTGCTTGATGAATATGGGTCCCAGGGAAGTGGCCTCCCCAAGATGAGCGGAGGCAGGCTGGCCAGAAGGAGCAGGAGGGTGGAGAACTCGTCTGTGACAAGGAGAACCTGCCTGCCAAAGATGGCCTCTAACTATCCCCCTGTCCTCAGTCCACTGAGGTACACCTGTAAGTTGTCTGTTTCCACTTGAGATTGCGCTATCCTCCAGAGTACAAGTGGGGTCTCGTTCATCTCCGAGCTCTAAGAGACCTAACAGATCACCTGGAAAAGAACAGGTAGCAGCAGCCCTCATTCCTTAAATGAGCAAGTGAAGGGGGAACAGGGAGAAAGGGCTCCTGCAGCCAAGAGCTCTAGGGACAAAGAATGAGACTAGAGCCTGAAGAGTTAAGTTGGCTTTGTTTTGTTTATTTAGCCAGACAAAAGAAGAGCAAAATAATAATGATACTAAAACAACTCCACCAGAAGCAAATATAGCAAAATGAATAACTGTTGATAAATCTGGGTGGGGGCAGATCAATGCTTAATTCCTTACTCTGTTTCTATATATAAGTTTTTGATTTCTCAAGAAAATAAATGACAGTCCATTCATCTCTGAACCAAAGATCACAAGAACCACTCTGGTCCCTTTCCTTTCTCAAGCTTAATTTTTCCTTGGAGTCTGTGAACTACCTGTATAATTAGGCTCTTTCCCCACTTCCTTCCACTTAATCAAGACAATGTTTCTGTTGCTGGAAGTCAAGGAATCTTAATTCATTCAGGTGCACTGCCAGCCACTAATAGTGAAGAGTTTTCTAGGGTAGAAGGATCCTTTAACTTGGCTTTTATCCAGTCTGGTGGCCCTTCAAATACCAGTTATATGTGGCATAGGTGGGCCAGGATGAACACTGGGCCAGACTTACTGGTCTACCTAAGCATCATCTCTCGGCTATATTCTGGGCAAACAGTTCTTCATAAAAAATGAGCCCGCCTGACCAAGGGAATTGGGGGTGAGGAATGGGAAGGTGCAAGTGAAAAGAAAAGTCATACTACATATTGGGTATTACGATGGGTACTTCTCCAGTATCCCCTGAAAATCCTGAAATTTAGATCTTGTGATTTAGGTCTAGAAGTAATGAATAGTGATTATATAATTTATCATCTAAACAAGAATACATTTAAGAATGAAAAGGGGTGCTCCTATAATTACATCAGGATGATAGACATAAGTGGGGAAATCCCAGGTAAACTGAGACATGCAGTCACCCTGGTTAGGGAGCTTAGTTAGGTGCCTTGTCTGAGGTCACACAACTAACCAGTGCTGAGCTGTAATCTGGGTCCAGTTGACTTCATCCCTGGAAGAGAACATTTCTTGGGACTCCTGAGAATCCCATGAGTTGTGGGCTGAATTGTGTCTTCCCAAAATTCCTGTGTTGGGAGTCAGTACCTCAGAATATAACCATATTTGGAGAGAAGGGTTAAAAGGGTGATTAAGTTAAAATGAAGTCTTTAGTGCAGGCCCAAATCTAGCCTGACTGGTGTCCTTAGAAGAAGAGGAAAGTCGGACACACAGAGATACGAGGGGTGCACGCATTCAGAGGGAAGACCGTGTGAGGACACGGGGAGAAGGTAGCCATCTGCAAGCCAGGGAGAGAGGCCTCAAGATAAATCAAACCAGCTCACACCTTGATCCTGGACTTCTATTCTTCAGAACAATAAGAAATAAATTTCTGTTGTTTAAGCCACTCCGTCTGCAGTACTGTCTTATGGCAGCCCTAGCAAAGTGGTATACCAAGAGAGTGCTGGAAACAAAGAGAGATGCCAGTGAAGAACTCTAGGATCTAAAGTCTTGGCCCTTCATCCCTGTCTGCACCACTGAAGAGATCAGCAGAAGAACCCATTTTACCATAAAGAGTCCTATGTGCTTGTATTCTTGGGCAGCAAGGAAAGAAGAGTGTGCGTCCTACAGGGTAGCTGCAACCGGGGGCCAGAAACATCCAAAGGGATGGACGAGTGGTGGCAGTCCTAAAGAGGACAGAGAAGGAGGTTGGGTCCGCAGGTGAAAAGAAGTACTCGGGGAGCTGATTTAGCTTGGAGCAGTACTCCTGCCATACCTTCCCCCACCCCAAATCCCTCCCAGCGGACTTAAAAGTCAGAAGGTCTGTGCTCCATCCCCCGCCCCCCCACCAGACACCAGGGAGATTCAATTACATTTAGAGACACAATGTCTGCCTCCCCTGGATTAATTTCCACATCCTGACAAAGCTTGTCCTTATCTCTTTTTTTCTTGGTGAGAGTAAGAACCCTATAAAATTGTCTCTACCAGGGACCAAGAAATGAGTCAGGGCAAGGCAAACACAAGGATTGGGGTCTCATGTCTCTCTGGGTTTGAAACTTACTGGTCTCATGTAGATTTAGGAGGAGCCCATGCACAACAATTTGCTAGGAGCTCACACATCTCCTCTCTTTCTAAAAGGATCCTTTCTGTCAGGGCAGTGTGTAGGAGATTGATGTGCTGTGAGCATGAATGACATAATAGCTTTAGTGCAGTCCCCAGTGTGCCAGGCTCTGTGCCAGTCTGCCCTCGTGCAGCTTTACACCAATGACAGTAACAAGGACAAGAGCTAACATTTACAGAGGGCTTTCAAAGTGCTAACCCCTTCAGATACATTGTCTTAGTTTATCCTCACAGCAGCCCTACGAGATCAGGCTACCTGTCTGCCTGTAAAGCAGATAACACTTTCATCCCCACTTTGCAGACTGGTAAACCCTGGTTAAGAGAAATCAAACAACTTGGCCACAGTCATGTAGCTGCTAAGAAGGAAAACAAAAATCTCTCTGATGCTAATGCCAACCTATTAACAACTCTTTAAAAATCAGAGTGTGAGTTATTCCATGGGGTATCAAGGGATGTCTGCATTTTGACCAACATTGTGAGTTTAAAAAAAAAGAGCGAGAAAACATTTATGGAGTAAGCACTGTGTGCTCACAGTTTTCAGCCATGACCTCTTTTAATCACACAGCAACCCTGTGATGCAGGGACTTGTAACATTGTCACCATTTTACAGATGAGAAGAATTGAAACTTGCCAAGATTACCCAGCAAAGAAGTGCGAGAGTTCAAATTTGCACCGGGGTATCCTGAGTTCAGAACTCATGTTCTAAGCACTACACTCTACTACCCTTCCTGTGACTGAGATGTTTTGCAGGCTGAGTGGTGAGTTTTGAGTATGAGGTTAAAAGATATATGATGTGGTAGGACCAGAGCTATAAGTGGTAATACGTACCCTGGGGCATTGCTTCAGGGTCTGAGACACCCCAACTCCAGTTTAAGAAGTGTGTCTCTCCTACCCAGCTCCAATCCCCCAAGCAGGCTGGACGGTGTTGGATTTCTCAGATGCTGTACTGTTTAATGTTCTTTCAAAGTGTGTTAGACCCTATAGCCCACGATTACTCCCAGGTGCAAAATTGTATGCACAAACAGTTGCAGCAGCAATTTACCGACTGTGAGCTCAATCAGCCAATTGTGAGCACAATTAGCTGCTCCCTGCTCATTTGGAGGGAGCCGGGGGGATGATTGCCTCTGCAATTAGCCAGTTGTGGGCAGCTCGGTTTGCTTGTGCAATTTTGCACTCTCAAACATGGAATGTGCAAAGGTGGCGCATGCCCAGGAACTTTATCCTTTGGGCTCCGAACATCCAACCTGACGTCCACCCACGGACCTCTGTACGTGGCCACAGAGGCCTGACTCTGGGATCACTGTGGAGGCTGCAGCCTCGTGGGGTCTTACACTAGCTGAAAACAACCCTGTCCATATTTGGGCAAAGGAGGGAGGGTGAGAGATGAGACCCTAACTTGGGTTGGCATAGGGAAAGGTGAGTTCAAGGTTGGGAAGACCTCAACGTTAATCATTTGGGTCTGAGAGAGACCCATCCAAAAACTTTCAACTCGTAATGGGGAACCTTCTGCATTATCAGAATGATGGCGTAGAAGAGTTGGCAGAGACTAGAAACTGGATTGAATGGGAGAACTGAAACGTCATTTACGTCACTGGCACAATCAACAGTTTCTCTCTCCCCTCTTCCTGTATCCTGCTTTAAAAAAGAACAGATCCTCCCAGCAGAGCTGGGCGGATTCTTCGCCACCGGATCCCACTGAGGGAAACCCTCCGGAAATCCGGAGACTTTTTTTGCAGCTCCCTAAAAAATGAGCTGCAGTCTGATTGGATTTGTACTAGTTTCTCTGTAGCTATGAATTGATTAAAAAGAAAAGTTCACTATATTTTAAGTGAGATTTTCCTGCACTGATAGGCCTTTCTACCCAGGAGCAGCGCATTCTGTAGGTTTTGAAGGAAGTCAGAAGGAAAGGTAACTGATGCTCACCTCAGCTGTCCTACGAGCCCTCTGTAAACTGAAGGGCACCTGTTCTCTCTTTCTAACTTCTCTGAACCTGTCAGAACACTGCAGCACTATTCATACTGGCCAAAATATGGAAACAACCCAAACCCAACAACTGTGAATAGATAAACAAAATGTGGGATAGCCACACCATAGAATATTATTCAGCCATAAAAAGGAATGAAGTGCTGAGACATAGTAAACCCTGAAAAAAATTATGTGAAGTGAAAGAAGCCAGACACGAAAGGCTACATCTTGTGTGATTCCGTTTACATGAAGTATTCAGAAAAGGCAAATCCGTAGCGACAGGAAGTAGATTAGTGGTTGCCACCTGGCGGGAGGTAGGAATCAGGAATGACTACTAGTGGATTTGGGAATCCTTGCAGCAACGAAAATGTTCTGAAACTAGACAGTGGAAGTAGGTTGCTGCTTAATCTTTTGAGTATACTATATCCATGGAATTATATACTTTAAAGGGTTGAATTTTATGGTATGTGAATTATATCTCGATTTTTTTTTAAAATGATGAAGAGTAGAGAAAATTTGCCCTTTCGGAGACTGGGTGTAGATTGAACCAATGTGAGGGCATCCTTCCATTGGTCTGTGCACAGGCTACTCAGAGAACCCCAGGAAGCAGCCACCGCAGGGAAGGAAGACCTCAAAAGTTATTTCTGATCACGCCACAAGCCATGTATTTACTCATCAAAAATAATTACTGAACAACTTCTATATACCAAACTATTTAGTAAGCTTTGAGAAGAGAGATTCCATGCCCTTTTGATCTAGTGGTGAAGCCAAGGGAGAGGAGGAGAGTTCAAACAAATAAGTAGGCCACTCCCTGGGTCAATAGTTCCAAATTTCCATTCAAAATTTTGAGTCACACAAGACAACATTCTCTTGGACTAGAATGGAAAGCAAGAGTTTACAAGGGAATTTTCCTGAGTCACTACACTTTATCCAGCACTAAGCCAACAGAGTCAAGAGTGTTGTGTGGTTCTTAATATTTCTTCTATTGAGCATACTAAACTTCTTATTCTTCAACAAGGTATTTGACATGAAGTTGGTTTTAAGCCAAGCAGGCATACAGACAGACAGGTGGGCCAACAAGTTGGCATGAATTAAGTACCAAGAGAGGCATTGGCACCCTAATACTAATCTGAGTGGCAGCCCAAGGAGCTATATGCACAAGGAGCAACAGTCCTAGTGGGAAGCAAATATTGTATTATTAATAGCTGGACAAGTCAATGCCCCCAGTTCTGAGACATAATTTTTTAAAGTGGTATCTATGATCATGTCTGCATTTCTTCACTTCTCATTCACCCTTGGATGTGGTAGCCTCCCCATCCCTCCACCAGTCTACATCTTATTGCTCATGCCAGAAACACTTAAGTCCTAATGAATATCTCTCACCCCCAATGTGCAATTCATGGTTGGGATATGTGATCCTTTTGCTTCAATTTCTTCAATTCTTCTCAAACACATCACTACTTGTGTCACTCGCATCCAGGCCACCAGCATCTATCCTGGACGGGCTCAGAATTAGGAGTAACTGGCCTGCTCCCCTCCATACTCGCCCCACATCATAGCTGATCCAGATGAAAATAATGAAATCTGGGCTCATTGGTCCTTTGGTTAAAACTCTTCATTTGCTGCTCCATGTTCTTAGAATGAAGATTAGAATCCTGCTTCAAATACGCATGGGACCAGAATGAAAAAGGTATCTCTGAAATGTCAATACAATTCACTCTTTTCCCCATTCCCCTGCTACTGCTCAGACCTGGCTTTCACGATATTATTCAAGTGGGATCACATGGTATATGGGGTGGGGTGGGGGAGGTGCATTCTGAAGTTAACATGAAAAATGAGTGTATCTGACACAATCATACAGGTTTGGCAACTCCTCTTTCAATCCTCACTCCTGGGCACACATAAAGACTACATTTCCCAGGCTCCCTTAGTGTCTGATCAGGGCCATGTGACTCAGTCTGGCCAATGTAATGTGAGCAGAAGTGACACAAGCCACTGAGTCCTAAATTCAGCTCACACTGGAATCCCCTAGAGAGGTTTAAAACATACTGATGCATAGATCTCAACCCAAGAAATCCCGATTTAATCGGACATAGCCTGGGCATTAAACTTTTTTAAAGTTCCCCTGAAGATTCTCAGGTACAGCAAAGTTTGAGAAATGATGAAAGGTACTCCTAGTCCTGGTCCTTGGAAGCACTGTGTCCTCTCATACCCTTCTGTGATGACCTCGGAGGCCAGCCAATCCACTTGCTGGAAACCATCAGCCTGAAAATCTGAGTGGCATATGGATCTCTATTGGACTTGTGATCTGAACAAAAGTACATCCTCATTCATTTTTAAATTAATATCATCACAGCATTGCCTCTCCTATTCTGATTAATACTGTGCAAATCATATAAAATCAAAATTACCTTCAACATGCCTTTAGGAATTATCCTTAATGGAGTGACCGACACAGCCTATTTTTCCTCCAGCACTGAAACAGATCACTGTCTCTTCAGAAAAGTAGTAAAGGGAACTGGCAGCTTGTTTTTAAAGGGTAGAGTGTATGAAAATAGAAATTATAAATACTAAAATTACTGTGAGATACTCACAGCCTAGGAAGCAGGCAGCAATTGAGAAATGATTGGAAATGGGTATATGACTATTTTTATCCCCTTAATGTTGTTTAAAAGCTACAATCTCTAATCCAAAGTAGTTCTTAATCCTTTAAGGGAATGATTACAATGGACCGCAGTGGTTTTGGGGTGAGATGTCTACAGGTAGTCAGAGTTAAAGACTGCTAGGGAAGGATTCTGGGAACTGCAATGTGCTGTCTTTACAGTGTTTCTGTTACTATCACCCCCCAAATTCCTAATAAACCATATTTGATCATAGACTATTGCACATCTAATAGATATTCCTATTCAGTGGTATTGAAGATTGTTGCAACATTAGTCACGAATGATACTGGCCCATGTACTATAGTCTTTCTGTTGTGTTATTCTTGTCATGGTTAAGTGAGTTCAAAGATTATTTTAATCTGTTGGAGGTAAAAATAGTAGCTAATACATACTGAGGAATCCTTCACCATGTACCAGGCCATCTTTAAGTGCTTCCCACTCTGCACTGAATCTAATGCTTACCACAATCCTATAAATCCTATTTTTATACCCATTTCCTAGATCGAGAAGTGCCCCCAGAGGATCCAAATTCAATCTTGATGAGATTTTTGAGGTTGTTATACTGCGTCTGAAATATACCATGAGTTCATTTCACTACTAACATATTTTAAGGCAGGTCTATATAGCACAAAGCCCAAACAATCATGAAGCAGTTAATAAAACTCCATTGTCCTAATGCCCAGCAGCTGGGAAAGGATTTCCAAAGACTTTACACCCCTGTCATGGCAGAAGATAGAAGCTGGCCAACAGAACTCAACTTCTCACCTGTGGGTGGAGAAAAAAAATGAATCAGTGGCATCCAAAATGTCTCAGCAGAAAGTAGGGACAGAGGGTAGGGCATAATTGAATCTACAGGTCTCCTTTGTTATAAACTCTTGCTCCCTACAGTCCATTCTACGAATATCAGCCAAAATAATATTTTTAAATGCAACTAGATCATGCTTGCTTCAAATTAAATTCCCCATCTCACAATAAAATGCAGAGATGTACTGTGGTTTACAAAAACCTACAGGATCTGACATCTGCTCACTAGTCCAATCTCCTATCATCCTGTCTTACTTAAACCATAGACGCCAATCATGTGGTCCCCATTCTGCCTCTTCAGTGGACCAAGCTGGTTCCTGCCTCAAGGTGTTTGCTCTTACTCTCCCCTCCCCCAGGAGCTTTCTTCCCCAGCTTGTCTCAGGCTCACTACTTCTCTCCATACAGCGCTCCAAATAGAACCCACTCAGAAAGCCTCTTATTGACTGTGCCATCTTAACTTCCTTTCCAGACACACACACCCCCACTCTCCCCCCCTACTCAAGTACTCACAACCACATATTTTATATTCCCAATAACACTTGTCACAATCTCCAGTTTCTTATTTACCCATTTATTTACTCATCTGCTGTGAATTGTCCTGTTTACGGATATATCTTCAGTAAATATGTACCTGGTACATAGTATGAGCTTAATAAATATAGGTTGAACAAATAAATGGCATTCTGAAATATATAACAGTTTCAGAGTTCTGATGGAAAAGTTGATAATAGGGAGATAATAAATATCACCCTGAACTGTAACAAAATGCCTAAATATAAGCCATAAAATTAAAGCTGGAATGGGAGGGGGAGAAATAGGAGGAAGAGGTGACGTATTGTGGGAAATATCTGCAGGAGACCCAACTAGGAAAAGTGAGCAATTCCTCTGTTGATGGACATCTGGGCTCTTTCCATAGTTTGGCTGTTGTGGACATTGGTGCTACAACATTGAGGTGCAGGTAGCCCTTCAGGTCACAGCATTTGTATCCTTTGGGTAAATAGTAGTGCAATTGTTGGGTGGTAGTGTAGCTCTATTTTTAACTTTTTGAGGAACCTCCATACTGTTTTCCAGAGTAGCTGCACCAGCTTGCATTCCCACCAACAGTGTAGGAGGGTTCCCCTTTCTCCGCATCCCCACCAACATCTGTTGTTTCCTGACTTGTTAATTTTAGCCATTCTGACTGGTGTGAGGTGGTATCTCAATGTGGTTTTGATTTGTATTTCCCTGACGCTGAGTAATGTTGAGCATTTTTTCATGTGTCTGTTAGCCATTTGTATGTCTTCTTTGGAGAAATGTCTGTTCATGTCTTCTGCCCATTTCTTGACTGGATATTTGTTATTGGGTATAGAATGTGATAAATTCTTTATAGATCTTGGATACTAGCCCTTACTCTGATAAGACATTTGCAAATATCTTCTCCCATTCTGTTGGTTGTCTTTTGGTTTTGTCAACTGTTTCATTTGTTGTGCAAAAGCTTTTTATCTTGATGAAGTCCCAACAGTTCATTTTTGCTTTTGTTTCCCTTGCCTTTGGAGACATGTCCAGCAAGAAGTGGCTGCAGCCAAGGTCAAAGAGCTTGCTGCCTGTGTTTTCCTCTAGGACTTTGATGGATTCCTGTCTCACATTTAGATCTTTCATCCATTTTGAGTTTACCTTTGTGTATGGTGTAAGAAAATGGTCCAGTTTCATTCTTCTGCATGTGGCTGTCCAACTTCCCCAACACCATTTGTTGGAGAGACTGTCTTTTTTCCATTGGACATTCTTTCCTGCTTTGTCGAAGATTAGTTGACCATAGAGTTGAGGGTCCATTTCTGGGCTCTCTATTCTATTCCACTGATCTATGTGTCTATTTTTGTGCCAGTACCATACTGTCTTGATGATGACAGCTTTGTAATAGAGCTGGAAGTCCGGAATTGTGATGCCACCAGCTTTGGTTTTTTCAACATTCCTCTGGTGATTCAGGGTCTTTTCTGGTTCCCTACAAAATTTAGGATGATTTGTTCCAGCTCTGTGAAAAATGTCGATGGTATTTTGATAGGGATTGCACTGAATGTGTAGATTGCTCTGGGCAGCATAGACATTTTAACAATATTTTTTCTTCCAATCCATGAGCATGGAATGTTCTTTCAACTCTTTGTGTCTTCCTCAATTTCTTTCATAAGCATTCTGTAGTTTTCAGAGTACAGATCCTTTATCTCATTGGTTAGGTTTATTCCTAGATATCTTAAGGTTTTGGGTGCAATTGTAAATAGGATTGATTCCTTAATTTCTCTTTCTTCTGTCTTATTGTTAGTATATAGAAATGCAACTGATTTCTGTGCATTGATTTTATATCCTGCCACATTGCTGAATTCTTGCATGAGATCTAGCAATTTTCTGGTGGAGTCTTTTGGGTTTTCCACATAAAGTATCATGTCATCTGTGGAGAGTGAGAGTTTGACTTCTTTGTCAATTTGGATGCCTTTTATTTCTTTTTGTTGTCTGATTGCTGAGGCTTGGACTTCTAGTACTATGTTGAACAACAGTGGTGAAAGTGGACATCCCTGTTGTGTTCCTGACCTTGGAGAAAAGCTCTCGGTTTTTCCCCATTGAGAATGATATTCACTGTGGGCTTTTCATATATGGCTTTTATGATATTGAGGTATTTTCCCTCTATCCCTACACTGTGGAGAGTTTTAATCAAGAAAGGATGCTGTATTTTGTCAAATGTTTTTTTCTGCATCAATTGAGAGGATCATATGGTTCTTGTCCTTTCTTTTATTGACGTGAGGTATCATATTGATTGATTAGTGGATGTTGAACCGCCCTTGCAACCCAGGAATAAATCCCACCTGGTCGTGGTGACTAATCTTTTTAATGTACTGTTGGATCCTACTGGCTAGTATTTTAGTGAGAATTTTGGCATCCATGTTCATCAGGCATATTGGTCTATAATTCTCCTTTCCGGTGGGCTCTTTGCCTGATTTTGGGATCAAGGTAATGCTGGCCTCATGGAACAAGTTTGGAAGTTTTCCTTCCATTTCTATTTTTTGAAACAGCATCAGAAGAATAGGTATTAATTCTTCTTTAAATGTTTGGTATAATTCCCCTGGGAAGCCGTCTGGTCCTGGACTCTAGTTTGTTAGTTTTTTTGTTTTTTTTTTTTTATTACTGCTTCATTTTCCTTGCTGGTTATGGGTCTGTCTGTTTTTTCTTCCTGTTTCAGTTTTGGTAGTTTATATGTTTCTGGGAATGCATCCATTTCTTACAGCTTGCTTAATTTGTTGACATATAGTTGCTCATAACATGTTCTTATAATTGTTTGTATTTCTTTGGTTGTGGATGTGGTATATATACACAATGGAATATTACTCAGCCATCAAAAAGGATGAAATCTTGCTATTTGCAACCACATGGATGAAACTGAAGGGTATGATGCTAAGCAAAATAAGTCAATCAGAAAAAAACAATTATCATATGGTTTCACTCATATGTGGAATTTAAGAAACAAAACAGGGTCATAGGGGAAGGGAGGGAAAAATAAAATAAGACGAAATCTGAGAGGGAGACAAACTGTAAGAGACTCTTAACTGTAGGAAATAAACTGAGGGTTTCTGGAGGGGAGGTGGGTGGGGGGATGGGGTAACTGGGTGACAGGCATTAAGAAGGGCACTTGTAAGGAGCACTGGGTTGTCATGTGACTTAGGTTTTCCCCTCCTCCTCCTCCTCCTCCCCCTCCTCCTTCCCCTCCTCCTCCCTCTTCTTCTTTCTTTCACTTGTTATAGGTCTATATAAAAGTTAGAAATTGTTAATATTATTTTTATTGTTATTAGTCTTCTTATCTTATTAAATGTCTTATTAAATGCCTCCAGAAGTTAGTTGTTGTTAAGTTATTGTTATTCTCTCATCTCATGAGTTACCTGCAGTTGCCTTTAATTTCATCCCTGTGTTATATGCAACGGGTGAATAACTGAATCCTATATCTGAAACTAATGATACAATATATGTTAACTAACTGAATTTAAATAAAATACGTTAAAAAAAATGAAAAATGAAAAGTGAGCAAGGTCAGACTATGTGTTCTTCCTTTCAAAGATCTCTTTGCCTCCAGGGTTGGGTCAAAGTCAAGAATGGTGAACTTGGAAAAAGAAGTCTGTTATTTTAATCTGAAGAAGCAGAAATGGAAGGTCATATAATTTGATCCCAAAAAAGTGACATGAAAGAGGAAATCAGATTAAAACATATGTTTTATGTTTTGAGATGTAGTTTGATCACCAACGAGATTGAACAGATTCTACTTCTTATTTGGCAAGAGCAGAGAGCTGGGGGAGTGATAGAAATAAACAAAGACCCCCTCCAGTGGAGAGCTACGTGCCCGTGCTCATCCCCACCATATCTTCCCAACTGGTTTTCTCCAGCTTAGTTTAGAGCCCTCAGAGCTGAGTTTAGGTTGATATCTGAGCTTAGGGATGACAAGCCCAGAGCTGGGCAGCTGCCTGAGGTGACTTTGCTCCTAGAAGTCCCATCTCTGCCCACTTTTAAATAATGCTTGAAATAGCTCCTTTTTCATACATAATTTCTCTTTTAATCACTTTCAGATTCTGCAAGAGAACCTTAAAAAGAGACATCTTTAAGTTGACTTTGAAGTATGTTGCTTGTTTTTGGCCCACTGCAAATTAGCCGACATTTTAATTGTTGATGTTTGTTACTAAGATTGTGTTTGGTGGTCTGTGGGGTTGCTTGGCAGAGTGAGAACAAATGCTCTGTGCATAAAACTGGTCCTTACTGGTTTGAGGAGTGGAGACCCCAGCAGTAGTGTGGGTGCTGTTCCTGCCTCCAGCTCCGTTTCAACCATACTTTGTCCTGGAAAACCCAAAACACATTTGGCCCTGAGCACTGTTTCCCTTGATTTTTAATCTTGCGAGCAATTTAAAGGAAATTTAATCCATATGTTTCTGATTCATTTAAATCACAAAAACATTGGGTTTTGAGAGTTATTTGATGTCCAAATGCCTTTTGAGACTTTTTAATAAACTTTCCAAGTCCTATTGCCTTAAAAACACATACTCACGTTTTGCCAAGGGTGAATGGATTCAGGCTCCAAAGGACTTGGATTGAATTTGAAATTCCAAACTCGTAAATTATGACCATGTTAAGATAAAGCCTGTGTCTACACAATACCCAAGCAGCCCAATGGAAAGCCAAAATACTGGGTCGTCATCCAGATGTTGCATAATTTCTAATGCATGGCAAGGCATCAGCAAAACACCCGGATTTTTTTCCTCCTTTATTCAGACGTTTGCTGTTACAGAGTTAAGGATGTGGGCAGCAGCTGTCAATCCTGGCACACTATGAGGAGTTTATTTTAAAAGAGTCTCTATGTCCATGTGTGGATCACAATGTTCATGGGATGGGGTAGAGGTAAGGAAGCAGGTTGTGTTGAGCAAGTTGCAAGGTTTGAAGGGCTAATAAGAGCCGCTGTCCAATTGTGTTGGAGCATCCTCAAGGAGGGTGAGGAAAGTAGAAGAGTGCGTTAAAGATATGTTT
Source organism: Phoca vitulina (assembly GCF_004348235.1). Taxonomy (NCBI): domain Eukaryota; kingdom Metazoa; phylum Chordata; class Mammalia; order Carnivora; family Phocidae; genus Phoca; species Phoca vitulina. Next base: position 7,071,307 of record NW_022589725.1, read on the forward strand.
GTTACAGGAGAACTTGGGTGGTGCTGTTGGTTAAGCTTTCATCTCAAGGCCCTGATCCCAGGGTTGTGAGATCGAGCCCTGCCTTGGGCTCCATGCTCAATGCGATGTTGGCTTGAGGTTGCCTCTTTAAAAAAATGTTTGCTACATTTTTCTTAGTGGAAGGAATCTATGGTAAGGCAAAACCAGCAAGAATAAAGATCTTTACAATCCTTCCTCCTAATGGGGAGTGCCAGGGATGAAATTAAAGGCAACTGCAGGTAACTCATGAGATGAGAGAATAACAATAACTTAACAACAACTAACTTCTGGAGGCATTTAATAAGACATTTAATAAGATAAGAAGACTAATAACAATAAAAATAATATTAACAATTTCTAACTTTTATATAGACCTATAACAAGTGAAAGAAAGAAGAAGAAGAAGGAGGAGGAGGAGGGGGAGGAGGAGAAGGAGAAGAGGAAAACCTAAGTCACATGACAACCCATATGACACATTCTGTCCTAATGGTTGTCAAACATTTACATTTAATCCTCCCAACAATTTAAGAGGCAGGTGGTGTTCTTTCCCTAAGGAAGACCATTTACTTAGTGGTCACTGAGAAGAGTCAATAAGCTATGCCAGCAGCCAATGCAGATAGACCAGTGGTCCTCCCCCAAGGATGAATTTGCATCCCGTGGGTATCTGGTCATGTCTGGAGACACTTTGATTGTCACAGCTGGGGTGTGTCATTGCTGGGGTGCAGTGTTACTGGCATCTAGGGAGTAATGGCCAGAGATGCTAGCATCTCACAACATCTCACAATGCTCAAGATCAATCCCTACACCAAAGAATTAGCCAGCCCCAAATGTCAGGGCTGGGTGTGTGGCGCCCTGAGGTAGACAGAAGGGCTGTGAAAGCTTCTGATGTTCAAGTTCTAGGCTCTTTGTTACTGACTGTGAGCAGATTGGAATTGCAGACCTTTCTAACACCTGGGGCCTTGTATATTACAGAAAGCAAAGCTGTATTTGAGCAGTGGTTTCAAACTTGAACGCTCATCAGAATCACTTGGCACAATTGTTAAAACACACATTGCTGGGCCTCATTCCCAGAGTTGCTGATTCAGGTGGTCTGGGGTAAGGCCTGAGAACTCACATTTCTTTCTTTAAGAGATTTTATTGTTTATTTATTTATTTATTTATTTATTTATTTATTTAGAGACTGCACGAGCAGGGAGTGGAGGCCAAGGGAGAGGGAGAGAGAATCTCAAGCAGACCTCCCCCCCCCCACCACTGAGCAAGGAGCTTAGCGCGGCGCTCAACCTCATGATCCTGAGATCATGACTTGAGCCAAAATCAAGAGTTGGACACTTCACTGACTGAGCCACCCAGGTGCCCCAGAACTTGCATTTCTAACAACCGCCCAGGTGCTGCTGATGTCGCTGGCCCTTTCAGCATCACTGCCTCTCATGAAGGCTGACACATGAAGGCATGAGAGCCTCCTAATACTGAACCCCAGGATTAGGAAGAACATGGGGTGCTATGCTTGTAAAACTTCAACTATGAAGAAGCATAGTGGAATACATATCCTTTGCAGGCACCCCCCTCTCTGCCCCAAAAGGGAGAGGAAATTAGCTGAGCTGTGCATGACCAAGTCTTGCTCCCAATTTCACTGTAGAAAAGGCTGTCGGCCTCGAATGGCGAGAAGAGGAGCTTGTGAAGAGGTAGGGAGACAGGCCAGGCCAGTCTGATCCACCACATGCAGTGGAATTTCAATATTGGAGAACTGTCCCCAGACAAGTCAGGCCCCTCTTTAGCAATCAAAAATGTCCTTCCTGACCACGTAACCCAAGTAGATGCTCTCACTATCGCCAAATCAATGTCTAGCAACTCACCAGCTTTCTTTTCTTCAGAACATTTACTGCTACTGGAAAAAAATAGATTTGAGGGTATTTCCGTGTCTTTGCCCTACCTTCCCCCATAGAATATAACATTCATAAATGTTGAGACTTCAGATTTCCTAGTCATTATGGTATCCCCAGCACCTAGAAGAATGCCTGGCACATGGTAGGCATTCTAGAAATATCTATTGAGGGAATGAATGAAGCCCAGCAAAAATCGAGGCAAAACCTATGCATGTCCCTGGACTTACTCTTTTTCCACAATGAAGTTCTTCCCTTTCTGTGCCTCTTCCCTCCCTCCCACTCTCTTTTTCTTTCTCTCTTCCTCCCTCCTCCCTCCTTTTCTTCTCTCCCTCTCTATCTCCCTCTCTCCCTCCCTCTTGCTCACTCTTTCTCTCTCCCTCCCTCTCCTGCCTTCCTCAGTGTCTTCACCTCATTCTTCTCTTCATCCCTTCTCTCCCACAGGGTCCTCACAGGAGAAGAGGGATATGCTCCTCTGAGTGGTCAGAAAACTATAAACCCTGCATTCCCAGGATAGGTTAACAGGCCCAGGGCACCTCCTTGAGCATTTCTTTGAAACTCAGTTTACCCATTTCTAGGAAACACAATAAAATCACCCTGGAAAGAAAGCGAGCCTGGGCACTAACCTGGGGCACCCAGAAGTGACAACAATCATATCAACAACAACAGCAGCAGTAACTGGTGTTTATGGAGTCCTTACATCTCATCTGGTCCCCACAACAACTTGTTAGGTTAAATATAATTATTTTGCTCATTACTTAAAGGGAGAAATTGAAGCTCAGAAAGGTTTTGGAATCCTCCCAAGGATAAGTCACTGGTACGTGGAAAAACTGGGTTTTGAATTCTGATATCTGATTCTAAGGTGTTCTTAGCCAAAACAGGAGATCAATAAATAGTTGCTGATTGATTGATTGATTGATTCAAGCAGATTTCTAGGTTGAGGGTTGTCACCATCTGTCCTCATCTATCATTAGGTTGTCATGTGAAATGAAGATTATTTATCTTTCTGGAGCCAGTCCTTGTCGCTGATCTTTCAATAAAACTCTTGTCTAACCTGTCATATTAATGTTATTTTTGCCACGAAAAGTTTACTGAGTAACAAAGAAGTACTTCATTCTAATTACAAGACCAAAAAAAGTGACTGTCTCCATGGGATACTAAGCATTCCACAGCTTTCAATCAGCCAAATAAAATTTCCAGTAGAAGGAAAAAGACAACTAAAGTCAGACATATACATATCTTCATCCATGTTGCTTCCCAAGGAACCATGAAGCAACAAGATGCTTGTTGCTTGAGTGACAAGGTTAACTTTGCTGTTTATCATTGGATCTAGATTCTCCAGTACCTCTCTAACCCTGTGAGCTTGGCCACTGGATTATGGCACAGGGACAGCTAAGGTTGGCCTTCAGTTAACAGCAATAACAAAGCCCACTGCAAAGTGGCTTTGGAAACTCCGATGTTCTTTTTTGGATACTTGGCCTGACATTTTTTGAATGAAGAAGATACTCTTCTTTAAAACATAAAGACAGGGACACCTGGGTGGCTCAGTCCATTAAGCGGCTGCCTTCGGCCCGGGTCATGATCCCAGAGTCCTGGGATCGAGTCCCACATCGGGCTCCTTGCTCAGCAGGGAGCCTGCTTCTCCCTCTGTCTCCCTCTGCTTGTGCTCTCTCTGTCAAATAAATAAAATCTTTAAAAAAAAAATAAATAAATAAAAAATAAAACATAAAGACTCCTGGAAGGATCAGCAACCCAACCCCGCCTTGCCCTGTCCATTCCCTGGTCATCTTTCTCCATATGTCTTTCCTGGCCCCATGACTTGCCCCACTCCACTCACTGGTTCTCACTGGTGTTGCCTACTCTCTTGTGTCCTTCCTCTTTTTCCTAAAATCTTTCTTACACCCTTTTCCGCCTAGCCTCACCAACGAAGAAGATCTTGTCAGCTACAGTTTCTTTAACTTGTTCTATAAACATTACTCAATTGCTTGAATATTCTTTTTTTTTTTAAAGATTTTATTTATTTATTCATGAGAGACAGAGAGAGAGAGAGAGAGAGGCAGAGGGAGAAGCAGGCTCCCAAGGAGCAGGGAGCCCGATGCGGGACTCGATCCCAGGACCCTGAGATCATGACCTGAGCCAAAGGCAGACGCTTAACCATCTGAGCCACCCAGGCGCCCAATTGCTTGAATATTCTTAAATGTTATGCTTTCCCAATTCTATTTTGTTTTCCCACCACCATTCTACCAGCTGCTGCCTGGATGACCTCATCCACTCTTATTGTTTTCACGTTCAATGGGTTGCCGAGATTCCCAGGTCCCTATCTCCAGCACAGATCTCTGTGGTGAGCTGCAGACGCCCAGTGCACTCCAGCTGGTGTCCTAAATGCACCACAAATGTACCGTGGCATCCCATTCTGTCCAATCTCCCTCTTGTGCTGCTCCTGCCCACTGGTTCTCCAGATCAGCTGAAGGAACCAATATTTATCTAGTCCCTTGAGCCAAAATCTGAAGATCACACTGATTTTCCCTTTTGCTCAATCTCAACTTCCAATTTGGCACCAGACCCTGCTGATGTGTCCTCAACATCCTCAGACTTCCTCTTTTCTCCATCTTTATCACCATTATTTTAGAGGAGACCACTACAGTCTCTCCCCTGGACCAGTACAATTGCTTCCTAACTGATCTTCCTGACCTTGGTCCTATCCTTCTCCCTCAAACCCATCCTCAGAATGGTCACCAGGGCATTTTTTTTTTAAATTTTATTTTATTATGTTATATTAGTCACCATACATTACATCATTAGTTTTTGATGTAGTGTTCCATGATTCATTGTTTGCGTTTAACACCCAGTGCTCCATTCAATACATGCCCTCCTTAATACCCATCACTGGGCTAACCCATCCCCCCACCCCCTTCCCCTCTAGAACCCTCAGTTTGTTTCTCAGAGTCCATCATCTCTCAAGGTTCCTCTCCCCCTCCGATTTCCCCCCCTTCATTTTTCCCTTCCTGCTATCTTCTTCTCCTTCTCCTTCTTCTTCTTCTTCTTGTTCTTCTTCTTTTTTAACATATAATGTATTATTGTTTCAGAGGTACAGGTCTGATTCATCAGTCTTACACAATTCACAGCACTCACCATAGCACATACCCTCCCCAATGTCCATCACCCAGCCACCCTATCGCACCCACCCCACACCACTCCAGCAACCCTTAGTTTGTTTCCTAAGATTAAGAATTCCTCATATCAGTGAGATCATATGATACTTGTCTTTCTCTGATCGACTTATTTAGCTTAGCATAATACCCTCTAGTTCCATCCATGTTATTGCAAATGGCAAGATTTCATTTTTCTTGATGGCTGTATAATATCCCATTGTATATATATACCACATCTTCTTTATCCATTCATCTGTTGATGGACATCTTGGCTCTTTCCATAGTTTGGTTATTGTGGACATTGCTGCTATAAACATCGGGGTGCACGTACCCTTTCAGATCACTACATTTGTATCTTTGGGGTAAATACCCAGTAGTGCAATTGCTGGGTAGTAGGGTAGCTCTATTTTCAACTTTTTGAGAACCTCCATACTGTTTTCCAGAGTGGCTACACCAGCTTGCATTCCCACCAACAGTGTAGGAGGGTTCCCCTTTCTCCACATCCTTGCCAACATCTGTCGTTTCCTGACTTTGTTAATTTTAGCCATTCTGACTGATGTGAGGTGGTATCTCATTGAGGTTTTGGTTTGTATTCCCCTGATGCCGTGGTGTTGAGCACTTTTTCATGTGTCTGTTGACCATTTGGATGTCTTCTTTGCAGACATGTCTGTTCATGTCTTCTGCCCATTTCTTGATTGGATTCTTTGTTCTTTGGGTGTTGAGTTTGATAAGTTCTTTATAGATTTTGGATACTAGCCCTTTATCTGATATGTCATTTGCAAATATCTTCTCCCATTCTGTCGGTTGTCTTTTGGTTTTGTTGACTGTTTCTTTTGCTGTGCAAAAGCTTTTTATCTTGATGAAGTCCCAATAGTTCATTTTTGCCCTTGCTTCCCTTGCCTTTGGCAATGTGTCTAGGAAGAAGTTGCTGCGACTGAGGTCGAAGAGGTTGCTGCCTGTGTTCTCCTCAAGGATTTTGATGGATTCCTGTATCACATTTAAGTCTTTCATCCATTTTGAGTCTATTTTTGTGTGTGGGTCACCAGGGCATTTTACTTAAAGTAAGTCTTACCTTGATATTTGTTTGAAAACTTCCAACTGCTTATTTTTCACAAAACAAATCCCAAGCTTCTTTCCATGGTGTACAACACTCCATGGTCACACGTCTTCAGACTCTACGATCTCTTGCTTATGGATTGCCCCAATCTCCATGCTCTGGCACTGAACATCCCAGAGTTCTCTGGATGCTCTGCAAAGTACATGACTCAGCATCTTTGTTTATGTTCATTTCTTTACCAGGAATACCCTTCTCTCCTTTTCTTCTTTGATTATCTCCACATCTTTTGGGTTCATATTCAAATCTCTTCTTTCTAGTGCTTTCCTGCCAGTTAGGTTGAAAGACCATCCTCTGACCTCCCATTGCCATTCTATGCTTTGCTGAATCCTAGCATTCACCACGTGGTATAATAATTTTCTATCTATCTATCCATCTATCTATCTATCTATCTATCTATTATGGTCATAATTCAATGAGCTTTTACAGAGCAAAGAATATGAATTTATTTTTAAATCCCCAGGCCTACTAAAATTGCCTCATAGTCAAGAGCATGAATTTTGGAAAAAAGAAAATGAGGATTTGGATTTGGGTTCTGCTACTACTAACTAACCTTGTAAAAGGGACTTTGCATTTCTAGGCTTCAGAGTCCTCATATGTAAAGTGGAGATATGAATGGTACTTAGCTCACTCTGTTATTGTAAGGGTTCAATGAGAAATGCATGCAATATAATTTGCATAGTCCCTGGCAAGTGGTTAACATTAAATATTCAATATTCAATAAATGGTTCTTCTTATTATAATTGTAATAATTATTTTGAACTGAGCTTAAGATGAATCTATTTAAAGGAGCAATGTCTTTCATGAATGACAAGGGTCTTGCTATTTTGCCCACCCACTAGAACCCCTGTCATGTTCTAATGGGCCACCGTGAGTCTATATGCACACTGAGTCTCTGGCCCTCCTGGGAGAAATGGCACAGAGAAGTAAGCCCATTCAGGTCCCTGACTCAATGTGCCCTTCCCAAGGAAACCTCTCTGATTCCCACATCTAAAATGGCAACCCCTGGCATTTGCTCTCCCTTCTCAACCTTGCTTCCTTCCTTGTGTCATACCTGAAATTATTTTCCATGTCAAGTTGTTGACTTATCAGCATCTGCCTACCCAGCTAGAATGTCCATAAGAGCAATGTCTCTGCCTCATTTGCTGCTGTTCTCCCAAATCCCCAATAAGCAGTGCCTGGTACTCAATAATCTCTCTTGAGAAAATAAATATATCAAAATCCATTAAACTTTTTGAGATTTCAGGATTGTTTACATCTTTAAAAGGTGCTGAAGACTCTAATATTTACATGAGTTATACCTATCAATACTTACCATATTAAAAATTAAAATTGAGGAAAAAATTAAAATTAAAACAGAGTCTCATAGAGACTTAGGAAATTGAGAGAGAGGACCAAGCTGAAGGACCGCAAGAGCGGACTCCCACTGACATGCAAGACCTGGAATAAGCAAGAAAAATGACTTTAGTAAGAAAGAAACATTCTCTCTCAAAGAGACGCCATTGACGCTAGAGTCAGGCTTTTTAGGGGAAATGTTTCAGGATTTAAAAATTTAAGAGAAGGGACACCTGGGTGGCTCAGTCATTAGGCGTCTGCCTTTGGCTCAGGTCATGATCCCAGGGTCCTGGGATCGAGCCCCGCATCCGGCTCCCTGCTCCGCAGGAAGCCCACTTCTCCCTCTCCCACTCCCCCTGTTTGTGTTCCTGCTCTCGTGATCTCTCTCTCTGTCAAATAAATAAATAAAATCTTAAAATAAAATAAAATAAAATAAAAATTTAAGAGAAGATTTGAAAAAGTGAGGAGTCACTCCTGAGATCCGAATTTGTGTTGGGAAAGATCATTTAGAAGAAATACCAGTGCCAACATACACACATAAGAATTTAAAATTTTAAAAGGAGATTCAGGGATGAAACAAAACACACAGAGGATGGATCCAAGAGTCTTAGCTAGTAATTAGCAGGAGAACCAAAAGGTGAACGGAAAACAGACCGTAGAAAATTCACACGTGGATGATAGAAGAAAACGGTGAAGCAGAGCACATGCTCTTCTAGGCTTGGGATGGAAAGAGCTTGTGGAGCCCTGGGCAGAGAGAGTGAGAAAAGACATACACTTGGAATAGCTTGTGAAATTCCCAGACTTCAAAGATAAAGAGAGAATCTGACAAGTTTGCAGAGGGAAAACAAGATTTTTAAACAATTGTTACCCCTCGCCTTCAGGCTGGAGTAGCCTGGAGGAGCACATGTTCAACATTTAACTCGTCCAATCCCGCGTTGGCAGAGAATGGGGCTCAAGGATCCGACAGACGAGATTTATTTCGGAAAGTAAAAGAAGCAGGGGGCAAAAGTAGAACAGAGTACCTGCTCTCATAGGAAGACAGTAGAATCGTCTTGGGGGCTTTCCTAAGAAGTGGTGTGCCCTTGAGGTCATGGTTCCCCGTTGGAAAGTCATTGCTTGGTGAGCCACAGTTATATAAGGGGGCATCTTCATTCGCGCGTATCTTCATTCATTGATTCACTCAATCTGTGTTTATTGAGCAGCCACTATGTGCCAGGCACAGGGGCTCACTCTGAGGATGGAGCTTTGAACAAGATAGACGAGGTTCCTGCCTTTATGGAGTTTCTGTTCTGGTCAAGGAGACACAGAAGCAAATGAAGACATTAGCAGACAAGATAATTAAAGACTGAAATCGATCTGATCTAGGAAACAAAAGGGTGTGGAGGAGAGAATGGGGAGCTATCAACACGGGACAGGGCAGTCGAGAAGGAGGTGACATTAACAGGAGCCCTGAACCAACTCACAAATGAGCACAGGTCAGAAGTGTCCAGGCAGAAGGAACAAGAAGTTTCAGAACAAGAAGATTGCCAAGGGGAGGATGATTAGACAGCAAGAGGAAAGGAGATGAAGACAGAGAAGGACAGCAACAAGATGACATTGTCAGTGGAAACAAGCCAAGATCTAGCCTGTGATGGTCACCCGCTTGAGCACCCGAGACCTTCATGGCTGGTGGAAGGGGTGTCTGTCCCCCCCCAAGCTGGCTCTGTTCTGAATCAGGCCCAGGACGAGGGCCTGAGGTGCCAAGCCCAGAAGTGGGGGAGGAGGCGCCTGTGGTGGCTGTCACACCTGGTGAAGCTGTCATCCCGGAGCATTAGCATAAGAAAGGGAGGCCCCTTGTGTTTGGGCTTGTCACCCTGCCGTGACAGGGTGCACAAATGTGGGCAGGCATGGGGAATGGAGGGGAACAGAGGCCGTCAGCGTCTGCGCTGACAATGTTGGGTACCACTGCTGTCACTCTCCCGGGGCCGGCCCGCCCCCGCTACCCACGCTGCCATTGGAAACAGCAGCTACTCGCCCACTGCTTTTATTCCCACACAATGTGTCAATAGTCCCTTGGCAGGTCTTTGCTGAGAGACATGGGCGGGGCACACCTGCTCGATGGGGCAGAAGAGGATGTACGCCCGACCCCCACTCCATCCCAGATTTGGGGGGCCCTCAGCCTGGGCCCCCAGGAAGCTCAGCCCTCTGTGCAATGGACTTAGACAGACGCACAGGACTTCCTGGACTTCACCTCCCCGCTTCCTGATTTACCAGCTGAGACTAAAACACACAGGCAAATAATACCAAGTTCAGTGGGACCAAAGCTGGCTCAAGATAGGGGTGTGTTCATAAAGGAAACTTTTAAATGGCTCAAGAAATCGGGATATGTATTTGTTCATGTGAAGACCTCCTTTTGCATCCGGCCAACCCTTCTGTTATAATCAAGAAACTGGACAATGGTGTCCGATACTCTAGGAGTCTGGAAAAGCCTAGAACAGAATAAAGGCTGATGGAGAGCCCAGTATTTACTGAGAGTTTACTACAGCCAACACGGCAACAGCAGCGAATCCGCCACGGTGATTGCTCACGGTGATCGGATGCTGAACGAGGTAGGAACTTGACTGTGTACTATCTCGTCAATCCTCACAAACCCTAGAAGCAAAAGCCCAGGCCGGGTAAAAAGCTTACTCGAGGTCACGGTGAGTGAGTGGCGGAGCAGGGCTGTCACTCAGGTCGTCTGCTCCAAGCTTTGCTTCTCCTCCAAGCTCAGGACAAGCCGGTGAGCGGGGAGTTAACGAGGGAGAAGCTGAGATACAGTGAGGTTGGGAGGCTACTGCCAGGACCCAAACTAGACCTTGCCCTTTTACTTTTCCTGGCAGCTTCTCGAGTCTTCCCTGTACACCCCCGTTCGAGGCTCCGGCTTCCCTGTGACCAGCTCCTCTGTTGGATCTTTTGATTCTGTTCGCATGCGCTTTTCCCAGCGGTTTGACAGCAAACAGACTTGAGCTTCAGAGTGAAGCAAGGTCCAAGTGCAGGCATGAACTAGACAGAGCTCCAGCCTAAGGAACCCCGCACCCTCCATTCTACGGGCCAACCCGTTTTCCTGAAGTTCACTCTCCTTTTGTTCACAAGACAAGGGCACTGAGGTGTGGAAGAGGGGACACACAATTTCGTGCTTGCGAAATTCACAGAGTGGCAGAGCTAGAAGGCCCATCGGGACCACCCAATGCAACCCCCTCATTTTACAGCTCGGGAAACAGGACCCCAAGGTTAAGTAAGTGCCCTAAGCTCACACAACCCATTAACAGCAGAGCCCAGAGGGGAATTCCCAGACCCCAGTCTGGGCCTGAGAGAGCAAGCAGAGTGGAAAAATACATGCAGATGCCTCTGTGTGCCCCTGGGCTGTGGGGTCTGGGGTGCGGGTGATGTGCATGGAAATCACCCCCTAAGTCATTGCCTCGAGCTTGCTTCATGCCTGCTGCACCCAGCTGCAGTGCCTGGCTGTGGTGCCCAGCCCAGTGCCCAGCTGCGGTGCCCAGCCCAGTGCCCAGCCCAGTGCCCGGCTGCAGTGCCCAGCTCGGTGCCCAGCTGTGGTGCCCACCTGTGTGCCCAGCCCGGTGCCCGGCTGCAATGCCCAGTCCAGTGGTGTCACTTACAGGGTTCCCCCCTGAAGAGCTACAGCAAGCAGGTGTCCATAACTCAGAGGAATGGGGACCGACTGAGGGGCAGAGTTCTGCAGGTAGCGCTGGGAACTCCTATTCCTGAAAACTTTAGGCTCACTGCAGAACTTCAATAGCCAACAGCAAGCAATACCTATTGAGTGCTTACTGAATGCCTGACACCCTAGCATATTATGAATTTCCCTAAAGCAGAGAGAGGATGGGGGAGAGGGCTAGGGGAATACTTAAGCAAACAAACATGTAAAATGCGAGTTTAATCAATGTGGGCTTTCTTTTTTTCTTTCTTCTTGGTAACTACAAGACTTCTCAGTGCGTTGGACATACAGATTATCATCCTCAGAAGGGGAGAGGGTGTGCAGTGTCTCATGAACTGTTCTGACATTGGAACCCCCTGTTTTTCTTCCCAATTCCATTTAAGGCAGTTCTAAGAACCACTCTCAGGGGATCCTGAGCTGGACCAAGACAGCAGGTATAAAGGCAGATGGGAATTCAGGAGCCTCGTTAAGGGATTCAGTCTCAACCCAGATACACTAGTACTTAGGTTTATAGTAAAACAAACAGCAACAACCAAAGCCAGACCCAATCTGCTAATGCTACAGCTCCTATGCACTCCTATTACTCAGCTTGGGATGAGCCTGCAGCCAGTTGGGACTTTTCCAGCTTGAGTCCTCAGTTGGTGACCACAGCTGGAAGGGCCGGAGAATTATGGGGGAACAGACTAAGGGTACTTTACTGCAGCCTTTGGATTCTGAGACAAGAGAATCTACACACCATATCCATAGCACTCAGGGCTACTAATAACTAGTCTCCCACAAGAAAGATGACAGCAGAGCAGAGCTCAGTGGAAAGGCACCCCTTTCCCTCAAAAACTCACTCTCCCCTTTTGCATTTCCTTTCTTTCTGAATGGGTGGATTCCGTTGCTATGAAGGTAAAAGTGCAGCTTCCGACTAAGGTCCCTGCATGAGTCTGGAACTGTAAGAGTTAAATGCCATAAGCCATGTGTCTTCAAGTTAACGTGCAGAGAATGACACTGATCCCACTTTACAAATCTACACCGTTCTCCAGTGGTGCTAATGGCGCTTCTCTCCGCGGGAAGCTACTCAGTATGAGACCCCGGGAAGTAAGCCCCCATTCTGCCCCTCACACTACCTTCAGCAAAATCAGGGCTTAGTTAGGAAAGGTCTCCTGCTAAACACCAACATACTCTAATTTGATCCCCTTCTTGCTTTCAGTTCCCTGAAACATACAGCCCCAGTCCCTCTCGGGTAAAGTTGGCCACGAGATTGCCAGACGTCAACACCAACAAAATGGACAACGATCATGTTATCCACAGAGAGAAGCAGTTTGGGAAGAAGCAGGGGTGGGGACGAGGTAACAAATTCAACCTCGTGTTGCAGCCTCTCATGGACTCGCTTTCTTTGTCTTACCTGCTGGAAGGTCTCGAGGGCAAGGACTGTCTTGTTCATTGCCGGATTCCCGCTGTGCCCGTATACTGTCTTGCACACAGCAGGGACTCAATAAATATTTGTTTAATGATGGAGCCGAGCTACAGATGAAGCCAATTCATGCAGAAAGCTCTGTTTCGCCCAGTGGTGATGCAGCGGGGGGAAGGAGAGTGGAACGAGGGTAAAGCACATGTCCAATTCAGTGACTCCTACTAATTGGAGTTACCTGGGCACGTTGGTGTGCGGTAAAATGAGATTTCAAAAGATCGTACCTGGTTGCTCAGAGTACACAGCTACCCTAACAAGCCAGATGCGCAGGCCCTCGCATCTGTTCACCACGGGGCTTATTCTTAGATCAGATCCTGCTCTCCGCATCCCAGTTCAGCGATAACACTAAGACCCTTTTCCAGAAGGCTCTGTTCTGGTCTAGTCCTCATAAGAACCATCCAGCCTTCAACACTGATTCTTACCATTGAATGGAGTCTGGAAATAGACTTGCTACCACAAAAATATAGCCGAGAACTACTACTGCGAGCTGCCCATTCTCCCTTTGCTTCTCCGAATCTGTGATTTGCCCTTCTCCATGAACATAAATACATTTCTGTCTAAGATTTCCTCTTATAACCTTTAGTAAGGTGTCATAATTTTTCCCTAAGTTATTGCACACTGTATTCCTAAGCCATTTGCAGATCTCACTTGCTGTTTAAAATAATATATATTTTATATTATATTTTCTAATTGTTTATGGTATACATGAACATTGACTTTACATTCAGCATCATTACTCATCTCTCTTAGTAGTAGTAATGGTTATAAGTAGATTACCTCAGAGTTTCTATGTGAACAATCATTTTGTTTAAAAATAATAATCTTTTTGTTTCTTCCCTCTTAATCCTCACACCTTTTATTTCTTTACATTGTTTTATTGTGCTAGTTGAACCTTCCAATATAGTGTTGGACAAAGTGATAAGAATATGCATCCATATCTTATAACTTTAAAGAAAATACTTCTATGTTAGTTATATTAATTACGATGCTTACTGTCATTTTTCAGAAGATATTCTTTATCAGGTTAAGGAATTATTTTCCTGATTAACTGAGAGTATTTTTTAAATCTTAGCACAAAGGGAAATGCAAATTACTTTTTCGTATTCAATTTCTACATTTGTTTTTATTATAAAGTAATATTTTCTCTTTTTATTTTATTTTATTTTAAAGATTTTATTTATTTATTTGAGAGAGAGAGAGAATGAGAAAGAGAGAGAGAGCACATGAGAGGGGGGAGGGTCAGAAGGAGAAGCAGACTCCCTGCTGAGCAGGAAGCCCGATTCGGGACTCGATCCTGAGACTCCAGGATCATGACCTGAGCCGAAGGCAGTTGCTTAACCAACTGAGCCACCCAGGAGCCCATATTTTCTCTTTTTAAATGTGTTAATGTGTTGAATTTGATTAATAGACATTCTCAAACTAAACATTCTTCTATACCTGGAGTATAATCTTAATTGGTCATTTTGTCACCTTAATATATGCTCATCACATTCACAGACGATACAAAGTTTACAATGCAGTGAATGTGGCGAATAACTAGAATTAATATCCAAGGATCTCTACCATTGTATTTTCAGTACTTGGCAAAAGAATGGGTGCTTGGTGTATATTTGTTGAACAAATGAGTTGAAATTGACAAGAATACTTAGGTCAGAAGAATGGATCAGATCTAACACAACAAAATAAGATGATGGAAATGTAAATTACTACACCTATGTCTGTAAGTCAGCTGTGCAAGGACAGGACCAGAAAACATGGCTAAGACAAATATAGGGGAAACTGCTGAGGACCTGAAGTCAATGGTAAACTGTACGAGACTCTCACATGATGAGGAAGATGGGCAACAAATTCAACCTTGGGCTTCATCTACAGTGTCTACAGCTCTGCGACTCTTTACTCCTTTGATACTAGTATCCTGTGCCGGCCAGAGGGCTCTGGAGCATTTGATTACATTTCAAAATAGCCTTTGCTAACACTCAGAATCAGTTTGGGGTACATGAAGCATCCGGAAGCCATGAGGGAACAGTGGCTATTTTTGCAGGGAGTTCATAAGACTTGGGATCTTTTGGTAGCTTCACTGAAATAATTAGCACGGTCAAGCAGAAGAGGAATTAGATACTGTTATAGAATTCCAAAGGGTCAATAAGAATACTTAACAGGGATATTGGATTTGTTTAATATAATGAAAAGCTCTCAGATAAGTGAAGTGCTTTGTAGTGAACTGAACCACCTGACAAGGTGTGGAGTCCTCCTGCATTCGTTGTGCACTGTTCATAGATGGCCTGCCATTCACCCAGGATATTATGGAGAAAAGGTGCACCCAGAGGAGAGCTTGAAGCATGGCCGTTCAGGCCCCTTCGAATTCAAAAAGTATGTGAACTCACAAACAAGTGGTTACTGTGCTATATCTGCACTTCACATGATCTACAGACAAACAAAATACCTTATCAGCATGGACTCAGTGTAGGGTCCCATCAGTGGCTTGTACGATGTTGAATAGATTTAGTAGCAAAAAATACCGCATCTAATTCAAAGACATAATTTGTGTGCTAGGTGGGCACCTTGGAAGATTTACTCCAAACCATTTTCTAGAGCAGAGATTAAAGACTTTCAGTCCGAGGGACACATACAGCCTCCAGAAATTTTGTTTGGCCCTCACAGTTCATAGGGTTGTGTATGTGTATGTGTGTGTGTGTGTGACACACACTTAAAAAATGTCCTTTGAAAAAAAATACATACATATTCTTTTAATATATATACATTATTTTCAAAAGAGAATATATATATATATATATATACACACATAGTGTGCACATGCGTATATGTGTGTGCGTGTGCAGGAACCTTATTGCTTGCACAATACAATAGTAATAAACTAGGAACTATAGTCAGGTAGTCCTAATCTTATCACATATACAAGCTCTGCATGTTGGCAGCAACTAATCAATGTGCTGATATAAATCCACTTTTGACAGCTAAAAAAGCTCTGTTAAGACGACTACTATGAGATATTCATTTTGCATTTCTAAGAAGCCCTGCAACCAGAAATGCTTTGACTTTGCCTGCAGGGACAGGAAGGGAAGGAAAGGAAAGGACGTCATTCTACCTTTCTGCTGTCAGTACATGTCTCAACCCCGAGAACACCTGCACGGACAGGACCCTTTGTAACCACCTGTAGGAGGTCTCGCTTAGAAACTTGGCCACACCAAGCGAGGATTTGAATTCCTGAACTCTTTAAGAGATGACACAGTTTTTAGATGATAACGATTATTGCACAACTCATTTTTTTTTTTAAATATAAGAAATCGGGGGAAGGAAAACCTTTTAGAATTCCCCAAATCTAACAAATGAGTTTTACTTTCTTTCTTTCATGCTCTTTAGTTGTAAGCTGGCATCATTTTAACTATAAAATATGGGTAGAAGTGTATGTTACTTTTCCCTTGAAATTATAACCTAAGT
This sequence comes from Phoca vitulina, assembly GCF_004348235.1. NCBI lineage: Eukaryota > Metazoa > Chordata > Mammalia > Carnivora > Phocidae > Phoca > Phoca vitulina. The sequence continues at coordinate 7,087,418 of NW_022589725.1, forward strand.
AAGTTTCAATTTGCTGTTGTCTACAAAATAGCTTTTTATAATTGTGAAATAATTATAATGTATTAAATCAGATGTCTGCAAGCTTTTCTTCAAGAGCTCCTTAGTAAATGTTTTAGGTTTTGTGGGCCCTGTGGTCTGGGTAACAAATACTCATCTCTGCTGGTATAGCATAAAAGCAGCCAAACACTATATGTAAACAAACGGGCTTTTCTGTGTTCCAATAACAGTCACAAAAGCAAGTGGAAAGTAGAGGGCTGTAGTTTCAATACCAAAAGCAGGATTGATAAAAAGTGGGAAAAAATCATAAATTGGACCTCATCTAAATGAAAAACTTTTGCTCTATGACATATCCTGTTAAGACGCTGAGAAAATTAGTTACGGACTGAGAGGAAATATTTGAAAACCATATAACTGACAAAGGATTAACATCTAGAATACATAAAGTACTCTCAAAAGAGTCAAAATCGACAATCAGTTAAAAAATAGGCAAAGGCTATGAACAGATATGTCACCGAAAAGGGTGGACAGATGGAAAATAAGCACATTAAAAGATGTTCAACAAAATGCAAACTAAAACCACAACGTGATATTATCACACACCTATCAGAGCGGCTAGAAGTTTGGGTTTTTTTGTTTGTTTTTTGTTTTTTAATAGTTATAAGACCAGATGCTGGCAGGATGCAAAGAAAATGGATCACTTTTACTTGGCTGGTAGGAATGGGAAGTGGCTCAGCGACTCTGGGAAACAGTAGGGCAGCGTCCTATAAAACTAAATGGGAAATGGTCGTATAGCCCAGCAACTGCACTCTTGAGCATTTATCCCAGAGAAATGAAAATTCATGTTCACACAAAAACCTGTACATGACTGTAACAGCTTTGATCCTAATAGTAAAAAGCTGGAAACAAACCAAATGACTTTTAATGGATGAATGGGAAATAAACTGGTGCATCCAGACCACGGAATACTACTCAGCAGGAAAAAGGGATGAACTGTTGATACATACAGCAATTGGGGTTAATTTTCATAGAAATCATGCTGAGTGAGAAAAAAAAATCCCAGTGGTTACAAACTGTATGATTCCGTTCATGTAACATTCTTGAAATGACAAAATTACAGGCATCCATCAGAGGCATGGCAGATTTGGTTCCAGAACACCACAATAAAGCAAAATTTGTAGTAAAGTGAGTCAAATGGATTTTTTGGCTTTCCAGTGCATATAGAAGTTATGTTTACACTATGTTGTAGGCTATCAAGGGCACAAGAGCATATATCTAAGAAAAAAAAAAAACCAGGGTGCATACTTTAATTAAAAAATACTTTATTGCTAAAAAACGCTAACCATCATCTGAGCTTTCAGTGAGTTGTAATCACTGTTCACAGATCACCGTAACAAACATAATAATAATGAAAAAGTTGGAAATATCACAAGAATTACCAAAATGTGACAAAGACACAAACTGCTAGAAAAATCGCACCGATAGACTTGCTCAGTGCAGGGTTGTCACAAACCTTTGATTTGTAAAAAAACAAAACAAAACAAAACAAAAAAACCCTCTGCAAAGTGCAATAAAACAAGGTATGTCTGTATAGAAAAGGAGGACAGACTGATAATCACCAAGGGTTAAGTACGGGACAGGGGCTGGCTTGGGGACAGGAAGGAAACAGGTATGATTATAAGTGAGCAATAAGATCCTTGTGGTGACTGAACTGTTCTGTATCTTGACTGAGTGGTGGATACACAAACCTGTACCTGTGGTAAAATTGTATAGATACACACACACACACACACACACACACACACACACACAGAGGAGTGCAAGTAAAACTGAGACAATCTGACTGAAGATCGGTGACTTGTATTTACGTTGAAATCCAGGTTGTGATATCAGCAATGGTTTTGCAGCATTCTATCAATAAGGAAATTGAGTAAAACGTATGTGGGATCTCTCAGAATTACTTCTTATACCTGCATGTCAGTATATAATTATATATAATTATCTCAAACTAAAAAGTTTAAATAAAAAGAGGGAGGAGGGAAGGCCCAAAGAAATAGATTTTATTTCCAGTGACAAAGAGGTATGGACAATATAGGTGGCCCCAGAACACAGTGATTAAAGGACCCCCAGCCACGGATGAACTGACAGCATGAGTCAGTGTAATGGAGAAAGTGTTTTCCAAACATTAAGACTGTTCGTTTTAATTCTTCTCCTAAATCATGTGTCCTTGCTGTCTTCTGCTCTAAGGTAGAAATTTATCACTCCAGGGCAGATTTTAAGCTAGAAATTTAAGTTTGGGAAAGACAGGGGATGTTCTGTACTCTTCTAACATCTCAAGAACCAAATGGAGAGTGGCTCCTCTATGGAGAAGGTGAGAAGTGCTGAGAAGATTCCTGTCTTGCATAGCTTCCATTTGCCCTCCCAAGTTCACTCCCTACCTCTGCTATGCGCCCCAGGGGATGAACTCATATGGGATCCATCAACCAATCCCCTTATCTTTGGCTTCTGGTTGGTTTCAGCCAGTTGGAGGCCAGCAGGAGAGGAGAAGACAGGAGGAGAGTGAGGTTGGGTATTTGTCCCCATAGCTCCCTCACGGCCAAGGTATCCTGAGTGGGCTGTTTTCCTCTATCGCCAGGCAGAGACCCTGCCAGAACCCCCCTCATCATATAGTTATCCAACTCCATACCATTATTCTGGAGACTGGTCCCTCCTCTTGCCCCATTAGACCTAGAGGTGGTATCACCTCCCCACTGTTGCAGGACACCGCATTATCCCTCTCATTCATTCCTCAGATCCATGCCTTTGGAACTAGTCCCTTTGCTGAACTCTCCCCAGACTTCTCCTACCCTCTTTGAGGGAGTCACTCCTTTCACCCAGGGACCTTAAAATATCTCCTCTCCACTAATCCAGCTGGACCATAAAGCTTGTTGCCCTAAGGTAGGAGGATAACTACTTACAGGAAATTTTTTAAAAAATCTTTTTGGTTCCAGTTTATGGAGAGAAGGGAATCAGAGGCAGACTTCCCACCCCAAATTCTCTTACCACCAATTCTGGGGTGAGGGTGAGCACTGGGGAAGTGGCCACGTCAAAATAAATCTGGAGGCACTATTATCGTCCAGCAGTTGTATGAGGGGTGATAGCTGTTAGACAATTCATTATGCCAGTCCTGCGTTTAGACTTGTATTTTTGTGTATTATCTCATTTAACCTTTACACTGAGGACTGCATGATACGTTACGTGTGATAGAATACAAGCTTAGAGGCAAAGAGACTCGCCTAAAAGTCACAGCAAACAAATGGTGTACATAGGACTTCATTCCCGGTCTTCCTGACTACCAAGGCTGGACACACTCTACTCCCCTGTAAATAGCAGATTCACTAAAATTACTATATTTGTCTCCTTGGGCTGCCATAACAAAATACCAGAGACTAAGTGCCTTACACAACACAAAGTTATTTCTCACAGTTTTTGGAGGCTGGAAACCCAAGATCAAGTTGCCAGAGAGATGGGTTTCATTACTAGGCTTCTTCCCTCGTGCTTACATGACTCCTTTGTATGCAGGGAGAGCAAGCTCTCTCCTGTCTCCTCTTAGCAGGACACTAATCTTATGGGATTAAGGCCCCACCCTTATGACTTCATTTAACCTTAATTACTTTTGTAAAGGCCCCATCTCCAAATATAGCCACTGGGGTTAGGGCTTCAACACATGAATCTTAAGGACATAAGCATTCAGTTCACAGCAATTACCCAGGGTTTTTAGAAAAAAAAAAAAAAAATGTGTAACCATAATGACTTGTTCCATTTTTAGAAACTCAAAAAGCATACCTGTTATAAAAGTTGTCAGCTCAAATTAAAGTCTTGAGCTCCCTTTAATATGTTGGTAAGAAATCCAGTGTTTTCCTCTTGGGGCTTTCCACTTTCCTTTTTCCTAATTTTTAAAACCCCAGGGGGTTATGCTGAGCGAAATAAGCCCAAAGAGTCCAAAGCAGACCACAACTGAGTGGAGAGCCCCTTGGCATGAAGTTGATCCGTGATGTCCATTTCTTTCCAATGCTGCTCAGTGATTTGCCAAAAGCTGACGGGCGTCTGCCTTCCCAAGATGTTAACGGTCCACACTCCATGGTGGTGCAGCGCAGGTCCAAGGGAGGACTGGGAACACAAACATCATCACCCTCCACCACCGACTGTCAACGTCCTGCTGACTTTCTGCTAAAGTCACCAAAAACTCAACCTCAAAACTTGTCTGAACTTCGTATTACTCCTAGAAAGGAAAAAGGAAGTGGTTGAAGAAAGGATGAAATTGAAAGCAAATCAGAAAAAAGAAAAGAAGAAACAGCTGTGTTTTAGAAAGCAAACCTCAGAGGCACAGTTTTTATCTTCAATAGATCTGCTCCAAAATCCAAAAATGAGAATGACCCAGTCACACATTGATTAAGAAAAGAATACAAAAGAGCACCTGGTCCTACAAGGCGGCAGCACTGTAATTTTGTGGGTCAGATCTAGCTCATAAGTCAAAAGACTGTGGGTCCTCTTCCCACTCAGTAACTTGGGTATGTCTTGAATAATCACTCAAACTTGCTCTGTGTGTGTGTCTCTCTCTCTCTCTCACGCACACACAAACACACACACACACACCACTAGAGAAGATGTTTCTTAATTCTGGGTGGTAGAAACAGGAAATAGACTTACAAAGTCTTGAATAAAGGATGAACCCGCCTCTGTCCAAAAAGGCCTATCCCTTTCTTTTTCCAATACTCTATTATAAAGTTGCACATAGAGGAAGCATCCCCGAGAGTCCACTCGTCAGGTGGAGATCAGGAGGCATAGGTAAACTTCTCAGTGACAACGTCCCTAGCTATATATCTAGGTTCTGGGGACTACAAGGAAGGCCTTATAAGGTGAGTGGAGGTGAAAGGCACAGACACTCGAATCCCAACACAGTGCAACCGCGGAATCTACAGAACAAAGTGATCTGGGGGACCAGAGGCAGGAGTTTCTAACTACCTCTGAGCAGTGGAGAAAGGCTCCTCAAAGGATATATGTTTAAGAAAAGTCTTAAAGGATGGATAGGAGTTCCTTTCCCACAGGAATCCTGTCTTTGCATTGCTTTAGAGATTTCTTGAAATAAGCACACACACACACACACACCCCAAACACATATGAAAGTTTATGTATCTCATAAAGGTAAAGGCTCCACTCTTTGCTAATTATCCATCCCTTCATGGCACTGGGACCAGATAAAAATTCCTCCCAGGAGTCTTCATAAAGAAGACAATGTATGATATAATAAACACCATTTTACAGTGTCATTAAAATAGATATAACTATAAGCTTCATAGGTCTGTTTCTTATGAGAACTTCCATATAGACCATCACAGGGCCATTCATTAAAAGCAGATCTATAGGGAACCAGCTGAATGTCCAGATGCCCAGCTTTCTGTTGGCCTAGTTTATTCCAAGGAAACATTTTAGAGTATTTGGGGAAAGAGGTGGATTGCAGACCTTCCCAGCAAGCAATACTTCTCAAATATTACTTCTCTCCAGAGACTGGAAAAGAAACTGAGGGCCTGTGATCACTAGATCATCCTCATGGGGAAATGCTTGTGAGGAAGTTATCCTGTGTTACATTTTGAGGATGGCCCCAAGCACCATAGACAGTCATCCCCAGCAGCATTAACATCATTTTGTGAAAACCAAAAAGGTAAGGAGGGGTATGAGCTCCATTAGATTGGGGAGAACAGTCAAGAATCGTTGTTATAGACCAGACAAAAGAGTGCAGTGTGACAGGAGGGGGCAGTGAGGGAAAAAATCTTACAGAGACTCTTCAGGTTCCTCTTCTTGCAGTAAAATATCTTCTTCCATCTTTATTCAAGCAACAGCAAGGAAATCATCAACTCCCAAACAGTCCAAAAGCCCATTCACTTAGTAAACATTTCCTAAGGACCTGCTGCGCATCCTAAAGTACACCAGTTACTAAGATCTCGGAGGGACATAAGGCCTAACTTCTGCCTTGCAAAATTCAAGTCACTTATAATACAATAAATACTCCTCGGGCTTGCCCCTTTTCCTTGTTCCATTGTTAAGCATGGGCCAGAGCAGAGAAACCCACACACCTGGATGGAATTCCTAAGGTCTTCCACGGAGATCCCAGAGACACCCCCACATGCCTAGACATCTTCAAGGGTGAGCAGTGGATCCTTGTGCACTGGGAATAATAAAACCTCACCACAAGGAAGACAGATGAAGGATTATGAGGTCAAGGGGAAACATCTCCACCTGCTTTCCCAGTCCCAACCCTTACACTGATAAAGCCTCTCTCTAATTAATCATCTGTACTGGTAAATGTCCACTGATCCTATTAAACAATAGGGCTGGGGGGAACTGATGGGCCAGTGATCGCCACTAAGACCTCCCAACCCTCATTAATAAATTTAATAGCGGCACCGAGATATCTCAGGAGTGCAGTAGGTTATAGGCTGCGCCTTTCCTTGGGGTATAATTTTATGTTCTTGCTCCGTGCGGAAGTAATGTATTTTTTCCAAGTTAATTTTTTTTTTTCCTAAAGTCGGTTAGTTGTGCTCCTTGGGTGCTATCCTAAATTGACAAAGTCCAGGCTGCTGGGGCTTGTCATCTGAAGGAAGAAAAATTAGAGAAGCCAGTAATCAATCTGTATTGTGTGAAGATTAACATGCCTGCCCCTCAGGTTAACCAGACCTAAATGCAAATTGAATTGAAATGTTCAGAAAGTGTTCCTAATCATGCGTGCTGTGATTATGAATCCTGTGTTTATTTATCACTCTCTGAATCACCAAACACCAGGTAACCCGAGGAGACAGAGGCCAACAAACCCGAAATGAACTATTATCCCGGCGAGGTGGCAGGCAACTGATTAACTGAAGCAAGTCCTGGTGGCTGCCTGTCCGGTCCGGAGAAAATGCCAATGTTTTCTCCACCAGAGGGCCTGAGCCTGTAGTCTCGTCCTGGTCCTGGGGATGGGCAGCTGTTCGTGGACAAATCCGGTGGAGTGCGGGGGGGGGGGGTGGGGGGGGCGGGGGGGGGGGCGGGGGGGGGGGGGGGGGGGTCGCGGGGAGGGATGTCAAGGGCATGGATGAGTTATGTAAGCAGGACCCATACTGGCCCTTTCTCAAATATCAGGCCACAGATTCATTTCGAGGACTTTGGGGAGAAGAGCTCCTGGAAGCGGATATGCAGAGATTAATGGAGCACTGCACAGTTGGACAGGAACTGGGAAGTGCCGCTCAGCTTGGTGGTCTCGCTGGATCATTCGGGTGAGCACTGCCTCTTTGCAGCTGCCGTGGGCGTCTGTGTGCCGTGTGCGCATGCGTCCACACTTCCGCTGTGGGAATGACACAGGGTGGGAGCTGAGCCTGTGGGTCCCTTGTATGTCTGTGTGAATATATGGTTTGTGTTAATTATTTATGAACTAGCAGGGCCCAGCTTTGAAGTAGGCTGCGTTTTAAAAATTAAGTCAATAGTTTGTGTCTTAAAACACATTTTCCTAAAGAAATATGCTCCGCCGAGCCTCTAATTTTCTCGGAAGTCTGTAACTTACCTGAGGGGCATAGTGTTGAATCGCATTGTGGTTGGGCCTGATTATCACCTAATTAGAATAGGATTCAACTAATACAGCATCAAGTTTTTAATGCCATGCCAAGTGGCTTGGACTTTATTATGTGGGTCAGCGGTTCTACTTCAAGTATCAGAATTTTTTTCGAAAGACTGGGAGAATAGCATTTAGTGACCAACTTTTTATTTTGCCTAGTAAGGGCTTTACAACAAAATACAGCAGCAGCAGAAACAACAAAACAAGCTACTCTCATTATTTCATTAAAGAAGGAACATTTTTAGCACCAAAAAACAGGAAGAGTATAAATTTCAGTTAAAGAAATGGGGGAGGCGGGTGGAAGTAGGGGAGGGGGGATTTGGTTCAAAAAATTTAATAGATTTACCCTAAAGGGAGCCTTGTGCATAAACTTTGCTTTTTCACCTTTTTTTACTGTGAGCTCGTGACACCCCTTCACGGCCAGGTGTGGTCTTGCTTAGACACGGGTTTGGGGAACTGATGGTTTCAGGGAAACTTCAGCCCTTCTGTAAGTCGGGGTAGTGCTTCCTGCAAGGGGGCCGACATAAAACAACCATTTATCATGCTCTCAGACTCTGGGAGTCAGGATTCGAACAGGACACAGCAAGGACAGTTTGGTTCCGCTCCACAGTCTCGGGGATCTCAGACTCGAAGCTGGCAGGTGTCATCATTTGAAGGCTCACTCCCTCACACATCTAGTCACATTTGGTGGTTCAATGCTGGATGTCAGCTTGGGGACCTCAGCTCCCCTCAGCTGGTTTCAGCTTCCTCACAGCACTGTGGCTGGGATCACAGGGGATGGGAGCTATACCCTTTTTATGACCTAGCTTTGGATGTCACATGACATCACTTGCACCATTATCTATTGGCTGAAGCTGTCCCAAACCCCTGTCCAGATGCAGGAGGTAGGGAACACAGACCCCACCTTTGTGTGTGTGTGTGTGTGTGTGTGTGTGTGTGTGTGTGTGTGTGTAGCCATCTTTGGAAAATGCAATATGCCACAGAGCCCCTCCTGCAAATTATTTCCTATATATATATATAGGAGAGAGAGAGATTGAGAGGAAATATATATATATATACATATATATAGATAGATAGATAGATTATACACACACACAAACAGGAGAAAAGAAATTTATTTAAAAAAATAAACACAAGACAAAATTTTTTTCAACCTTGCCATATATATATATATGGCCAACAAGTGCCCAGCTATTTGGTTCAACATAACTCTGGGTGTGTCTATGAGGGTATCTCTGGGTGCGATTAACATTTGAATTGGTAGACAATGGCAGATTGCCTTCCCCAATGTGGAGGTGGGGGGGTTCAGCTAAACCACAGAAGCCCCAAACAGAAAAGGCAGGGTAAAGGAAAATTCTCACTCTCTGCCTAACTATCCTCATGTTGGGACATTGGTCTTCTCCTGCACTCAGACGGGAACTTACACCATCGGTTCTCCTGGTTCTTGGGCCTTGGGGCTCAAACTGGAACTAAACCAGCTCTCCTGAATCTCCTCCTTATGGAGGGCAGAGCATGGAATTTCTCCTGTGAGCCAGTTCCTTATAACATAGATGGATATGTGATAGAGATAGAGAGATCAATAGGTAAATATATGAGCTAGTTAGATAGATGAATGATAGAGAAAGACAGATGATAGATAGATAGATAGATGATAGATAGATAGATAGATAGATAGATAGATAGATGAAGAGAGGGAGAGATCTCCTATTGGTTCTGTTTCTCTGGAGAACCCCAATAATCCAGATTTATATATGTATGTGTGTATATATATGTATGGACACACACATATGTGTATGTGCATATAAATGTATATCTCATAAACACATACACACACACCATAATACTGTAACTTTACACTTAATTTCAGTGAGTCCATCAATCCCTTGAGGGTCAGTAGGAACCCAAGACAGGAGCCTCTGTTTCTTCATAGCCCAATATCGCTGGCTTTTTACCCAGTTGCTCCAATGGCACTGTGGTGGAGTAAGCACTGGACTTAGAGGCAAATCCCAAGACTTCTATTGCCTGGTTGGTGGTATTACAGGTGTCACGTAACCTCCCTAGGTTTCCATTTGCTCACTGGTTAAATCGATGTCCTCATACTTGTTTCACAGACCAGTGGTTCCTGCTTACTTACTTCCATTTTTGGACTTTCCTCTCCATCCCCCCTTTCCCTACTCAGCAAGTATTTGCAGCTGGCCCCAGCTTCATCCTCCTCTGCCCAGTCCTTTTCGCTGCCACAGATGTCAGTGGCCTCAGACCTGCCCAGGAAACCACCTCTGGTGCTACTTCAAGGGAAGACGAGGCAGGGTTTGAAGTCACGCCACCACTTCAAGTTCCACATGCTAGTTATAGACTAAAAAGGGATGAGGCTGAGTAAAAATAAGTCGTAATTCTGTGCCCTAGCTTGGAGGGAGTGGGTGGTTGCTAAAGGATTTTCTACACCTTTCCTTTTGTAGTTCAAAGAATTGGTTAGGATAAGATGTTGACCTCATCGTATAACTGAATAACTGCAGGCCAGAGTCTAGCCAAACCCCTTACAAACTGTGTGATCTTGGGCAGGTTACTTAACCTTGTCACATCTCAGCTTTCTCAAAGTGGAGATAATAGTGGTATTTATCACAGAGGGTTATTTAAAGGAAAAATTGAGATAATGCATTAAAAGTCCTTGGCACAGCTCTCCAAGCTTCGAGTGCAGGTTGGCAGGACCGGCTGCAGCAGCTGCGTGCGGCTTGGCCTGTGGGGCCAGCTGGTGGCGGCGGCCTAGGGAGACTCAGCGGCTGGTGGGCAGGTGCACTGATGCTGAAGTACTATGAGCTTTCAGAACTTCTGGAGAAACTACAAAGTTCTGATTGTTATGGTACCTTTAGTTGGGTTCATACATTTGGAATGGCACAGAATCAAGAGCAGCCCTGTTCTCCAAATGCTTAATAAGGACAATGTTCTGCACCAGATAGTCCAGCACTTGAATGTCCTGTGAAGAAGCACATCAAAGGGAAATAGCAGGCTTGGAATCTTCAGAAAGAAGCATCTTTGAATTGAGCTTGATATTGAAAGAAGAGATGAAAAACACCAGCTGGATTAGAAAGAACTATCTTCTTGTACCTGGGGTGTCTTTCATAGGTGTCCATCTTGGAACATACTTTATACAGAGGGCTGCAAAACAGTCTGTAAAATCTCAACCTAGAGGCAAACGACAGAGTACTGAAGAATGAAGTAAAAATAAATATTTGGAATTACTAATAAAAAAAAAAAAGTCCTTGGCACGGTCTAGCACAGTGTTTCTCAAACTTTAGCACACATCAGATTCATCAGTAGGGTTGTTAAAACACAGATTCCTGGGTCTGACTCTCAGAGTTTCTGACTTATTAGGTTTAAGATGGGCTCTGAGGTTTTGCATGTCTGACAGGTTCCCAGGCAATGTTTATGCTGTTGATTTGGGACCACACTTTGAGAACCACTGGTCTTCACAGCTTCATTCATTGTGATGAGGATGATGATGTTGGTGATGATGATGATGATGATAATGGTGTTGGTGATGATGATGATGATGGTGATGATGTTGGTGATGATGATGATGATGATGATGGTGGTGGTGATGATGATGATGGTGGTGGTGGTGATGATGGTGTTGGTGATGGTGATGATGGTGGTGGTGATGATGGTGATGGTGTTGGTGATGGTGATGATGGTGATGGTGTTGGTGATGATGGTGAGTGGTGGTGATGATGATGACCATGATGGTGGTGATGATGGTGATGATGGTGGTGGTGTTGATGGTGATGGTGTTGGTGATGATGGTGATGGTGGTGGTAATGATGATGATGCTGATGATGATGGTGGTGGTGATTATGGTGATAATGATGGTGATGATGGTCGTGGTGGTGATGATGATGATGGTGGTGGTGGTGGTGATGATGGTGATGCTGATGATGGCGATGATGGTGATGATGGTGGTGATGGTAATGATGGCTATAAGGGACTCTAATTTTATGTAAATAGTAAAGTAAAACATAAATGTGTTTTGTATAACTTATGAAAATATCCTAGTATGCCCCATACTAGTTTGGAGCCATTGATGAAACCTATTGCAGTTCAAATATTTTAGACTTTACATTTGGTACAAAGTTCTTAGGATATGAAGCATGTGTAAATGGATCTGGCAGAATCCCTATGGACAATCAGTGGAGAGATGAGATTTCTGCTGTGAGGGGAACAGAACTGGGCAGCAAGGAAGGAGAACCTGGCCCTTGGGTGTAAGGGATTTCCTTTGTAAGATGTTAGAATTGAATTCAATGATCTCCAAGATCCAGCCCAGTTCTGCCAAGCTGAGTCTATCAATAATTATAATCTAAAGCAGACTGAGAACACAGTGGTCCCACCCCCAGGAAGCTATTTGTTGTGCAGAGCCCTTGGCCCAGGCCCAGGAAGACTTAGCAGAGAAGGTTTCCTTCCATCCAAGACCAGCATCACTCAACAGTGGAATCTTCTATGGGGCCCGTGGAAGCTGGCTGTTTGTTGGAGTTCCCTGCCCTGAAAGTCTGTGAAAGGAGGCAGCCAGCCCCTCTTGCCTACTTTTCTGAGATTGTGATGGTGAACTTGAGTTCAATAGATTGTTTTTAGGAAATGACTTTATAAGCCTCACTTCTAGATTGGTGGAAAGAGAAAGGCCTGGTGTCATGTTCCTCCATCCCCACTACCTTACGTGGGCTGCATCCTGGTGGCATATCTTCCCAGAGAAGCTCCAGCCCCCATGACTAGATCCTTCCAGGATACAAGAGGTCTCCATGTATACTTGGGCTGGCAGGCAGTTCTACTGTTTTCACTTTTTGATTGTCTGTTCTTGGAACATAAAAAACTGACTAGCCCTCCCAGCTCCAGCTCTTTGAAAGAGAAGTTATTTGTAATTCATTTGTGAGCACCTCGCATGAGACCCAGCGCACAATACTACTCAGAAAATATTTGTTGAATGAATGAATAAATGAATGGCCATTCTTCTGAGAAAGACAGGTGTCAAATTTCCCTACTTATTTCCTAAAAGCCTATAATAATATTTAACTTATACTGACCACTTACTCTATGCCTGGAACTATTCTAAGCACTTACAAGCACGACTTCATTTCACTCTCAAAATGGCCCTGAGAGGTTGAGTGCTGTTATCATCACCCCATTATACAGATGAGGAAACTGAGAGTCAAGATTACACAGTCAAAAAGTGGCAGAACAGATTTGAGCCCAGGCAGTCTGACTCTCTGGAAGAATACTGTGGATGGCTCTCTGGCTTCCATCCAAATACATGCAGGCATTCAAGCCAACAGTTGACCCCACTCTGAACAGACTCTGGTTTCCACTCTCATGACCTCTTGTCTGCTCCATGGTTGTGCATTCTGTCATCTCCTCCACCCACACAGAGAGACAGGCATGAAGAGAGGGAGGACCGGGCTATGCAACTGAGGTCTCAGGAACAATGGAAGGAGAGGAGACAGTGACAACCCTTCTGTCTATTGCTCGTTCTCATCCTGCAGAGAGCCATCATCAAACATCCTCATGGAGGCTCCCCTTCGCAGCAAGATTCTGCCTTCACTTATCTTCCTTGCAGAGCAGCCTCCAGGGAAAAGGCAGCTCAATTTCCACATTATTTAATAGCTCTCTGGCAACTCCTACCAAGTCTCAGTAGACTCATTAGTCAAATGAGGAGAAGGAACTAACCCATTCGGATAGGCCTGGAAAGGCATCACCCCAGCCAGATATACAAGGTCACAGATATGCAGGCTCATGTTTGTAACAGAAATACAATCCTTTCCTTTATTGAACAACACTTGCTTGGCAATATCTCTTTATTATAGGTCAGTTGAATACTTAAAATAATGAAACAAGTCCAGTTCCCAACATACTCATTAATAATAATAAGTCTGAAACCAGCAGGAAAAAAAAAATCTCCGATCCAGTAGGCTTTTTTTTTGTAATTTGTGGTCTCCAAATGCTTAGGAAAGTTTGAATTCCATCTTTAGCAAGTAAAGCCCCTCTTGGGGCTGCTTTGATAAGCTTTTGCATATGGCTCCCACAGCACCGAGTCGGCTACTGCCATCCCAGGGCGGTTTTCACTGGCAATGTCCACTTACTTAAAGAGTTAACCACTGGGTCAGATGTAACAAAATGTGCTCGCCAAACAGCAAAGACCATTTCCTATCAACCACCATTTCTCCTTTTGATTCAGAAGAGGCGGGAACTTTCGAGGCTGCCCCTCTGGTTGTTTTCTGAAGTCTAAACCCCTAAATCCAACTTATCCACCTTGTTCCCACACCCAAGGACAGCCTTCCCCCGAGTCGGCCTGAGGTGAGAATCAAGATTCCCTGAGGGAATGCATACTTGGAGGCCCTCTCAATAGATACATAACCTCCCAATTAGTCACTGTATGCTAATCTGCCTTTCTCAAAGTTTGGATATTTGGGGCAATGGTTGTAACCAGTGTCTAGACAAAGAGTAAGAAAAATTTTCATGTTTTTCCCTTCCAGAGGAAGGCACATACAAAATGAAACCAGCTATCCCAAAGCCAAGGCATTATTTAGCTAACAATATCTAATTCCAAAAATATTCCAAATCCATTTTTTTTTAAATTCACTGCCCAGTTAACTATCAATTCAAAAAGGTTTTCTCCATAAAAAATGTCTGATGTATTTATTTCTCTAGTGAGTTAAATCAGTGGTTTTCAGCCCACACTGTGCATTACAATCACCTAAGAAGCTTTAAAAAAAAAAATGATTCTTAAACTCACCCATACAAATCTTGTTCTAGGGCAGAGCTCCCACACTGGTCAAGATTCCCAACAGATTCTCATGTGCATCCAGGACTGTGAATCACTATCTAACTGATCCTAGCTTTGCTATATGGTGACCTACCACATTCACTACACCTGCAAAGAACAGATCTCCCCATCTATATAAATGGGCTATTACTTACTTGCTTCCAATGAGCATTAAAAACTGGACATCCAAACCTTAGTGCCTTCAGAATATCTTAGAGACACTAATGAGTTAGCCAATTTGTACCCCCAGATGATGCTGGGTGTCCTCCTGAGTTAGCACAGCTCTTTGCACCCCTCACGCATCACTAGCAGTGTCCTGACACAGGTCTTCAATTCTGACTCTCCCAGACCTAAGCCAGGAAGTGTTGAGTGTGTAATGAATAGGAAAACAAATGCTGTCCTCACCATTCAGTAAATTGAACATGCCTTTTCCACCCATTTTCGTCCTGAGCAAGAGGATGACCTGGAGATAAGTTAGGTAGGTTGGGGCCAAATGAAGAAAGGCCTTGTGATGGATGCTCTGTTTCATTCTGAGGGCAAGGTGATAACATTGATGGGTTTTAATTGGGGCAGGGTGTGACATGATCAAAACTTCTTATTTTACAAAGATCATCAAGCTCTAGTGTAGAGACTGAAGAAGATGGAAAAGACAGCCGGAGCTGGGAGACAGATAGATGGTTATTGAAGCCACTTGAGCAAGAGATCAAGTATCCTGAAACAAGGAAGCTGCTGCCTTGGATAAGTTTCAGGGAGAAAACATTAAAGAAGTGAAACTGGTGGGATTTGGTGATGAATGCATTCGGGGCTGAGTAAGAAGAAAGAGAAGTCTCCAGCTTTCTGGCTCAATGGTAATGAGGTTCCTCAGTTTGGAGGACACAGGAAAAAAAGAGCAGGTGTCTCAACAAAACATATAAATTTGAAAGGGACATACTTCCACCCATAACAAGGGTTATAGAAATCATCTGGGGTGAGCTTTTCTGAAAGGAGAGAGTGTTTAACCATTTCCATGCTGCTGAGAGTTATCTAACGTAAAAATAATAGCATCTTGTAGGTCACAGCTCCTTCCCACCCAGCTCTGCCTCTTCATTGAGCTCATCTGTTTTCAAATCTTAAATTTCAATAAAACACCAGGTGAGGAACTTTTTCCCCAAGAACTAATCTAATTCCTGAGTTCCTGGGCTCACTAATATGCTCCCCCTCAACCAGGTCTTCTGATATGATCCTCACAACCACACAATTGTTGAGCCCCAACCATGGAGCAGGTTCTATTGAAAGGATGCAAGCACAGTCTACCCTATTTTCAAGAAGAGCTTTCCTGTTTACCCAAAAACCACAGGCCAATCTACCAACAAAACTCCATGCTGCCTTCTTTTTTATCAGTATATTATATCTGGCACAAAGGCCTTCAGGAACGGCTGTTCCACTATTGATCATTGTTACACTCTGTCATCTTACAGAGAAATCCATCAGGAATAATGGAAAACCATTTGCAGCTTTTATTGACCATTCATTGGCCTTTGACTGTGAACAGGAACCAGCTATGGGTTAAGCCTCATAAACTCCATATAGACTTTCAGTAATTGAAGCTCATGCAAAACTTTCATTTTAATACCACAGTAAGATTGGCAGGCCTCCGGTAGACCTAAATGCAGTTCCGAGCTGTGTGAAACAGGGCTTGCCTCCTGCTCTCCATCATAAATGGCTGGAAGTTGCTTTCACATGACATGTTCCCCTGCCACAGTGAATAGAAATGTAATGTCACCCTACATACTAACTAACTAGTTTGTCATCATTGGTGGATATGTGTTGCCAATCCATGCATGTGCTCAGTATTTATGACAGGCCTACTATGTGCTGGCACTGTGCTAGACTCTGGGCACTTCCTGGGTTGGGAGGAAGTCAGACAAATAACAAACCAATAAAAATAGAGCATGAGAAGCCCTTTTGCTAGGATCCACCCTGGTACTTCATTAGAGTGTCTTGGTGAATGCCAGCACCACCCACCCAGTCATAAATCTGAAAGGCTTCTTGTTCTCTTTCTCCTCCATCTTCCCAGCATCCTACCCACCGCCAAATTTGATGAATTGCAGCTCCTAATATCTCTCAAAATCAGAATGTGTTTTCTAGATGCTCCTGCTTCAGTTCAGACAATATTCCAAATATATACATTTTATCAGTTTTGACTTCTGATATGATCTGGGAAGATTGTACATTAATATGCAAATTTATTATTTCCCTCATTCAACACAATGTTATTGAGCACCTACTATGTACTAGGCACAGAAGATGCAGTAGCAAAAAGGCATACATGGTCTGTGACCACATTTTTACATACAAAGGACCATGATGCCACCATATCAATCAATTAAAATTTGAATTGGTGGTGGGAATGCAAACTGTGCAGCCACTCTGGAGAACAGTATGGAGGTTCCTCGAAATGTTAAAAATAGAGCTACCCTCCAACCCAGCAATTGCACTACTAGGTATTTATCCAAAGAATACAAACACAGTGATTCAAAGGGGCACATGAGCCCCAATGTTTATAGCAGCAATGTCCACAATAGCCAAAATATGGAAGGAGCCCAGATGTCGATCGACAGATGAATGGATAAGGAAGATGTGGTATATGTATACAATGGAATATTACTCAGCCATCAAAAAGAATGAAATCTTGCCATTTGCAACAACATGGATGGAACTAGAGGGTATTACGCTAAGCAAAATAAGTCAGTCAGACATGTATCATATGACCTCACTGATATGAGGAATTCTTAATCTCAGGAAACAAACTGAGGGTTGCTGGAGTGGGGGGTGGGGTGGGAGGGATGGGGTGACTGGGTGATGGACACTGGGGAGGGTATGTGTTCTGGTAAGCGCTGTGAATTGTGCAAGACTGTTGAATCTCAGATCTGTACCTCTGAAACAAATAATGCAATATATGTTAAGAAAGAAAAAAAGAAGAAGAAGAATGTAGCAGGAGGGGAAGAATGAAGGGGGGGAAATCGGAGGGGGAGAAGAACCATGAGAGACGATGGACTCTGAAAAACAAACTGAGGGTTCTAGAGGGGAGGGGGTTGGGAGGATGGGTTAGCCTGGTGATGGGTATTGAGGAGGGCACGTTCTGCATGGAGCACTGGGTGTTGTGCACAAACAATGAATCATGGAACACTATATCTAAAACTAATGATGTAATGTATGGGGATTAACATAACAATAAAAAAAAAAAAAAAAATAAGTCAGTCAGAGAAAGACAAATACCGTATGATTTCACTCATGTGTGGAATTTAAGAAACAAAACAGATGAACATAGGGGAAGGGAAGGAAAAATAAAATAAGATAAAAACAGAGAGAGAAGCAAACCATAAGAGACTCTTAACTCTAGGAAATAAACTGAAGGGTGCTGGAGGGGAGGTGGGTGGGGAGATGGGGTAACTGGGTGATAGCCATTAAGGAGGACACTTGATGTAATGAGCACTGGGTGTTATATGCAACTTATGCATCACTAAATTTTACCCCTGAGACTACTCATACACTCTATGTTAACTAAATTGAAATTAAATAAAAAATTTTTTAAAAATAAAAAATAAAATAAAAATTTTTAATTTTATTTTATTATGTTATGTCACCATACATCATTAGTTTTTGATGTAGCGATCCACGATTCAGTGTTTTCATATGACACCCAGTGCTCCATGCAGTACGTGCCCTACTTAATACGCATCACCAGGCTAACCCATCCCCCCACCCTCTCCCCTCTAAAACCCTCAGTTTGTTTCTCAGAGTCCATAGTCTCTCATGGTTCATCTCTCCCTCCGATTTCCCCCCCTTCATTTTTCCCTTCCTTCTCCTAATGTCCTCCATGCTATTCCTTATGTTCCACAAATAAGTGAAACCATATGATAATTGACTTTCTCTGCTTGACTTATTTCACTTAGCATAATCTCCTCCAGTCCCATTCACGTTGATATAAAAGTTGGGTATTCATCCTTTCTGATGGCTGAGTAATATTCCATTGTATTTATGGACCACATCTTCTTTATCCATTCATCTGCTGAAGGGCATCTTGGCCCTTTTCACAGTTTGGCTATTGCAAACATTGCTGCTATGAACATTGGGGTGCATATGGCCCTTCTTTTCACTACATCTGTGTCTTTGGGGTAAATACCCAGGAGTGCAATTGCTGGGTCATAGGGTAGCTCTATTTTTAATTCTTTGAGGCACCTCCACACTGTTTTCCAAAGTGGCTGTACCAACTTGCATTCCCACCAACAGTGTAAGAGGGTTCCCCTTTCTCCACAACCTCTCCAACATTTGTTGTTTCTT
The DNA here is from genome assembly GCF_004348235.1 of Phoca vitulina. Lineage (NCBI taxonomy): Eukaryota > Metazoa > Chordata > Mammalia > Carnivora > Phocidae > Phoca > Phoca vitulina. The sequence continues at coordinate 7,106,164 of NW_022589725.1, forward strand.
GCCTTGTCCATTTTTGCCATTCTAACTGGTGTAAGGTGGTATCTCGATATGGTTTTAATTTGAATTTCCCTGATGGCTAATGATGATGAACATTATTTCATGTGCCTGTTAGCCATTTGTATGTCTTCTTCAGAGAAGTGTCTGTTCATATCTTCTGCCCATTTTTTTGACTTGATTATTTGTTTTTTGGGTGTTGAGTTTGAGAAGTTCTTTATAGATCTTGGATACCAGCCCTTTATCTGTAGTGTCATCTGCAAATATCTTCTCCCATTCTGTGGGTTGCCTCTTTGTTTTGTTGACTGTTTCCTTTGCTGTGCAGAAGCTTTTTATCTTGATGAAGTCCCAAAAGTTCATTTTTGTTTTTGTTTCACTAGCTTTTGGAGATGTATCTTGAAAGAATTTGCTATGGCCAATGTCAAAGAGGTTACTGCCTATGTTCTCCTCTAGGATTTTGATGGATTCCTGTCTCACATTGAGGTCTTTCATCCATTTTGAATTTATCTTTGTGTAGAGTGTTAGAAAATGGTCGAGTTTCATTCTTCTGCATGTGGCTGTCCAATTTTCCCAGCACCATTTATTGAAGAGACTGTCTTTTTTCCATTGCATATTTTTTCCTGCTCTGTCGAAGATTATTTGACCATAGAATTGAGGGTCCATATCTGGGCTCTCTATTCTGTTCCATTGGTCTATATGTCTATTTTTATGCCAGTACCATGCTGTCTTGGTGATCACTGCTTTATAATATAGCTTGAAATCAGGCAACATGATGCCCCCAGCTTTGTTTTTCTTTTTCAACATTTCCTTGGTGATTCGGGGTCTTTTCTGATTCCATACAAACTTCAGGATTGTTTGTTCCAGCACTTTGAAAAGTGTCATTGGAATTTTGATCAGGATGGCATTGAAGGTATAGATTGCTCTGGGTAGCATAGACATTTTAACAATGTTTATTCTTCCGATCCATGAGCATGGAATATTTTTCCATCTTTTTGTGTCTTCTTAAATTTCTTTCATGAGTGTTCTGTAGTTCCTAGAGTATAAATACTTTACCTCTTTGGTTAAGTTTATTCCAAGGTATCTTATGGTTTTGGGTGCTATTGTAAATGGCATTGTTTCTCTAATTTCTCTTTCTACAGTTGCATTGTTAGTGTTTAAGAAAGCAACTGATTTCTGTGCATTGATTTTTATCCTGCCACATCACTGAATTGCTGGATGAGTTTTAGTAATTTGGGGGTGGAGTCTTTTGGGTTTTCCACATAAAGTATCATGTCACCTGCAAAAAGAGAGAGTTTGACTTCTTCTTTGCCAGTTTGAATACCTTTTATTTCTTTTTGTTGTCTGATTGCTGTTGCTAGGACTTCTAGTACTGTGGTGAACAATAGTGGCGAGAGTGGGCATCCTTGACGTGTTCCTGATCTTAAGGGAAAGGCTCTCAGCTTTTCCCCATTGAGGATGATATTCGCTGTGGGTTTTTCATAGATGGATTTTATGAACTTGAGGAATGTTCCCTCTATCCCTATACTCTGAAGAGTTTTAATCAGGAAAGGATGCTGTATTTTGTCAAATGCTTTTTCTGCATCAATTGAGAGGACCATATGGTTCTTCTCTCTCCTCTTATTAATGTGTTCTATCACATTGATTGATTTGTGAATGTTGAACCACCTTGCATCCCGGGGTTAAATCCCACTTGGTCGTGGTGGATGATCCTTTTAATGTATTGTTGGATCCTATTAGCTAGGATTTTGTTGAGGATTTTGGAATCCATATTCATCAGGGATATCGGTCTGAAATTCTCCTTTTTGGTGGGGTCTTTGCCTGGTTTGGGGATTAAGGTAATGCTGGCCTCATAGAATGAGTCTGGAAGCTTTCCTTCTGTTTCTATTTTTTGAAACAGGTTCAGGAAAATAGGTATTATTTCTTCTTTGAATGTTTGGTAGAATTCCCCAGGGAATCCATCAGGCCCTGAACTCTTGTTTTTTGGGAGGTTTTTGATCACTGCTTCAATCTCATTACTGGTTATTGGCCTATTCAGGTTGTCAATTTCTTCCTGTTTCAGTCTTCGCAGTTTATAGGTTTCCAGGAAGGCATCCATTTCATCCAGATTGCTCAGTTTATTGGCATATAGTTGTTGATAATAATTTCTAATAATTGTTTCTATTTCCTTGGTGTTAGTTGTGATCTCTCCCCTTTCATTCATAATTTTATTAATTTGGGTCCTTTCTCTTTTCTTTTGGATTTGGAAAGCTAATTTAACTGAATTAGCTTCACATGCTGCTGAACATACAACCCCAAGCTTCCCAGCTGATGCTGCTGCACACTCCTTAAATTGTCAGAATGGCTCTAGTTGTTCTCTCTTCTCATTCTTTATGTTCCTTCCCCACTTGGATTTATACTCTTTAATATCACTTCTTCTGCTAACTGACTCCAGCTTTGAGGATCCAAAGAATTAATGCCAAAATCTGAAGGGCAAAGCTCTGGTTGGCCTGGTTCATGAAGTGGTCACTGTGACTTTCCCAGTGACAAATGTGACACATGATAGAAATAGGATGCCACCTAAATCCAGGACTCACACCAATCATTGAAAAAAATATAAGACATGTCACTAGATAAAGGACGGCAAGCACCTGCTTGTTTACATCCATTCCTGTCCCCATGCCAGACATAACTAGTTGATCACAGATCTCTTTTCTTGCTGACCCTAGGTGTCTCTTTAGGTTCTTAACACAGTCTGCCAACAGCCACTGCCAGTCAGTCAGGCTTGGGACCTGAGATAAAATCTGTCATCTCGGCATTAACCCAGTGATCAGAGAATAGGAAACTTCATGAAACAGAAGCAAAAGACAAAGGCAGAGCTGTACAAAAAAGAGGGAAGCCAGGGAAAATGGGAACTACAGCTTCATGGTCTTTACCATTTGCAATCTCAGGAGTGTTTCCTACCTACCCTGAAGTTCACAAAACCACCAAAGGATGATTCTTCTTGCCCTGCTTGAGAAACAGGCTCAGCCTGAACCAATCTTTCTGCCCAGGGGAGGGTGGGGTCCTCTACTGACCAGCCTGGGGCAAAGGAGCATGGTCCTTGATTTAAAACCCACTAGAATCCCCATGAAATAGGGGCACTGCCCAGTAAAAAAGAGACATGGGGTAGATCAGATTGGTGCCCACTACCGAGGCATAAAAGGAATGTGAAGAAGGTGGGAGAGGGAAGCCCGCACCTGATTGGGGTCCTTAGAAAAGGCTTCACGGGGGCGCCTGGGTGGCTCAGTCGTTAAGCGTCTGCCTTTGGCTCAGGTCATGATCTCAGGGTTCTGGGATCGAGCCCCGCATCGGGCTCCCTGCTCAGCAGGAAGCCTGCTTCTCCCTCTCCCACTCCCCCTGCTTGTGTTCCCTCTCTCGCTGTGTCTCTCTGTCAAATAAATAAATAAAATCTTAAAAAAAAAAAAAAAGAAAAGGCTTCACGGACGCTGGGACACCTGAGCTCAGGGTAGATAAAAAGGTGCCACTTCCCATTTCTGAGATGGGAGGGAGTGTAAGTGGCTGACACAGACTAAGTGATGTACATGAAGAGACAGAACCATCTTCGATTCCCCACATGCACAGACTCTGTCCTGTCCATCTGCCATCTAATCAGCTGCCTAGGACTGAGCTAGCTGTGTTGGCTGCAGTAATCACATGTGAGCAATTTTACTAAAGATCACACTCAGTTAATTTGTATAATTAGGGAATTAGCAATTGCCTTCTCTGATCTCAAAGATTATTCAAAACACAAAATAACCTCAGAATGAAATTGGAATAAAAGGGGCATGCTTTTAGGTATAAATTAAAGTTCAGCTGAATATTGCCTGTAATCATGCAGTGTAGAGATTTATAGTAATAGGTCATTTCCTCCAGGGTTCACTACCTTCCGTGCTTAAGGTCGGTCTCTCTCTCTCTCTCTCTTTCACACACACACACACACACACACACACACACACACACTTTGCCCTTTGAACTGGAACAGTGATCTGTTCCCTGTGATTAAATTAGTGTAAGTAATAAGATATCATAGATTTGATTGATTTCCCTGGCAATGGTTATTAACCAGCCCAATTCAGAGCCAAGCAGGACCATTATTCTAAACATTGATTTCTGAACAGGCATGCAGGGGAAGGAAATTCTCAGCTACAGAGATATTCCATGAGGAATTATCAGATAGGATGATATATAGTGAGGATTCTCAGACAAGGCAATGAACCCCCTGGAATCCTCAAATACCATGACATACAGATGTCAGAGCCCACAGGGAGACTCAGCAATGCTGTGAATATACTTTAGCAATGTTCGCGGGGAATATTTCTTAGATGCACCATAAGATATAAGAGCTGAGAACTGTATTGTACGCCAATCACTGTATTTAATCCAACAAATATATGCTTAGTAATTTCCCTGAACCGTATTCACTGGAGGTTCAGGAGGCAAGAAGGAAACATGGCCTCTACCTTTGAGGACCCCGCAGTCAATATGTTGTGTTGTTCCTTAAGGAAGCCTAGAAATGCCCTCCACTCAAAAAGGATGGATGCTTGGAATGTGGCTAGTGTCTCAGAAGGTTCTCCTTTACAGATAGGTTTTTATATTTCAACAGAGTCCTACATCCAATGAAAGACGTTCACAGAAACGTGGGACATCTCTTCAACAACATACAAGGTGCTCAGGGCTGTAAAGCATAGCATGAATCTCTCTGAGTTCCGAAGAAAAATAAATCTGTTAAATAAGTGGAAATTCTTTTTTCCTTTCTCCAAATCCCCATGGCTTCTTCCCACCAAGCAGGAGGGAAGGGAATTAGGAAACACCTCAGTGTGGCTCTCTTCAAGGGTGTCCATTCCATATTCGACAGCCAGAGAGAAGCAGAATACTTCAATCCAAATTCATATATTGAAATGTGTTTGAATTTTATACATATCTTTACCTCCTGTGCTAAGGACAAAAAGCTCACAGAGAGTAGTATTTGCAACAACAGGCTCTGGACTCAGAATTTCTGGGTTTGAATCCTGTCTCTGACACTTTCTAGGACAGATTAGTCCTAGAGAACATCAGTTCTCAGTTTCCCTCAGTTAAATGGCAACCTATTCACCACAGAGGTTTGCTGTGTGAGAGATGGGAGATGGTATATGCATGTGAAGTGCTTACTCCAGGGTCTGGCACACAGTGATGCTCAAAAACTCATACAAAGTTGGTCTTGACCATTTGTCCTAAAGACGAAAAGATATGAAATGACCTATAACCTTATAAGGTGATAAATGAATCATGGCTTCCTTCCTTCCTCTCCTGTTCCTTCTGACTCCAGAGGGACAACCAGGACCAGTGGGAGAATATGCAGTGTCAGGAAGCACATTCTAGCCCTCAGAGCTATGCTACTTCATGGTGGGCCGCACTGGGAGGTAATTTGTTCTCTGTCCCTAGAAGTGTTCAAGTAAAAGGTGAGGACCCACTGCAGTTTTAAGGATTTCTGTCCTGTGTTTAAGAGTGAATTGGATCATATGACTGCTGAGGGCTCTCCTAATTTATTTGACTCTGATCCCATGACAGAGGATAGAAATGTTTTTGCTCTGGCCACTATGGAATAATGTTGAAGGAAGGAAAAGAACAGAAGTGAGACTAAGGGAGAACTATGGTCCTATCTGCTCCACCTCTGACCCCCAGACAGCTGGTGAAAAGCAGGCATTCAGTGACTCTTCAGCCAAAAGTAGAGTAAGTGTAAATAGAATTAGTAGATATTGATGTTTTGGGTTTTTCAGAATGCAAAGATTTTGAGTTTCCTGAACACAAAATCCACAGACATCTTCTCTGGACCTGTTCCTTTTCTGTTCATAGGAGCCGCACATACCCCCACCCCCACCTCATGCTTCAGAATTGTAAATGAGATGCATTACAGTTTTAAAAGTGTGTGTGTGTGTGTGTGTGTGTGTGTGTGTGTGTGTGAAGGTTGGTGTGCCTATGGGACTTTTCCAAGCCCCATATTTGTCTGAATGCCATTGATTTTTTGCCTAATTGTTATTCACTATGCTAATTTCCCCCACAAATCTCACATTCTATTGATCAAAAAGTAATAAACTCTCCAACAAACAAAACAAGCATTATTGCAATGTTGGGAAAACATCAGTTAATATCAATACCATATTTACAATTATCTTTAACCCAAATTTTACCCGTGATGCAGTGCCTAAGCAGCTTCAGAAACCAAAGGCTAAATGTGAAAAATCCTGTTTGCTTTTTCCTGACAGAGCCAGGGGAGGCAAATGCAACCAAAGAAACACCTCAAGATGCCCAGTAAGGAGTTGATGGCTAGGAAAAAAAAAAAAAAATGTCATTATCCCAGCAGAGAAACCTATCACCTGCTCTGATTTTCCCCTTCCTGTTTCTTCAGTTTAAGGCACTTTGTTCATCATTGGGGAAAGTACAAAGGTAGGCTAAGTCATCTTTTACTGTGTTCAAAAATCAACGTTTCCTAGAAGAGAAAAAAAAATGTAATTATTTAGTAGGAGCTTACAGCATTATTGATTTGGCTTGCTCATTGCAAGTCAGCTGGCCACCATTGTGGGTGTCTTTGTTTTCTTGGCTCAATATTTTTCCTCTGGGATGCCAACAACACCTTCCTTCTTGTGGAGAACTGCTGCTTCCTACATTCCAACCACTGGTTGCAGGACACCTGCCAATCATAGCATGCCACCTTCATGGCCATATCTCTTTGGTCCGGGGGTGGGGATCTAACCGAAGCCCACCCAATCAGCATTGTCTTTGAGGTGTTTCAAACTGAAACTGGGAATAATGCAGATATAAGCTGGGAGGCATGGGGGCCACCAACGACTGTGATTCCAGCCAAATGGAGGAGGCCAATCTGAAAGGATACAAATGGACTGGCTGAAAGAAGCATAAAAGAGAGATGAAGAAATGGGGTCCTGGTAACATTCAAGATGCCCATTCCAATGGGTCCTCGGTCTAGCGGTACATTCACTTTCTTAGGCTGATAAATCTTATTATAGTTTAAACTGGGTTTCTGTCACCACCAAACATGGTACTAACGGTACACTTATACAAGTTGAATGTGAGCGTATCACAAGCTGAAGGACAGATGATGCAACAGGGCTCAGAAAGACGGCCCACTACAGGAGGTTACTTCTGAGATATGCGTATCAGAGGTTAGGAAGAAGGGACAACAAGTAGGATCTGGGTGCTAGACCTCCCCCCCCAACACATGTCCCCTTGGTCCTTTTGAAATTGCAACTTCTTTTTTCAGATGAGGATGTGGGAAAGAAGGTTGGAAGCTTAAGAGCTAGACTGAGCCTGACTCTAGTATAGATTTTTCTACATTATCCACCAATCCCTGGAGCAGTTGAAGAAAAAGCCACCAACACCTTATCGAAGTTCTAGATACATGATGAGTGAAAGAAATTGTTTGCTTATTGTTCTGTTTTGTGTTGAATGAAGCAATCATGGAGGCTTTTCCCCAGGTGCTCCCATTCTCATAGGAAGCAATTATGTGGGGCTCTGGGCTCAATTTTGGTTATAGAGTGGCCAAGCCAAGCCCCCCAGACCTGAATCAATGTGTCTTCTGCAGGAAACCACACTGGTCCTGCTGGACTAGAAAAAGAATGGGCTGTGGGGACCCCAGATTGGGTTTAAATTGCAGTTCTCAAACATTCCAGATGTGTAACCTTGGGCAAGTTATGAAATCTTTCTAAGCCTCAGTTTCATGGGGAAGATAATATCATGCCTGCCGATCAGACATTATCTCATGTCTAAGAGACCTGGAATATCTATCCCTATGAAGATAATCCCTTGTCCCTTCTAGGATGGAAGAGGCTCAATAGAGTTATTAATTTTGGATGGGGTGCTATGTGATATGACCAGCAGATCACATGGTCATGGGAACACTCTTGCACCAAGTTGTCTGTTACATTCTATGAAAAACAGTGCCATAATAAAGGCTCTGTTCATCTCTGCTATTAAGAGATTGGCCATTCAGATGTGACAGATAAGCATTATGAAGTGGGAGTACATACTCTTCAGCTCATTTAAAGCCTCCATCTCTGCCACTACAATCTTTCATTCACAGGTGTGCCAGGTCTGGGGCGGCCAATGATGAAGGCTGACTAACATCAACTGGGCAAGCTGTTTTGTCTACTTTGTTGTTCAAGGTTTACTCCATGGTGGATGTTTTGACAAATGTGAACATTGACATGTGATAGAAAAATCTTCAACTTTGTGCCTGTTGCTTTATATCCATCCACATGCCTCTATTGCAGACATCCTAGTCTCTGATTTTTTTCTGGTAAGCTTTATATTTGTCCCATATGTGAAATACTGGATTTATGTACATTTAATTTTGTCATTGTGGAGTGGGGATGACCATTATTAGCTTGGCATCAAAGCCAAAAATCTTAAAGGAAAGATAAACAAATTAGTTCAGGAAAATGTAAAACATGGACAAAACATTGTCATCAGACATAAAATGTTAAATAAAACTTAGGGAAATATTTACAAGATAGATGACATAAAAATGATTACTATTCTTAATCAATAAAGAGATCATACAAATCAATTTAAAATGAACATTATGATAGAAAACACAGAAAGGAGCATGAACAGGCAATTCACAAAAGATCTATGCAAGAGCAATACACAGAGGAAAAAGATGCTCATCTCAGTAAGAGCCAAAGAAATGCAGATGGAGATATCGACATACTTTTTTGTGCCCATCAAATTGTCAAAGAGCGAAAAGATTAATATTATCCATTATTGTTGCAGATATAGAGAAAGATGCACTTAAACTATTGTGGAAATATGACCTCAAACCATCCTCTTGAAGGACAATTTACCAATATGAACCCAAAACTAAATGCTCATACATCTAACTCCAGCCATTAACCTTCTAGGACCTCATTCTAAGGAAATAATCAGGCAACAGTGTAAAGATGTATGTACATGGATATTCATATAAAGGTTGTTTATAACAACAAAATCAGAAAAAACCTGGAGGTTTACCTATAAGACTGGTACATAAATAATTGCATTCAAAATATATTATGCAGCTCTACAAACAAAAACAATAGAGCTATATATGCTGACATGAAGATTGAGGAATACTACATCGTGAAGGGATAGAAGCGGCTACAAAATTCTGTTATGTGTGAGTTACATGTGCACCCATGCATAGGAACAATCTCAAAGGTATTAATAGTACCTATTGCTGTTAGATGTGATTATTTTTTACATATCTCTATTGTTTAAATTTTTACAATTATGCCCTATTTTCTTAGGTTTTTAAAATTTTTTATTTTACAGTGGTAAAGAACTTAGTATGAGATCTACCCTCAACAAATGTCTAAGTGTATACATTATTGTTGACTATAGGTACCGTGTTGTACAGTAAATCTCTAGAACTTATTCATCTTGCATAACTGAAACTTTACTTTCATTGATTAGGACTCCCCATTTCCCCTCTCCTCCAGCCCCTGGCAACCACCAATCCACTCTTCGATTCTGTTAATTTGACTATTTTAGGTGCCTCATGTAGGTGGAATCATGCAGTATTTGTCCTTCTGTAATTGGCACGTTACACCTAACTTAATATTCTTTAGGTTTCTCCATATTGCTATATATTGTAGAGTTTTCTTCTTTTTATGACTGAATAATATTCCATCGGATGAATATACCACATTTTCTGTATTCTTTCATCTGTCCATGGGCATTAAGTTCTTTCTGTATCTTAATTGCTGTGAATAATACTGCAACAAACGTAAGAGTGTTACTATGTCTTCCAGATCCCGATTTCAATTCTTTTGGATAAATACCCAGAAGTGGGACTACTGGATCACACAGTAGTTCTGTTTTTTTAACTTTTGAGGAATCTCCATAATGTTTTCCATAGTAGCTGCAACATTTCACATTCCCACCAATGATGTGCAAAGGTCACAATTTTTCCACATCCTTGCCGACATTTGTCGTCTTTTGGGTTTTGTGGGTGTTTTTTTATTTTGATAAGAGCCATCCTGACAGGTGTGAGGTGGCGTCTCACTGTGGTTTTAACTTGCATTTCCCTTATAATTAATGATGTTGGGCATCTTTTCACACACCTGTTGGCCATCTGTATGTCTTCTTTGGAGAAATGTCTATTCAAGTTCCTAACTTAGCACAGGCGACAAAAACAAAAGCAAACTACTATGTCAAACTAAAATTCTGCACAGCAAAGGAACAATCGACAGAGTGAAAAGTCAACCGATGGGATGTGAAAAAGTATTTGCAAACCATGTATGTGATAAGGGGCTGATCACCAAAATATACAAGGAACCTCTAGAATTATGCCTTATTTTTATAATGACAAAATATAAAGATATTTTTATCTTTAATAGAGGGCAAAATGAAGAAGGACAATGCTTGAGCTTCATGAAGTCAAGAGAGAAAGAAAATGCAATGACAAAGAGCCCCCCACACACACACTGTGGGGAAGGTAACAGGAGGGCGGGTGGGGGTCCTCAAAGGTGATTATGCCACCTTCAACATTCCTGCCAGAGAAATTTCCACTACTGAAAGATACACCACTAAATCCCTGTCCTTATCAAGCTCCCCAAAATAAACCCTCTGTGGAAAAATACGCAGTGGTCACACGCCTGTAGAGAAACACACCTAGAATCGGCACACACGTATCACACATACACACACATCAGTCCCCCCGCTCTGTTCCTTCTTAAAAACAAGAGCCGATCCCTCATTGACGCAGCGATCGTGCGCACAAACTATTTCCTTTGCAGCAAGTTTGCCGAAGTAGTTCAAACTGAACACAGAGATCTGTGAAAACTCCCAAAGCATTAAATACAGAAAAAAAAAAAAACTGTTTAATGCATAATCTTTTGAATATATATATAGAGAGAGAGATAGAGAGAGAGATACACTCTTTAATCACAGCTATTCCTTTATGCCTCTTCATGAACGGTTCTTTTGTGGCAGAGGCATTTTTCAAAAACACAGACCCTCTTTTGTTTAATTAATAATCCCCCCAGACATAAATCACCCCAGCGGCACCCTCTCTAAGCAGCCCCGTGGCAATGACCTACTTTAAGAGCCTTTCATGTACGGCTTGGGTTTACTATGTATTTTGAAAATTACTGCTCAATAGCTATTTTGGGAGATCAGCATTTTCTTTCGTAAGTTTAGCAATGAGGACCCATTTTCCCACCTGGGAAGGAAAGAATCGTAGAATAATAGAACTGAATTAGAGGGGATGAAGAGGGACTATTTATTTCCCTGGGAAACAAAGAATAATAATGATGAGGCGTCCGTTGGGTTAAGTGCAGGCCCCACCCCATTTCATCCTCACAGTAGCCTATGTAACAGACACCGTCGTTGCCCCCATTTAACTGATGGGGAAACTGAGTCACAGAGCGAAGAAATCACGTTCGCCTGGAACCTCACAAGCAGCAAATGGCAAAGACCGAATTCAGATTCAGGCCATTCAGCCTCGGAGCCCATGCTCCCCGCCAGGCCACACACACACCTCCGATGGGCATGAAACCGAGATGTGCTTACTGCTAGGGACATGCCAGACATCCAGTAAACATTCTCACATTCCTTTCTCACGCTGACACCAAGTTGGCATTATCTATTTCCAGACAAGTGAACGGAAGCTTAGACACCTTGGTGAGATTTGTCTTTTTTTTTTTTTTTTTAATTATTGTAGTAAGAACACTTAGTGTGAGATCTACCCTCTTAACAAATTTTTAAGAGCACGATAGTGTTGTTAGCTGCGGGCACGCCGTGTGCAGACCTCCACAACTCATTTATCTCATAACCAAAACTTCAGACCCATTGAACAGTGACTCCCCATTTTCCTTTTCTCTCCAGCTCCAGGCAACCACCATTCTACCTTCTGTTTCCACGTGTTGGACTATTTTATGTCTCGTAGGAGGAATTTTTATGGCTCAGGGAAGTGGAATCATGCAGTGTTTACCTTTCCGTGTCTGGCTTATTGCACTTAGCATGATGTCCTCCAGGTTCATCCACATTGTCGCCTCTCGTCGGGCTTCCTTCTTGTTATGGCTGAATTATACTCCATTGTGCGGAGAGACCCTATTTCCTGGGAGACATGGTGGACGAAAGACAGGGCAGGTCCAGAGGCAGGAAGAAAGGCTGCGATCAAGAGTGGGCGCAGGGTGTACAATGACCACATCTAAATGGTATCCGTGGCAGGCTGAGAATCAGTAAAAAATTAAAAGGAGTTACTGAAGGAAAGAAGGTGTTAACATCACATTTGCCACCTTTTTATTGACCCTGGTCTTGGCCTGGATCCAGGTTATAAACCAGGGAGTCTATGGCTTCATCCGTCCTATTAATTAAATAAAAGCTTTATCTTCTCTTGGAATGACAATTTCCTGGACAGCGTACTAAATCCCAGTGAGAATCCTCTCTGGAGAAGAAAGGACCCCATCCTTACAGAGCAACTTTTCACACATTCCATACGTCCGCATGACACACAGCTACTCTGCCTTGGCCCAGGACCTACAAGCATCTACAGGATAGAACGTTCTGGGGGGAAAAAAAAAAAACCAGACCCAAACCTAACCTCCTCTTTTCTTCAGAGCTGACTTAAAAGATTGGCTTGAGTTTGAGAAGTCCAAAATAAATGTGATGAGTATTATTTGAAAAACCTAGGATGTCATTAAGCATTGCATTTGTTTGCCCTAAATCCATTTTCTATTAGATTATTATTAATTAGCATTTGTTTTGCACCAACTATGTACTCAAAGCCAGACTAAATATATAAGAGAATATCTGTGCCCAGGATGGGCTGCAAGTAGGATTTCTCTAAACAGCTCACCACCCACATTTAACCCCCCAGAGGAATTACACATACTCCAAAGAAATGTTCTGACAATAAATTTTTAGGGAAACAACTCAAATAAAAAGAATCACTTTCCACCAGTGGGACTTTGCATGCACTCACCATATGGGACAGGCAGAGTCTTGAGCCAAATAAAAATTTTAAAGGGGAAAAAAAAGTGAAATTTCACACAAAGTGACTAAAAATGTATTAGAGTCAAAGTCTCCTGAAAGTTGTAAATAGCTGAAAATAGGAAGTAAGTATAGAAATTATTTTTCAATTATTTTATTGCAAGAACACTTAATAGCGATGTTGATGAATCAGATAACATTTATGCAAATATGAAGGCTTTACCTAGAGAAAGAGAAGCATCTCTCTGAATCACATGATCAAAAAAAAAAAAATGCCCGGATGGATTTTTGCCAAATTTGGAAGATATGTGTGGGGACTGTCTGTGGTGTATTGTTTTAGTTTAAATTCCCCCAAAGCAGACTCTGAGAATGGGAGGGAGGTCATTATTTGGGAATCCAGGAGGCACAGTGAGGAAGTGGGGAAGGGAGAAAACCTGGTATATGGTCTCATGATAAACAGGTCGAATATGTCTCGGAGCTGTTCCACTGAGGGGACAAGCGAGGGTATTTTCCTACCAACTCCCGTTCGGCGCCGGTTATAAAGCTCCTGGAACAGCTCCCAGGCACCTCACGCAGCCCTGCCTATGGCCAGACAGAGTCCTCGGGCAGGGGGACGCACGTGCTGAGCGGCTGGTTTGTGTCTTCGGCCACTTTAGCATATACATTACATAGTTAGTGTGTGTATATGACATTCAGGGTGTACATATGTGGATTCTAGAGAATATATATCATTATATCTAGAAGACTATATATTCTATGCATATATTCTATAGAATATAGGGTATCCAGGGAAGAGGCTCATCCACCAGTGGGACCTGGCCGGGCCGCAGCAGGTGCACGTGGTCATGGCAGCAGTGACCCTCCATCCTTGGGGACGCTGAGGCTGTAAGCTGGGCTGGGCTGTGGTCCTCAGTAAGAGAATCCTGTGCCTATCCCCCCCACCCAGTCTGGCCGAGTGCTTTCAGTCAGGACCCGGGGAAGAACAGGCCGGCCAGTGCAGGTGTGGGACTACGGCGTCTGAGGCCACGCTGCATGGACACTTAGAGGTGGACCCTCCCGAGCACGTAGCTGCCTTCCCCGACCCAACCACTTGACCTAACCCTGCTTTGTTAACTTCTTCTGTTCCCAGACTCTGCACTACGACCCTCCCTGCCTCTTAGCTCCAGTACCAAATTAAAAATTATGTTTAAAATTCTTAAACTATATATACCGTTTTATGTATATACTAATGTATTCTCATATATTACTATATATTTGTATAAATATAAATACATATATTATAAAATATATATAAGTATATATTATAAAATATAAGATCTATTTATATAAATATACATATTAATATACCTCTTTCTGGTCAAGATGTAAAATAAGCCTGAATGAAGAGGAACAAATAATATAATCAACAAGTCTGTGTCGGGTGGACATCTGGAAGTAACAACACTACCAATTTCAGCAGCCTCACCGGGGAATTACAGGTTAATGGAGCCACTCGGGACACACCTGCCCTTGCTTGTCTACCACATAAAGTTAAATTATTTAAAAAAGAAACATTTTCCTGAGTGGTTGCAGGTCACTTTGGATCAGTGAAGTTTCCCTCCAGAGTTCAGATGTGAAATATTAATAGGTTTGAAAGAGATGAGATTTATCAGCCTGGGAGTGTCGGTCTCCAGGGCTCCACCCTTCGCCTCTCCCTCTGGGGGACTTCTCTCTTTAACACACCGGATCCTAGGAGTTGGGGACTCAGAGCCAGAGGACAAAGGGAGAAAGGGGAAGAGTCAGAAAAAGAGGGCAAGCCAAAGCTCCGTGGGGAGGGTGGCGGCGTGTGGGTGAGAAGTCCCAGGTCTGCGGCAGAAGAGAGAAGTAAGAAGTCAGAAAGCCTTCTCAGAACTCTGGGTTATGGACTCAACTCTTTTGAACGTCCCTTGTTCTTTGAGAAACAGGAGTCCAAGTGAGAATATTTTGAGCTGCCTTTCTCTGGACTATCTTTGACTGTAATGGCAAGACTGGCCCACTTGGCTTTTTGTACCATCTACCTAATCGATGCTATTCAAACCATGGTCCCTGCCCCCCACCCAGCAACGGCAGTGGTAACATTACCTGGAAGGTTCTTTGAAATGCCAGGTCTCGGGTCCCAGCCCAGACCTGCTGAATGACAGTCTGGGACGATGAAGTCCAGGAGTCTGTGTTTGAACAAGCTGTCCAGGTGGCTCTTCCATACATTAAAGTGAAGGAACCACTGACTTAGTTATTTGGTGACCTGTCCGGAGGCTCTACTAGCTTCATCCCTGAGTCCAGGGAGAAGGTCCCCTTCAGGAAGGCTTGAATTCTATCCTCTGAGCACATTAACAAGCCCCAAGTGTCCCCACCCCCAACATAAAGGTCTTCCCAGCCTCCAGGGTTCCTCAGACCCTGTAGGACCTCCTCCCATTAGACCTCCCTCTCTGATACTGCAACGGTCCTCTCTATAGATGCCCTCCAAGGATGGAAACAATTTGGCAGAAGGAAGCAAAATTCTGCCAAGGGAGGAACTTAGCAGCTTTGATGTTTTAAAATTTTTTCTGTATCTTCGGGGATGGAGTGCACTTCCCTGCAATTCAAAAACTTAGTGGCTCCATGGCCTAACCAAAAGAGCTCTACGCTTGCTTTCAAATCCCTGTTGGACTACTGTACTGGGTTGAATGGTCCCCCCCACCCCTTGCCGAATGATACATCCAAGTCTTAACTTCTAGTACCTGTGAATGCAAACTTCTTTGGAAATAGTGCCTTTGCAGATGTAATTAAGTTAAGGATCTTGAGATGAGATCATTTTGGAGTTAGAGTAGGCCCTAAATCCAATGATTGATGTCCTTATAAGAAAAAGAGGGAGATTCAAGACACAGAGACCCAGGGAAGAAGGCCCTGTGGAGACCAAGGCAGAGATTGGAAGGATGCAGCTACAAGCCAAGGAATGCCAGAAGCCACCAGAAGCTAGAGGAGGCAAGGAAGGATCCTCTGCTGGACCTTCGCTGGGGAGCAGAGCCCTGCCAGCACCTCAATTCTAGACTTCTGGCTTCCAGAACCAGGAGAGAATAAATTTCTGTTGTTTTAAGCCACCAATTTTATGGTAATCTATTGTGGCAGCCCTAGGAAAGTGATGGAACCACCTAATACAGTCATGACCTTAAACTTACCCTCTCTCAGACTGCCTTCCCTGCATCAGGAAAATTTGAAAAATGCTCAGGGTTATTGTCGCCATGATACCACAAACACATTAGAATTGTTGCCTATAGAATAGGACGTGGAGAGAAAGGGGATTAATTAGGTATGTATTGTCCTCGCATGGGCCAGTGACCAAGACCAGCCCATGAACTGTATCCAAGGTTCAAAAATTATGTGAGATCCAAACTTTGTCTGTGATCCTGGAAAACTTGCTTAAGTATAAGGAAACTGTGACTCAGAATTTCCGTGTAGGGGCAATGATCCTGGTGCTGGCCTCTTGAGTAGTCGTGGGCTCCGGAAGCCGGGATGCATGCGTCACAGTCCTGCCCCAACGTGTATTTTGAAAACGGAATTTGCTGCAGTGTGATTGATTACTGGGGGTGACTTGAACATAACATGAATTCTGTATTGACTTATGTGAAGTTTCATTCTTGAGAAACACTGAGATGAATCCAGAAAACTGCACACCATTGAACTGCGCTGTGCCCGGATACACACACACACACACACACACACACACACACACCTCTCAAACATCTACCTCAGTTTGCCTCAGTTTGCTCCCTCAGTGAGCCACACCCCTCCACACCTGGGGTCCAACTTTCCATCCGATTTCAGGGGACCCCTTCATAATTACTCACCAGCCGCAAAAAAAGCCCACTTACACAGGCAATCTTTAGGTGTCTTTAAAAGTAAAATGCCCTATCTATTAGTATTTTTATATGCCTTAACCATTCAAGATATCAAACTGAGCTGTCATTTTTATTAGGTCCCTATCTTTTTAAAATTTTTTATTACTGAAACATAATTGGCATAGGCCATTATATTAGTTTCAGGCACACAACATAGCAATCCATCCATGTTGTACATTACGCAGCGCCTGTCACAGTACGTGTAGTCACCTCTGTCACCATACAATGTTATGACAATATTATGGGCCATATTCCCTATGCTGTACCTTTCATCCCTATGACTTATTTATTTTATAACTGGAATTTTGTACCTCTCAAACACCTTTATCTATTTTGCCTACATGGTTCCTATTTTTTTTTCATCTGCCACTTATGAAGTTTTTGAATGTTGTGCCCCAAGCCCATTGCTCCCATAAGCCGCGTGTTCTCACTGCATGATTTGGCACAGTACGGTGATTTTAAGAAGGCATGTGTCATATGCGGCATTATAATAGAACTGACTGTAATGTGCACAGTGCAGTGCTAGGCCCCACCTAAACATAATAAATGCCAGCTGTCAGTATTGACTAGATGAGAAAGTGATGGGCACATAGTAACCCCTCAATAAATGTTCATTTCCTTACTTTCTCTGATCAGCTGTATAAAGATTCCTAAGCAAGTTAAACTGCATCCATACATTTATAGCATAAAAACAAGAGGTGATAGGAAGTAATTATCTTTCAGCTCAGATCTCAAACTCAAAATTTTTTAGCACTGAGACTCTCTTGTTATTTCTATCAACTAAACATAAATTCTTTCCAAGGCTGTTTTTTAACAAGTTAGTTATGGAACAGCAACAACAACAATAACAGAAAAAACCTGGTGTCTTGTACAAACTTAACCAACTTTTTGAACTTGGTAAAAATAACTATTTATGCCAGAATAAAGTGTCAGGATTTCTTATTTTCCTGAGGAGTTTTCAGTCCCCTTGTCCCCAGTGGGGAGAGAGTATGGAAATCAGGAAGAGGATATTTTCATAGAGAGATCAGGGTCCATTTTCAAGATTTTGATTACCTTGCGGTCAAATTCATCCCTTAACACATCCATTCTATTTTCTGTAGAACTCACCTGGGTCCTGCCACCTATGGGCAGACACATTTTCCATTGCTGACTTTCTAGATTGATCAGAGAAAATCTCTCCAAAATCCCAGCAGATGTGTGTTTCCATAGAGGGTTTTCTTCTCCTTAAACAAACCACACTATTCTTTTGGGTTTTTTTCAGATTTACTTATTTATTTATTTGAAGGGGGGGTGCAGAGGGAGAGGGAGAGGGAAACCCAAGTGGACTCCACACTGAGTGCAGAGCCCAATGCCGGGCTCTATCTCACAACCTTGAGATCCTGACCTGAGCTAAACCAAGAGTTGGATGCTTAATCGACTGTGCCACCCAGGCGCCCCCAAACCTCACAATTCTTTCCTGCATTAATGGATTGTAGTGGAACTTGTGTTCTGGGCTTTTGAAGGTTCTAGAAAAGGTCAAACTGCATTGTAGGGAGACCAGGGTTCTCTCATCACTTTTCCACCTGGGTGCTTCAGAGAGAATGGCTTTAGGATATCCTGAGCTTGGGGAAGTGCAGGGTCCAAAGCCAGCTGAGAAAGCTGGGACATAATTACTTCCCAGCCACTCCTTGGCCAATTCCGGAGTCCATCTTTTGGTCATGGTGTTTGCTACCTCACAGGGACTTAGCTTTGTCTGCATTTCTAATGTGGGGAGCTCCAGCCCCAGTGGGGGGTCAACATAAAGAGAGATCAGAGACCTGGCAGAGATGGGTGCACAGACTCTGCAGCTTCCTAAAAACTAAAATCTTCTTCTTTGGGGCAAAATCAGAGGAATGCTTCTCAACCTCCCAAGAACCATTAGCTCACTATGGAATTTCTTAATTATGCCCCAAATGGGAAACATACGGGTACAGTCCATTAACAGAAGGAAAATCAATACTGTGTCTCCAGCTACAAATATCCATGATGCTTCATAACTGGTATAAAGTATCACTTTTTCAAACACCTTTCAGATGGGTGTCTGGGAGTTCCCTCTCTCACGTAGCTCCTCTCTCTTCTCTAATATGCCTAGAAAAACTGTGGACTCTGCTAAAGGATCAGCCTGAAACGTCTGTATTTGAATGTAGGGCAGAGCTTCAGCCTGGCTTTTCACATCCCCTGGGGCGTCCCTGCGACTCTCACTGATGCACCATCTCAAACAGTGTTATTTTGATGTGTTCATTTCCTGATAAAGTCTTCATATCATTACTCTCCTTTTCCACCAGAACTAAAAGATGAAAGGAAAGAAAGATCACAATTACTGTATAGAAACTCAGGAAACCTGAAAGGAAACCTCTTACCCTTTGAAAGAAGCAGTGCAGGAGAAAGAGATAATTGTCATAAGAACCAGATGTGAGCTCTTTCTCGCTGCTTCCAGGGCTCCCCTAAATCAGAATCTTCACTCAGATCTTCCTAGATGGTTTCCCTTCCTAGCCATTCATAGCCTGTGCACCACCTCAGCCTAGGAGGAAAGAAACCCAATAAATAAATGGTTGTGGTAATGGTGATGATGATGATGATGATAGATAATAGTGTCATGTGCTGAAGTGGGTCTTTACCTATTTACCTAGAGTATTGACCTATTTAGTCCTTATACAACCTTATAAGGTAGACACTCATATTATCCTATTTTTTTTAGATGAGGACACTAAGGCACAGAAAAATTAAATAATTTTCCTACCATCACACAGCTAGTTAGTGATGGAGCAGGACTATGAACCCAGGCATTTTGGCTCAAAAGGACAGTCATAATCACTAGAGAAAAGGGTCATGGAGCTTGACACACCTGAGTTAGCATCCCACCTCCACCATCTTGCCTGCATGGTATTGGACTATGGCTTACCCTCTTTGAGAGCCTGTTTCATCACTGATAAGGATGACAATGATGGTAAGAACCCTTACCTCAAGGTGCTGTTGGGAAGAGCAAATGAGACCAAGTCTGTAAAGCTCATGCCCTCAAAGAGAGGTGTACCTCCCCCAGCCCACACAGTTCCCCAACATAGCACAAGGACTGGTCCAGTTCTCTTACACCTGCTCCAACCCAGCCCCGGCTGTGCTCCTCCATATACGAGTACAGAAAATGATAGAAAAATGGGACATTTTCTTCTCACTTTCATAAACCTAGCTGTCATTTCTACTCCATAGCCCTTGAAACTAGCACACCCAAAGGGACCCTGTATTCCTTGCCTTCCTGAGGAGCCCCAGTCTTCTGGTCAGGCCCCATTTCTGGGAACTAAGAGGATCCTTCACTCCACAAAATAGTCATCATTAATATTATGCACCAAGCACTTCCCTTGGTGCCAGGATCTAAGAGTGAGCAATACAGACCAGTCCTCAACTACACAGAAGTCACAGTCTACTGGAGAAAATGGGTAGAATAAAGGGAGGGGGATTCATAAATAAATACAATTCAAATCAGTGCCTCGAAAGACACAAAAAGGTGCTGAGATGTCCTTTAGCCTGAGTGATCAGGGAAGGCCACTCTGAGGAGGAGACATGAAGGATGAAAAGGAGAAAGTCAAGAAAGGCTAAGAGCATCGTGGTCAACTGAGACATCACCTAGAAGATGCTCTCCCAATTCCCCAGGCTTCCCTGGTGACACATGAGAGCAGAATTCCCTCAGCTCCCCTACTCCAGCTTGAATCTACCATTCCTACTTACTCAAGTAATTTTACCTCCTCTTGGCATCAGTTTCTCCATCTGTACAACGGGGCTACTACTTGTTTTGAGTGAGGGGAGTTTTGCCAGGAAGGATTAAATGACACGGTGTTATTGCACCTCAGTGTGGGGGAGATTAAGAAGGATTCAGACCTCCATGACATCTTCTGCACAAAGTTCTGTTCAGGACACCCTCCATATTGGGCTTCTGTCCTCCTAGACACTGTCACCTAAGTGACCCCAAAAAAGTCCCCCCTGATGCTTTTGATGACTTGAAATGCGGTTCAGGTCTTGTGGAGATTCTGACAGCATTGCCCTGTATGTCCCTGAGTTTGTCCTGAAAATGGTAAATTCTTTCCCCACGTCTATCTCCCAAAATGGGGTGCACATTTGGTCAGGGAGCCAGAGGGGGCCCCTGAGCGCTTGGGACTAAGGCCTCATTCAAACCTCAGGTCATTCTCAGGCTCAGGCTTACAGCAGAGAGACCCTCTGGATAAGATTCCTAGCCAGCTGAAAGGACCGAGGGAACTCTACCAAAGTCCTGGTGGCGTTCCTTTGTTTGAATCCAAATAGCGTTAATGTTCCATTTCCTTTATTTACCTTGGTTCCTGTGTTCGGAAAATCTTCCCTTTCAGCCCCCACCTCCCTTTCCCCTCTGGCAGTTGTTCACCTCAGTTTCTACCAGACAGAGCTGGGTTTTCAGGACTCACAGCCCCACAGCGCGAAGTGAGCCTGCTACGAGGCCCCTCCCTCATCTTGCCAGTCTCAGAGGAAGCTCTTTTGACCTTCCACTGTTATCATTACTATTATCCTCATTATTGTGACCATCGCCACCCTGGGTCCACCCTGCATCCCAGCCCCACTTCCCAAAGTCCCATTGTTCACGGTTTCCACAGTCCCTCCTCTGCCCTAGCCACTTCCGCTCAGCTTCAGCCTCACACACCACACAACACAGTACAAGCCCATCAGGTAACCCTAAAGCCCCCCCCCCCCC
>NW_022589725.1:7127863-7249445 GCF_004348235.1 Phoca vitulina
CCCCCCCCCCCCCCCCCCCCCCCCCCCCCCCCCCCCCCCCCCGGCCATCTTCCAAACCCTGTTCCTCATCTGCTTTCACCAAGGCCCTCCAGCTTCCCAGGCACACAATTTCCACCCCTGATTCACTCTCTCCTTCTTAACCTCTTCCTGGCCCACATCTAGCCACATGCGGCTTTTTAGATTTAAATTAGTTAAAATTAAATAAAATTTAACCATCAGTCCCTCAGTTGCTCCAGCCACATTTCAACTACTCCATAGCCACTGCATGTGGGGGGTGGCTGCCATATTGGACGAGGCCAATATCGAACATTTCCATCATCCTAGAAAGTTTGGTTAGATGGTGCTACACCAGAGAATGGGCCATAGTGAAAAGTTTCTAAAATAAAACAATACTGGATATGGCCCTCTGAGAGGTCAATCTAGTTGGGAGAACTAAGCTATAAAGCAGAAACAATAATTTCTTAGTGATAATTAAGAGAAATCAGATAATTCCTACTGACCAGAGCACTCAACCTACCCCTCCCTATTTGATCAGGCCTGCAGAGTTCAGCCTGCTGTCACACAAGGGAACACAGAGCTTACCTGCACACTGATGGTCATGTAACCTGACTACACACTTAGTTGTTCAGTTGCATCAAGAAAATACATTTTTGGAGCTGCTCTAGGCCTTCCGCACGGATGCAGGGCTAATAACTGGTTAAGATTGAAAGCGGCTACTCATTGGAATGCTATTTTTCTACATAACAATAAATAATTCCTTCGGTCTGATTATCTTCCTCTATCATGTCTTCATCATTTGGAAGTCAGTCTAGAAAAGGAAGGAAGGATGGGTTTGTTGATCCTCTGGATTCATGTCCCATCTCTGCTGTTACTTAATGGCAGTGTGACCTTGGGCAAATCACAGCATCCCCCGTTTTCTCATTTTTCTCACTCATAATAAGAAGGTGACAATCCTCATGCTAATTCCACACAAGCCTTGGGAGGATAAAATGGGACAATGAAGGATAGAGTATTCCATAAACCAAATGCCCAGCTAACAAAAAAGGGAAACAATCCATTTAAGGCAATGGCCAGACCAATTTATCAGTCTATCTGTCTAAACTGCATAACTGGCCTGAAGTGATTCACCCAGGAGCTGCACACCAGGGACAATCACGCAATTCTCTAGGTTCCAAAATAGTGCTTCCCAACCTTCATTTTTTTTTTTCATATGTTTTTGCACCACATTTTTGATTATTTGAAATTATAGCAGGATGCTTAGCAAAATTAAAATCTCTGAATAGCAGATTTTAACAAGTCAGCCATGACAATAGCACAATCACTGCTGGGTTATAAAAATGTCTCACAGTGTCTATAAAAACCTCCAGTTCCTGGCTTGTGCCTTTGCTCCCCCTTCATCTTGGCGATGCTGCCGGAGGATGCAGTTCGCCCTTCCGAGGAGGAGCCGTCCTCATGCATTTCAGAAGAAGGAGGTCTTTTCCTTGCTGCTGGCTTGGCATTAAGCTACAGTTCCTAGCTCTTAATCATAAGACATTACGCCCCATCATAATCCCATTCAACCTAAAAATCCACACGCACCAATGATACCCATCAACTCTTACGTGTTGATCAGGAATTGGACAGTGAGCTGGATGACACCCCATGAATCATGGCACCCATTTGAGAACTGCAGTTCTACAGGAGCTGGGATTTCAGGACTAAGAGCTGAGCACTAAAATCTACAATGCAGGGGCGCCTGAGGGGCTCAGTCGGTTAAGCGGCTGCCTTGGGCTCAGGTCATGATCCTGGGATCCTGGGATCCAGCCCCACGTCCGACTCCCTGCTCAGCGGAGAGCTTGCTTCTCCCTCTCCCTCTGCCTGCCACTCTGCCTACTTGTGCTCCCTCTCTATCCCTCTGTCAAATAAATAAATAAAATCTTTAAAAATAAATAAATAAATAAATAAAATGAATAAATAAAATCTACAATGCAGACTGGTTTTGGAACCCAAATTCCAGAACAGCTGATAGGCTTTATTTACACTATAGCATATACATTTGGACAGTCCTTTGCCCATCAAAAAGCATTTTTATGAACATCATCTCTGATAAAGGCCTCTAAAGTTCTATTGTCTGATGACTCCCCCCGCTTCCGCCCCCGCATCACCTCTATGACATCATCTCCTCCTCTTCTTCTTCACCCCATCTACGTGGCCATGGCACCTTCTTGATTTTCTTTGCCTAGGCCAGGCTTGCTGCTGGTTCAGAGACTTCACTCCTGTTCAGTCTGCCTGGAATGTTCTTCCCCTAATTATCCTTGGGGCTCACTCCCCCACCTCCTGTTCAAAAGTTACTGTCTCCGTGAGGCATCCCCTAAACATCCAAACTAAAATTTTTACCCCTGCTCCCAGCATCCTTTATGGCCCCCACCCCTACCTACCTACCTATTTAGCATTTAGCACCCCTTGAAATATGAATGCAACATTTATTTTGTTTATGGTTTGCCTTTCCTCCACCTAATAATAAATTCTGTGAACACAGGGATGTTCATTGTATTTGTAGTACCTGGAAGAGTTTCTGGCACAGAATTAGCGTGCTGTGAATATTTGTCAAATGAAGGAACGAATGATTGAATGCCACTTGGCCCTAACAATAACTCACTTCAGGGAGGAAAGTAAGGGCCAGAGAGAGTCAGTGGTTTGGCCAAAGATACGCTATTTAGCACCAGTCAGGCGTGGATTTTCATCCAGACTCAAGATTTGCAAATTCTGTGGCCTTAGGCCTTAGGTTGAGCCGAACTTTCTTCCTTTCCAACATGGGCATTGTAATCCCCTGTCTCAAGCCCTCGCAAACATCCTGACCAGAAAGCACAGAAGCAGCAGGGAATGGGGAGGAAGGGGACCGAGCCCAGGGGAGCCTCGGGTGGTCTCAGGGAACTGTCACGTCAAGCAAGTGAACCGAAGTCCCCAGACAGAGGGAGAAGCCAACATGGAGCTGTGGGATTCTGTCCTGCAGAACCCTAGCCCTTTCTGTGTTTCTCTGGGAGGCCGTGCTCTTGTTAAATAAACACTGAAGACTGAAAACAGTCTCTAGTTTCCACCCACTCTGGCTTTTCCAGGCACACATAGCACAGAGAAGGCTTTCCTTTGAACCAGGCCCAAGATGCCCCTTAAGCAGAAGCAGATTGACTGGTTTGCATACACCAACGAGGCCATGTGCTATGGCTGGCCCTCCAACAGGTTGTTACCATTTTCCTTTTTTAGAAATGGCTGAGTTATCACCCATCTTTTCCAAGCTTCCCCTCGGTGGCAGGGAATATGGCTGGGAGATCAGACCTGAGCCAGGTGTTCCCCTCAATCTGACATGCGCCCTTTTGCAGTGGTGTAACTTGGGACAACGTCAAAGGGATGAAAGAAAACATTTGCACTCTGGCTTTTAGTTGGCCATGTTCTTAGGTGCTCAAGTTGCATCCTAAAGGAAGTCAGAGCTTGGGGTTTGTGATTTGAGCTGAAAAGCCAAATGGCTTTTCGACAGCTTGCAGCAAAAGGCCAGAAATGTTGATGCCATGAGAAAAGAAGTGAAAATACAGAAAACTTTGAGAAAAATCAAAGTTAGAGGCAATATTTATTTTCCGACCCCTCGATGGATGAAATTTTCCCCAGAGTCTCTTGAAGCTCTCATATCCTCTATTTCAAGATAAAAGTCATTTGATTATTATAGAAACAACTAGAAAAATTTTATTTGATCCTACGATATGATCATTTACTCTATTTCCTAGAAAATAAGCACACATTTACTGACCGCATGCCTCTGTAAAAGCTTTAAGTTGCTCTATACATTAAATTAAGCCTTGTTAAAATTGGAAGGAGCTACGTACTTTTAGACTTCTTAATACTTGAGAGGCTGTAAATACAGGCAAATAAGGGTACCCTTCAAAACTGTTGTCAGACTCAGCTGCAAAACTCACTCAACCTTGCATCAACAATCCTTCAGTATAAGTAGGGTTATAACTTCCCTATCTACACAAAGGAAAAAGGGTATGGTCCCTTACGTGCCCTGCACTCCATACTAGGTTTCTGGTAGCTGAAATGTACATCTCAGGGACATATGTATCTACACTAACTTATTTGTTATAAAAATCTCACCAGACATGTGACTTCTGATACACAATTCAGTCCGAGGAGAGTATCACAAAACACATCGCTGACGTATACAAAAATAAGGTTATTTGCTTTAAAATGACACATTGGGGGCGCCCAGGTGGCTCAGTCATTAAGTGTCTGCCTTCGGCTCAGGTCGTGATTCCAGGGTCTTGGGGTTGAGCCCCACATCGGGCTCCCTGCTCAGTGGGAAGCCTGCTTCTCCCTCTCCCATTCCCCCTGCTTGTGTTCCCTCTCTCACTGTCTCTCTCTGTCAAATAAATAAATAAAATGTTTAAAAATAAATAAATAAAATAATACATTGGATGTAATCTATATAGAGAGCAAAGCAATTAATGGCAAACTTGATAAAGCACCTTTTAAAACAGATGCTATACAAAATACATTTAGTGGGACGCCTGGGTGGCTCAGTCAGCTGAATGTCTGCCTTCAGCTCAGGTCATGATCCTGGAGTCCCGGATCAAGTCCTGCGTCAGGCTCCCTGCTCAGCGGGGAACCTGCTTCTCCTTCTGCCTGCCACTCCCCCTGCTTGTGCTCGCACCCTTTTCTCTCTCTCTCTCTCTCTCTGACGAATAAATAAATAAAATCTTTAAGAAAAAAAACACAT
The DNA here is from genome assembly GCF_004348235.1 of Phoca vitulina. Classification (NCBI taxonomy): domain Eukaryota; kingdom Metazoa; phylum Chordata; class Mammalia; order Carnivora; family Phocidae; genus Phoca; species Phoca vitulina. The sequence continues at coordinate 7,132,608 of NW_022589725.1, forward strand.
TTAATGTGTAACGGATCAAAGATAAATCTATATTTTTGGTGTTTCACAATTGAGTAATAAAACTACTTGTTTTAGAAAAAGAAAAGAATTCTCAGAGCTCCTCCTCACAACTACAGTATAAAACAACAAAGAAAATATTCCCAGAAGCTCATTAACAGACATAAAGGCATCTGATAAAGCCTCTGTCTTCTCAGATTCTCAGCAGAATGACCAAAAGACCATAAACGTGCACTAAAGTCTGCACCAGCTTCAGAAATGTTCTAGATGGCAGGGGAGACAAAAAGATGGCAGGCTCCAACTTCATCTATAAAATGGCAGCCTGTCTGGAGAGAGAAGGGAGGCCACTGAACAGAAATCCATCATTGGGCTGAGAGCCACCGATAAAGCAAGCTGCAGGAGAGTGGGGTCCCTCTCACCCTGGGGGTTAGCAACATCTCCGTTCCACTGCTGCCCTCAGTGGTCTCACACCTCCTCCTGGTCCCATCAGCCACCAGGTGTAGAGTATCTACTGGTTTGTAAGACCAGAAAGTGGGGCACTGGACACTATATCAAACACTGAGAAGGCATGGTATGTCCCACCCACAGAGGCCACCACCAGGTGCACTTCTGTTTCTAGCTCTATGTCTGTCCTAAATCACTGGAAGCTTCTGGGTGTCAGAGTCAGGTGTGGCAATTGAGAGCAAACCCAGACATTTCTCTTCTAAATTTCAGCCTAAAGGATTTTATAGACACTTAGGGGAATTCATATAAAGAAACGTTTAGCCTATCTTGTTTAACTAGGAGCTAACGCTGGACAAGCAGTGATGCTCCTTAATAGCAGCTCCCCAGGTGTATAGAATCTATGTTTAAAATGCAGCTTCTAGGGTCCTGCCCCCAAGGAGGGCAAGGAGAGGAAGACTGAGGAATTTTCAATTTTAAGAAAGAATTGAGATGCTTCTAATGCTGGTAGCCTCTGGCCAACATTTTGAGAAGCATTGCTCTAAAAGCTAATAGGTTTTATAAGGAATGAAAAGACCCTGATTCTAAGAAAATTAACTGTTTCAAAAAATGATGGACATTCAAAAGAATCAGGTTAAATATCTAAGAAACAAGGCAAAAAAGAAAGTATTCTTGTTCTAAGAAGAATCAAAAAGACATTGAATTTATCAAACTACTATAGTCAGACAGAAAGATAATTTGAGATCAGGAAAGATTACACAGATAAACAATGATTAGAGAATTTTAAAATAAAATGAAAAGATTTGAACTTCTGAAACAATGTCAGACTAAGGGAGATGAAAATCTCCTCCTTCCCATTATGGACTGATAGAAATCCTGGATAAATTATAAGATATTTAAAAAGTGCATAAAAGTCCTCAAAGAAAAGAAAAATAAGTCCCAAGGGTCTGAAATAGGGAAGAGAAGTACATGAGCTGACACTGTGTGGTTCTGGACACGTTCAGGCTTTGATAACAGGCCTCAGGAGCCCAGGGGTTTCACCGTCCCCTGGAGGATGGGAATAAAGATCTTCCTCAACTTATGATGGGGTTGCATCCCGATGAACCCATCATAAATTGAAAATATAGTATGTCAAAAATGTATTTAGTGGGGTAACCTACCAAGCATCACAGCTTAGCCTAGCCTACTTTACAAGTGCTCAGAACATTTATATTGGCCTACAGTTGGGCAAAACCATCTAACACAAAGCCTACTCTATACTAAAGTGTTGAATGTCTCATGTAGTTTATTGAACACCACACTGAAAGTGAAATACAGAATGACTGTATAGGTATAGAATGGTTTTAAGTATACCAGTTGTTTACCCTTGTGATCACATGGCTGACTCAGAGCTGGGCTTACTGCCACTGCCCAGCATGGCAAGAAAGTCTTCTACCCATCTAGGTAGGCAGACCCAGGAAAAGATCCAGCTTTAAAATTCCAAGAACAATTTCTATTGAATGCATATCACTTTTGCACCATCATGAAGTTAAAAAATTATAAGCTGAACCATGGTAAGCTGGGGACTGCCTATACACAATTCAAGGTCTGCACGAGGCATGGGGTGGAATCAGCCATGTACGTAAAACAAAGATCCTCAAAGAGCTGTTCAAACTCTGACAGGGACCAGAAAACCCCAAGCACCACCATGAAGTTTCAGAAGGAAGTTTCCATGACACAGACCCAGTGGATTCTGACAGAAAAACCAATCATTGCAGAAGATGAGCTCAGAATCAAAAATCACAAACCAGATGGGAAAATAGACCACAGCTATGGAGAGTCACTGGGCATAACAAATAGGACAATTAGGAAGTAGTAGCTTGTTATCTCAAAGACATGATCAAATAAAATATATTACAAATGACTAAAGGAAACAGTAATGAAAGAAAAAATGAGGATGAAAAAATGGAACAAATTTGAAACAGATTAACTTCTAGACTAAGTTAGAATTTAATTTCTAGAATTTAAAAATATAGACAATGAATCGTAGGGTAGCCTCTTAATTAAAACATTAGTGAACTGAATGCAATAATGTAGTTATTATTATGTATATAATATATAATGATGATCGAGTTGGAGTTAGGCCAGGAATGCCAGCTGATTAAACATTAGAAAAACCCTATAATGAAATTCACCTCATTAACATATTAAAGGGAAAAAATCATATGAGCATCTCGAAAGATGCCCAAAAAGCATTTGATAAAATTTAATAACTGTTCTTGATTTTTTTTTAAATAGTCTTAGTAAACCAGAGGCAGGAGAGGGAAAGGGTAACTTCCTAATACAGCACATACAGCAGATCTCCACACAAGTTCCAACACACATCATAGAGAATACTGAGCATTTAGCAGCATTCTCTTTCAAGTCAAGACAAAGGGAAAGGAATGCTCTGATCATTGTACCTACTCAGCATTATGTAGAAGGTCCTGGTCAATGCAGGCAGGCAAGAAAAAGCAAGAACTGGTATAAAGGATTAGAAAGAAACACTTCCGCTAGTCACATAGACAACATTGAATATATAAGACAATAGAGAAAAAGAGTATTAGAACTATTTAAAAATATTTAGCATTACTGCCAGATATAGAGCAGTATATTAAAATTAGCACATTCCTAGGTAAATAATTAGAAACTATAATAAAATTAAAAATCTCATTTTTTTTAAGATTTTATTTATTTATTTGCTGGAGAGAGAGAGAGAGAGAGCACATGAGAGGGGGGAGGGTCAGAGGGAGAAGCAGACTCCCTGCCGAGCAGGGAGCCCGATGCGGGACTCGATCCAGGGACTCCAGGATCATGACCTGAGCCGAAGGCAGTCGCTTAACCAACTGAGCCACCCAGGTGCCCCTAAAAATCTCATTCTTAAGAACAACAAAAGTTACAGGATATCTAAGAAGAAATGCAACAAAGGAAATGAAAAAGGTAAGAAATTTATGAATGAAATTATAAATTTGTATTTGAGAACGTAAAAAGAATTCTAAATACAGAGATAGATACACCATGTCATCAGATAAAAGAACTCAAATTATAGAGCAGGCGATAACCTCTAAATTAATATATAAGCACATGTTTCCAATAAAAATTACAATAGGGCTTTCCATGGCGATCGATAAGCTGATGTTGAAATGAAAGAATAAAGGACCAAGACAATTTTGAAAAATAAGTATGGGTGATTTGCCCTACTATTTATCACTATGAAGTCATAGAACTAAAATAATGTGGCATTGGTACAAATAAAGGTAAATTGACCCAGAGGACCAAGCAAAGATCTCCAAGAAACATCTACCAATATGTGGTGGCATTAAAAAATTGACAAGAAAGAATTTATTTCATGACATTGTAGCAACTGGCCATCCAGATTGAAAAAAAAATGAATATAATCCCTACTTCACGCCATATACAAGCATAAAGTCCTTATGGATTGAAAACCTAAATGTGAAAAGTGTAAGTTTAAAACGATTAAAAAGAGAAATATGGGAAAATATGTTTTTAAGCTAACAGAAAGGAAGATCTTCTTAAGCAAAGGATAAAAAGCACAAAACATGAAAGATTGACAAACTTACTCTACTAAAATAAAAGGCTTTTATGAGAAAAGGCAACATAAGCAAAAAGAGAAGAGAACCTGCAGGCATGTGAAAGTTATTTCTATCTCATATAATAGGGAAAAAATCAAATCCAGAACATAGAAGGAATGCCTATAAATCAATATTTAAAAGCCAAACCAATAAGGAAGGTCAAAGGCTAGAATCAAAGGTTCATAGAAGCAAAAGCAAGAATGGCCAAAAAGGCATATGAATAGTGATCAACATCTCAAGCAAAGAGAGAAGATATGAAACTTACTACAATAAGATACTGTTTTACAACCATCAGATATACACAAATTTCACAAGTCTGATGGTAGCAAATGTCAGTGAAGATGCTGTACTTGAAAAACAAACCAAAAAAAAAAGCTTTCTTTCCCAGGGCCCAGAACATTTACAAAAATATGATTACATAATTCGGCCTTGATGAAAACCTCAGAACGTTCCAAAGAGGACAAATCTCTTACAGTCTATTCTCTGGCCGCAGCAGAGGAAAACCAGAGGTTTGTTTCTAGAATGGGAACCAAGAAAACAGCCACTGGGACATGTGACCTAAATATGAAAGGGAAAATGTAAAACTTTTCAGGAGAAAACATAGGAGAAAATGAAATATACAAAGCCTCTCCAAAGTAATGATTAGGTTGAGTAGGAAATCAAAACTGCAAATTCAGAGTATTTGGGAAATTACCATAATAAAAGGAGCATAACAAAACTTGAAAAATGTAACTAAAAATGGTAAGATTTCAAATGCCTATGTTTTCGATGTTGTTCTGTTGGTCTTTCTATAGACATCTAAAAATAAGTAAAAAAGAATGAACTGTTTATATAAATACATATATGCATATGCACAATCACCCATACACCTGTGTACGTATACACATGCGGATACGTTTACATACGTGTACACATCGGTGTGTGCATGAATCTATTTGTGCACACAATATAATCTCTGTTTTGTGTAGATAAATAGCATAGAAAAACACTGAAAGAACCTAAGAAATAATAATAGTAATACCTATTGGTAGTGATATTACCAGTGCCGTGTCATTTGTGTTTTATTGTGTACTTCTCTAATTTTCAAAAATAAATCTATATTAATTTTAAAATTAGAAAAATAAGAATAAATTCACTAATTAGCAAAAAAGTCCTTGAATTTTTTTAAAGCAGAGAATATCTGGGTTTGAGTTGGGTTTTGGTTTTCCTTTTACTTTTTTACTGGTATTTGCCAATTAGACAATAATTCTAATATTTCTTCCTCACCTCCTGACATACTCTCCCATTATATTTTTGATTCTCGCTTCTCTTATACTGATTCCGACCTCTTCTTCAAGTGCCAGTTATATGACTGTAAGATTTCCTCCCCAGCCATGCCCTTTTCTCTGTTAATGCATGTCTCTCTGTCTTTGGTCCTCATGTTACAGAAGAGTTCTGCCAGCTTGTTCTCTAGATCACTGACTCATTTCTCCGCAAAATGGAATCAATTATTTTGTATATACAAAATATATCACATTGTATATATTACCTATATAATTACAACATACATTCAATCCTTCCATTGCACACTTTTCTTTTTTCTCCGCTTTAATGAACTACAATCAACATATAACATTGTGTAAGTTTAAGGAGTACAAGGTGTTGGTTTGATACACTCATATATTGCAAAATGATGGCCACCCTCCTATTAGTTAACACCTGCATCACGTCACACAATTACCATCTTTTTATTGTGGTGAGAACATTTAAGATCCACTCTCTTAGCAGCTTCCAAGGGTATAATACAGTATTATTAAGTATAACCACAGTGCTATAGATTAGATCCCCAGAACTGATTCATCTCCTAGCTGGAAGTTTATATTCTTTGACCAAAATTTCCCCCATTTCCTCCACCACTCCCCCCCGCCAGCTCCCAGCAACCACCATTCCAGTGTCTGTTTCTAAGAGGGCAGCATTTTTCGATTCCAGGTATAAGTGATATCAAACTGTATTTGTCCTTCTCTGTCTGATTCATCTCTGTTTCAATTCCATACCATTTTCCCTTACTTTTTCAATCCCTTTCAATCCCCAGTGTTTTGCCCAGATGTCCCTGGGTCTCTGATCCTCTTTTTCCCTTTCATGGCACTTCTTCTGTGAGGTTTCCCTTGACTCCCATGGGCTTAGTGAACCAGGATCCCTTCTCAGATCCCGCTGCACCCAGAACACACGCCATAGCTGCCCAGATCTTACAGCCACTTCCTCATACTTCTGCTTCTCCATTCGATGCTAAGTCCCTCAAGATCAAGGTTTATATCGTAGCCATTCTTGGCACTGGCACGGGGTCCGTTTTCCCCAACACTTGGTACTATCAGATTTTTTGAATTTTGCAAGTGTGCTGGTTGCTAAATGATGTCTCATTGTGGCTTAGTTCACATTCCCCGAATTACTGAAGTTATTGTACATGGGGTTTTTTTGGGGGGGGTTGCATTCTTACTATCTCTTCCATGAATTTGTGACTTATAGCCTTGCCCTTTTGCCTACTGCTTTGTCTTCTTATTGATCTGTAGGAACTCCTTATATCATTGTATATTCTGATTTCATTATATATAAAATCCTTTATATGTAAAGGATATGTGTGTATATATATAAGCATATATATATATCCATTATATAAAATACCTTCTCCATCTCTGAGGTTTTGCTTTTTGCTTATGTGTCCTTTGTTATACAAAAGCTCCTATTTCATTTTACTCGACTTCTCAATCTTCTATGTTTTATTTATGAAAACTTTTCCTACTGCTAGATCATGCAGATGTTCTCTGATATTTTCTCTCGAAGACTTAAAAACTGCGTTCTTTATATGTAGGTCACATTTCAAAGTGGTCACTCCAGTAAGTGTTTCTGAATTGATGAAACAAAGTAAGCTCGGTTCTGTACTTGCTTGAAGCACCTGATGCTTGGGAAATCGGAGAAAGATCTAGACCGGAATGTGGTTCTGCCTCTGAGTTAGAGAGCTTTTTCCAGGTTCTGCTGGAACCTGGAAATAATCGGGGTCCAAACCTTAGCTTGAAACGCAAATGTTGGTTTGTCCCTCATATCACACATTAGCTGTAGTTCAGCTGTGAGACTCTGAGACTCTGCCCCGAGCTGAGGGGTGACTGCAGGTCTGCCCGTTAGGGGACCAGCCGGAAGACACAATCTCTAGGTGGTTGCCACATTCTGGTCTCGTGGTGCAGAGGCAGAATAAGAAAAGTTAGTGGAAACTTTCAGTGGCTCTAAAAGCTTCTACTCAGATGTAGCAAACAAGCCATTGGGCCAAGTCAGTCACATCATAGACCCAAGGTTAATAGGATGGAGAGAATATTTTGTCTATGGAGAAAGGTGACAAGGGCAAGAAGGGGATGAAATACTGTAAACAAATAATACATTCTATCACAGCTGCTCCTTTCAAACCAGAAGGCTGGGGTTGTGTATTTATTAAAGAGAGTTCAAAAACTGAGCTTACTCTCCACTTCGGGTCCGGTGGAAGGGTTGATGTGGTTCAAAACGGCAGGCTTTCTTTGGCACCCCCAGCTTAGTCCCCCAGCTGTGGCTCACACACACATTTACTGCCGATGCAAAGGAAGGTAAGCTCTCCTCACTACATGCCTTGAGCCAGTGCTACATTCCAATATGGCCGAGGCTCAACCACCGTATGCCAACACCCTGGGCCCTACATCCTGGCCAGGCTGGAATTGGCTGCAGAGCTTCAGGTTGAGTGAAGGAGATGATCAGAAATGGAGAAAAAAGAAAGAAAAACACAAGTCCCATTGGCAAAGGAAACGCTGCTTGGCATCCAAAATGTGCAAAGAGCGCTTCTGTAGTTTGGCTTGGCTGAGCTTGGCTTAACTTACATACATTCATTCCCTCCACCTGGCCAGGCGGTGACCCACCCTCGTTCTGTCTGTGGCAACAGATAAAGTGGATAGGCATGCCTGAGCAGCCGCTTGTCAGGGTTCCCACTTCAGTTTCTCAAGACCTAACCCAAATGGCAACACCTCCCTCGAAGCAGCACTGTGGGCTGCTCGTGACCACACTCTGCCCTTGATAATTAGGATGGAATCTGAGCTCACCCTGGAATGCATGGGACGTGCAGAAAGAGCCCAGCAGCATGGTTCCTCCAACCCTATGGCCCAGTGTAGCAGAGAGGCACAGGGGGTGGAAATATGCATGGGGCGGGCGGGGGGAGGGAGCACAGAACCCAGCATTTGCCTGCTCTTCTCTCTGCCCTAAACAGCTCAGAGGATTTAGCTAAAGAGCACGTCTGCCATGCAGTAAGCATCTTGGCCCTTTGATTTAAGCCGTGGTTCTCTAAGTGTGGTCTCTGGTGGTCCCTGGATCCATTGACCGGAAACTCGTTAGAAATGCAAATTCTCAAGTTCTACCCCATACTTGCTATATCAGAAACTCTGAGGTTGGGTCCCATCAATTCGTATTTTAACAAGCCCTCCAAGCGATTCTGATGCATGCACAAGTCTGAGAACCTCTGTATGAAAAGGTAAACTGGTCCTTGGGTTCACTCCAGCACGAATCCTAAATTGGGACACGTTATGTCCTAAAGGAAAGCCACGTCTGTTATAATCGCCAGCAAAGACCCAAGTCAACATTTCTCATTGGAAACCATCGACATTAGATACACTTCAGTCAACACAATTCAATGCAGAAGGCAGGAGACATACTTCACAATGAGAAGCGGAGGTAGCAAAGCAGGGTAAGTTCTGAGCATGAGTATGGGGCTCAGCTTTCCTGCATTTGAATCCTGGCAATACCACTCTTATGTGTGACCTTGAGCAAGTTACTTAAACCTCTAACACTGTTGCTCCATCAGTATACTCGGATAGTAATAGTATCTTCTTAGTACTGGTGGAAGGCAATGGGTCTCAAAGTGTGACCCCTCTCCCAGCCTGGCATCATCTGCATCACCTAGGCGTGGGTTCAAAATGGAAATTCTCGGGCGCCTGGGTGGCTCAGTCGTTAAGCGTCTGCCTTCGGCTCAGGTCATGATCCCAGGGTCCTGGGATCGAGCCCCACATTGGGTTCCTTGCTCAGTGGGGAGTCTGCTTCTTCCTCTCCCTCTGCCTGCCGCTCTGCCTACCTGTGCTCTCTCTCTCTCTGTCAAATAAATAAATAAAATCTTTAAAAAAAAAAAAAAATGGAAATTCTCAGGCCCCATCCCAGACCTAACATACTAATTCTCTATTGCTGAAAAAAAGTTACCCCAAAACTTAGCAGCTAAACACATCAAACATTTATTATCTCATATCTGTATCAGGGATCTAGACACACTTGCCATATGGACCTCACCACAGAACTGCCTCATGACACGGCAGCTCCTTCCCCCAGGACAAAAGATGCGGGAGAGGGGCGCCTGGATGGCTCAGGCATTAGGCGTCTGCCTTCGGCTCGGGTCGTGATCTCAGGGTCCTGGGATCGAGCCCCGCGTCGGGCTCCCTGCTCAGCAGGAAGTCTGCTTCTCCCTCTCCCGCTCCCCCTGCTTGTGTTCCCTCTCTCGCTGTCTCTCTCTCTCTGTCAAATAAAATCTTAAAAAAAAAAAAAAAGATGCGGGAGAGAATGATGGACGCTACAACAGTTTCTATAACTTTATTTCAGAAGTGACATCCCATCACCCTTACCATATTCTCTTCTTTAGAAGCCAGTCCATAAAACCAGTTCGCACTCGAGGGGAGGGAATTACACAAGAGCATGACTAGCAGGAGGGAGGACCTCTTGGAGACTGCCCTACCACACCTGTTGAATCAGAAACTCTGGGGGTGAGGACCAGACACCCGTGTTTTAACAAGCCCTCCAGGTGATTCAGATACATGTTGTTCAAGAAAGCAATGAGCCGATGAAGACAAAGCACCTCACGCGGCATCTGGCACATGAAGACTCAGTAAAGGCTATTTATTTAGGTTTTCATTATGATGCAGATGGGAAGGTCAGACTACAGCACTAAAGCATTCTGCCCGCATCCAAAGAGCAAGTGTCATATAGACCAGCAGTTCTCAAATTTAGTCGAACCTTAGAATCACCTGCGGAGCTTTTAATGTCATGTTGCAAAAGCGTCGATCCTTTGTAAATAAAAACACGACTAGGTTTATCTTAAAAAAAAAAAAAACCTTCGATCTTGACAATTAAATCAGAATCTCTAGGGAGGGGAGCCAGGCATCAGTAGTCCTTAGAGCTCCTTAAGTAATTCTGATACACATTTCGGGTTAAGAATCACTGAGATACACTCAGAAAGCAGGTGAGTTAGTCCATCTTCTGGGAGCGAGACTATAGGCAAAAACAAGCACTGATTTTAGTTGAAAATCAAAATAACCAAACATGCAAATAAGCAACTAAACCGTCAGGCTCTGTTGTGCGTATCCTGATAAGTTACTTTAAGTCCTTCGTGCCCCCTCGTCCTGCAGCCCCTTCCCAGTTTACTCTTGCCTCGAGCAAAGACCTTTGCCACCCCACCAACTGAGAGAGTAGGGATGGAAACATGCGTGTATTTGCACCACGGCACATGGCTCAGATGGCTGGGCTGGTGCCCCTTGCAAATCAGAATGTTGGAAAGAAGAAAGATACGGTATGTTCTCTCTGGGTTGGAAGGAAAATTGTGCCATCATTCAGCTCCACCTCAGGCAGCTACAAATCAAGCTGCCAGGCAGGACGGGCCAGGGCCATGGGCCAATGCAGAATCTGGAGTGATAGGACCACTCTTGCCATGAGTTCTCTACAGACCGGAGCTCAGCCAGGTTGTCCTCCTTCCCAACTGACAGAGCCCTGACCTGCCCACTCCTGGCCCCAAATCTGCCCTCACACAGAGCAAATATATGCGAAGGCAGTCTCTCTACCCCACCAGCCACCGCCCCCAACTTGCCCCTAAGGTTTAGACTTTGGAAGTCCAACTTTGGCAGTTCTGGTTAGCATCATGATCCAGCTACGCTGCCCAGGGAATTGTCAGATGGCTCAGATGCTGCTCCAGAATATTCTTGGAAGCTCCCACCGCACGGCTAATTTGGTGACAAGTCTACCTTTCACAGGACTGTTTAAATAGGAGCAAAGAAGACACAAGAGGGGAAAATGTTTTAATTAAAAAATAATAATAAACCTCCACTCACAGGGTGCTCATTAACCAGCTCAATCTTTCATGACTCAAGAACCAAAACCACGGCGGTGAGCTGTGGGGCGGTGGGGGAGGAACAGCCTCGGAGTAGGGGGAGGGCAGCTAGTGGGGCCGGTGGGGCCGCGGGCGCCATGAAGGTGAGCAAAACCTTTGGCTTCGGACAGCTCTGGGTCCCATTCCCACAGCTCTGACGCTGCGTCACCCCGACAGGGCTCTCTGTGCTCTTGTTCCCTAGTCTCCAAAAATGGAATTATAATTATAAGGGCTGCTTGAGGATTAAATAAGATCATATACATAAAAGGACTCAGTGGGTGTGTGGCAAGAAGTGAGTTTCTTTTCTAGGACAGGAGAGGGGGGAGCGGAGGAGGAGAAGGGGCAGGCAGAGGAGAAGAGGCAGATGGCAAGCAGGCAGCGGAAAGAAGGCCATCCCTGGCTGGAGTGAGGACCCCACAAGCATCAGGAAGCAGGCGGCCCACACTTTGGGACCGTCTCAGGCAAGTGTGCAGGGCAGGAGCCATTTCGGCCCCCACCCGTCTCCACAGTGGACATCCGCAATGATCCCCTCTGGCAGCCATTACTAATCAGTCAGAATGGACACTGGAGAAAAAGCCAACCAACAATTCTTAGAACAGGCTCATAATTTAGTGAAGGAAACCTCCACAATTCACAGACTATCTACCTCTCACCCGAATTTCTCTCAAACCTTGCTTTATAACTTTTACGTCTCAGTCTTTGTCCAAATGATGTCAGAGATACATGGCAGGCACGTATGGGGTCCTGACCCAAAAAAGTCGGAACCAGCCCTCGAGGTGGTGGCTCAGCAGTTGTACCCCCAACACAACTGTCTTTCTCTACTTCCTTGACCCCCTGCTTGGGTGTCCTGGAGGCTGTTCGTCTCTTGCCCGGGGCAGCCTCTGTCAGGAAACAGTCCCATGTCCACACAGCGCCAGGTCAGCTCTGTGGCTATTTTTACGAACATAATGCAACAATGGAGTCACAGCCTAGATCAAATCCTTCTCTCACACATACTCTGTCTCTCTGGAAAGTTCTCCTTTCACGAACTCTGCAACAGAAGGGCTGAGGCTGACAGATCCAACACAACCTTCAAATCCCAAGACCCCAAAAGAAAAGATCTTTCCAACTTGACATCTGTAACAATTTCCTACATCCAAAATGCATCAACACACACACACTGTACAATTAAAAATAAAATTGGGCTGGGTGTTCAGACATTTGCAAACGATTCTTTATTTATGACAACTCCTTGTTTAGGGAGAAAAAAAAAATCTTCCATGACAAATGTTTGCCTCCCTGGCTGGAGGTGTGCATCTGGGAAACGCTCCCTGCCCGTTGCCTGCAAAACCCAGAATCAGGGCCCTGGCAGCTGGCAGGGCCCTCCTTGCCCGCTTGTAATGAACTGTAGGAAAGGACACCATGGCCTACTTTTGAGGAAACCTGCTGCCAAATCCAAAATAGGGAGGGGAAAAAAGATGGGAGGGAAAAGGAGCTTTGATTCTGGAAATTATGACTTGCTGACATCCTTCTTCTCTTTCCTTATAATCTGTCTCACTGTAGACACGACCTTAATTATAGGTGGGCAGGTGGGGCCAGGCCAAGAACGGGGCTTCAGCTGGAATTCGTGCCATGGAAATGCTGGGCTCAGAGTCCACAGCTTCTCCCAGTGCTCCGGCTGCTTCCAGGGCCGGCAGCACCCTTCTCGAGCAATTTCCAAGTGCTAAATGAACAACCGGATTCCACGTCCTGACTAAATCCCCTCAGATCCCCCCTCAACAACAGCAACAACAACAAAAATGAAGGATCGTAGACACTGAGAAAATGATCGATTCTGTCTTACGGGAAGATGACCTGTGATAAAGCCATTTTGCTCTTATTCCAACCACAGTGAGTCTCAATTCCCATCTCTCGCCCTAAATAAAGCATCAAGTGTTACAAAAGAAAGAAGTTGTGTAATCATTCTTGAACATCTCATCCGGGCCAGGCACTATAGTGACCTTCTTGTGTGTTTTCTTGTTGAACTCAGGTGATCACCATGTGAGATAGGCTTGATTACCCCCTATTTTAAAGATAAGGCTACTGGGGGGTCAGTACAGTTGAGTGACTTCTCCAAAGCTACACATCTGTGAAGAGAAAGAACCGGAATTTGAAACTGAGATAACCTGTCTTCCTGCCTCCTGGTTCAGTGCTATTTCCTTTCCAAAGTAATCTTTCAAAATCATTCCTCTGCTTAAAATCTAGAGTGGTTCTAGATTTTAAAAATCTAGAATGAACACGGGATCATGTTCAAAGCAAGGCTGCACGTCTGGAAGGGCTGGGGTACTGAGCAGGGAGGGGGCGATGGCAGGGGACAAGGCATCAGTCCTGCGTGTGCCACAGTAGATGGTCGGCAAGCTAGACGTACATGCATGGAAGCCCAAGGTGGGGAGTCCACACCTGCCACCAAGTTGTTATCCATTAATCATGAATGAAACAACGAGGGAAGGAAGGAAGGAAGATATGGATGAATGGAAATACTGAATATGTAGGAATTCTTTCCAATCCTCGGGGCTTGGTTTTCACTACATCCCTATTGTATGGAATTAGTTGGAAGAAGGCTTTGAAGAAGGAGGTCAGGAAAGCGCCCCCCTGCTCCTCTACACACACACACACACACGCACACGCACACGCATGGTCGTGCACACAAACACACACAGAGTAAAATAATAGCAAATCATGTGGGTTTTGATGGTAGAGAAAGAGTTCCAATACTCTTTTCTTGGGTGTCTTTCTATTTAGGACCATGAAAAAGTAAATTGACCATATGCTGGAGATTTTTTAAAGGCCTTTTTTGAGCAGTTTTTGCAGGAAAACTGAGGGGATGGTAAGGAGGTTTCCTGTACCTCCCTGTCCCTCACACGCACAGCCCACCCTTCATCAACAGCCTGCCGCCAGCAGAGCGGTACTTTTGCTACAACTGAGGAACCCACATTGCCCCATCAGGACACCCACAGTTCATAATTCATTCTTTGTGTTGTACCTCCTACAGGTTTGGACAAATGCATAATAACATGTATCCATCATTAGAGTATCATACAGAATATTTTCATGGCCCTAAAAATCCTGTGTTCCACCTATGCATCTCTACACACAACACCCCCCTCAAAAAAAAAAAAAGCCCTGGCAACTACCTCTCTTTTTATTGGCCCCATTGTTTCACCTTTTCCAGACTGACATATAGTTAGAAGCATATAGTATGCGGGCTTTTCCAATTGGCTTCCTTCACTTAGTAATATGCATTTAAAATTTCTCCCTGTCTTTCCATGACTTGAGAGGCCATTTCTCTTTAGTTCTGAATAATAGTCCATGTATGGATGAACCACAGTTGATTTATCCACTGACCTACTGAAGGACACCTTGGCTGCTACGAAGTTTTGGCAATTATGAACAAACCTGCTGCAAACATCCGTGTGCAGGTTTTTGGGTGGATATAAGTTTTCAGCTCCTTTGGGCAAATACCAAGAAGCCTACCTGCTGGTGGTATGGTAAGAATATCTTAGTTTTATAAGAAACTATTAAACTGTCTTTCAAAGTGGCTGTATGTACCATGAAGATCTTTTTTTCTATCAGAAACCATTTCCTTTCATCTGATCAGCCCCCAGGTGATACAATAAATCTCCAAAAAGGCAAGAGCCAGGCCAACTGCTACACTCAGCCTTGGGAGGCACTTCCCATGTCATCCCCCTCTGCCTTCTTAGCATCCCTTTGAGGGAGGTTTTATCATTTTTCCCACTTCTTATACATCAGGGAAGGGAAAACACAGAGAAGGTGAGTCACTTGAGTAAGGCCACAGAGTCAGTCAACAACCGAACGGGGACCTGAGCCCTTCAGTGTGACCCTAACACCTCGTTCTAACCTCGTGACCAGAGCGCCATGGAAGCTCATCGCTGAGCATTGACAACAAGTGTTCACCAACCACACTGAAATTGTGGTTGAAGCCAGAGGATGAGAAAAAAGATACTTAGGAATGACTGAGTCCAATGACACCTTTTCTGAAATTCTGAATCACACCTCTGCACGGTGTTCAATGGAAGAGTGAATAAAACATAAGATGATTCTTTAAGAATGGCCCCATTCTTGCCAAGCTGATATGAAGGAAAAAGGCGAGGGCAGGCCACAAGCAAGGATATGCTGAGGGCCTGAAAGCACGTGAGGACATTCAGTAAATATTTGCTATATGAATGAAGGAATGCCTCTGGAATGGAGACCCTTCTCTGGCAAACTTATTTGAGTCACCTTTTTCACCGAGACAGCCTTTTCCAACCATCCTGAAAACCAGCAAAAATATCTCAACTCTTGCTATAGTCAGGCTTTGTGTTAAATGTTGTGGGAAGGAAACACACACACACACACACACACACACGAAAGCCGTATTTCTGCAATCAAGAAGTTGTATTTTTTTAACGTGTATTTAAGCAAATTATTGACATCATAAAACTGGAATGCTTATGATCATTACTTACACAAGGATAGAAAGACAATAATCTGTCAGTTCTCCCAAAGGACAATCAGCTAATGAATGCACTCCCAAAGAATCCTACAGAAGAGGGAAAAGCAGGACTGGGGACAATGGTCTTTCAGGGCCAAGGCTCAGAAGAGCTGCAGGAAGAGGAGAGATATCCAGTAATGGTGTCTCCACCCCAGAAATGTCCAAAGAAAAGGGCAAGACTGACCCTTAGGGCCCAAGTGAAAGAGAATTCCCAAGAAAGGAATTTTAGGAATATCTAAGAAAGGGGATCACCGACTAAAGCCAGGAACAATGGGTACAAACCAGAGAAATCCCCAAATCTTTGCTCTTTCCCTATGTTCACTTCTACCTTATTTCCAGAGTTGGCAGCAGTAAAAACCTCACACGACATTTGCCAAAATGCACTCCATGAAACATGAGTTCTGTAGAATGTTTATTCATTCATTTCTCCATTATTCAACATTTTTTTAATCGAGCACCTACTATGACCCTTCATTATGCTGTGCTAGGAGAGACCAAAACAGTTACGTCCCTACCCTCCCATGGCCCATGTTCTAACAAGAGAGCTGGGCAATAATAAACATATACATGTAAAATAATGACAGGTAATACTACATGTTTTGGTGAAAAATGAAACATCGTGAAAAGGGAATGAGTGACAGACTCTGTCTTTATTAAATAAAGTGGTGAGGAAAGGCATTTTTTTTTGAGAAGACATGAAGCAGAGACCTGAATTCATTGAAGGATCAAACCAAGGAAATTTCTGGGGATAGTGTGTTTAGGTAGGGGAGAGAGAAAATGTAAATGCCCTAAGATGAGAACACTCAGCCTGCCTGAAGATCAGCAACAGAAGTTAAAGAGCAAGGGAGACATAGTTGGGAATGAAGTAGTATATGGGGGAAGGGAGAGATTAAGAAGTTCCATGGAGGGGCGCCTGGGTGGCTCAGTCTATAAGCGTCTGCCTTTGGCTCAGGTCATGATCTCGGGGTCCTGGGATTGAGCCCAGCATCGGGCTCCCTGCTCGGTGGGAAGCCTGCTTCTCCCTCTCCCTCTCCCCCAGCTTGTGTTCCCTCTCTAGCTGTCTCTCTCTCTGTGTCAAATAAATAAATAAAATCTTAAAAAAAAAAAAAAAAAGAAGTTCCACGGAAAATAATTGGGATATGATTTTTTAGTGGGATGGAAACCAGAGAAGTGATGTTAACAGGCGTTAGCCCCACCCCTATTTGTAATGACACTAAAAATCAAACAAGATACTCTAGGTAAGGAGTGATTAGTGCTAAGCAGAAGACTATCCCCTCCCACATTACAGATACTGTACTCCTATTAATATGGCCTGAAATCGCCTTAACAATTTTTGTCAGGAGGAGTCTCCCATTTTTTACTCAAACTGTGCCATCATCTAAAATCACAATTCTTTTTATTTGAGTAACTGCTTAACCACATCTCCTCTATTCTACACTGGAACAGGAGGATTTTTTTTTTCTTATTTTCAGCTAAATGGCTACTCCTGGTACTTTCTGTCATATTAGATTCAGTCCACTATTCCTGCCTGTCAAGTTCTTTGTTCTTTCTGACTGTCATCCTGTGTGTTTATTCTCCCTCCCTCCCAGCTTTGTATCATTCATGTGTCCTCTGTATCTTCCTCCAGAGAGAAATCAAGGTGCTGATTGGATTAAAAGGTCAAGGGCACAATGCTGGGACTTACCACTGGAGACCTCTCTCCTAGTCACATCAGCCTGTTTTGTGTTTGGCAGTTCAAAGTTGTGATGATTAATTTTATGTGTCAATTTAACAGGGTTAGAGGATGCCCGGATAACAGGCAAAACATTATTTCTGGGTCTGAGATCAGCATTTGAATAAGCAGATTGAGTAAAGAAGATGGCCCTCACCAATGTGGATGGGCCTCACCCAATCCCACTGAGCACCCAACAGAACAGAAAAGGAGGAGGTAGGGCTAATTCACTGTGCTTGAACTGAGACATCCATCTGCTCCTACCCTCAGATACCAGCCCTCCTGGTTTCAGACGTTTGGACTCAGACCTGAACTTACACCATCAATCCCCAGATTCTCAGACCTTCAAACTTGGACCAAATTACACCTCCAGTTTTCCTGGTTCTTCAGATACAGACAGAATATCATGGGACTTCTTCTCTTCCATAACCATGTGAGCCAACGCCTATCATAAATCTTCTCTTGTCAATATATCTATATCTGTATCCATCTACATCCTATTCGTTCTGTTTCTCTGGAAAACCCTGACAAATACAAAATATTACCAAACCATTTGGAAGACCTGACAGTGTCTGACATATAGTAAGCATTCAATAAACATTCACTATGTTTATTATTACTGCTGTCATTATGTCTTCTAATCCATAGTTACCCATCTTGTCCAAAGGGGTTTTATGTGATGCTTTTCCCGTGTCCAGCTCATCTCCCAGATTCTAACAACGAACTCACTTCCTGAGTCGATAGTGGGTCTGTGTATGAGAGGAAGGGTTGGAATTGACCTGATAGAATTTCTGAGTGAACATGAGCCGAGCCCTTCTGGTCCTTCTTTCCACTTCCATGTGTTCACGAACTAACTCCTTCTAGAATCCAGTGAGGGATCTTTAAGGATCAACCACAGCCTCACCACCTCCAGGTTCATGGAAGCACCACTCCTCTCCTGTGGAAGGATGGGGGTGACATTTATCTACCTCCAGACGTCCACCCCTCTCATTTTTCCCCGGGATTCTCTTAGTATTCATTAGCCATGTTCAAAGATCTCCCTCCTGCATCCTCTCAGACCCTGAGGAGACCATGTGACACTGATGCAAGACCATGAGGAAAAGTGAGACCCTCTCTTCTAGTTCCTTCCCCTACTTTGAGGTTGTGCCCCCCTCCCCTCATCAACACCATGTTCACATTTTCCAGGCTTAGATTCTCTCTCTCTCCAATCCCTCCTCAGGACAAAACCAGTTGCTCCCCTCATCGACCTATGGCCTCATCTGGAGGTGACTTCAAGCCCCTTTTAGGTGATCATCTTTTAGGAGGTGACTATTACTCTGCTCTCAACACAATTTAATCCTCGGCTCCTCCACGACACAGTCTTCTGGTTCCTGAGCCTGAGTTCTTCTTTCCATCCTTCTGGTGCCTCTTTGCCCTGGCGCTCATCAGGGCTCCCTGGCTAACCGCACTGGGTTCTCTGGTTGCCTCTCCATGCTCTCGCTCCATCCCTGGAAAAATTCACACAGGCAGAATTGCACCGTGGAGAGATTTTCCTGCCACTGACACCCGGCTTTTCAAAGCCTCACCCCACAGATCTGAGCTGACTTTTTTCCTCAGTTGTTTGAAATCCACCTTCCTGTCAACTCACTGTGCCCAGTTTTTAACTCCTCACTCCATCACCTCTCTCAAGGTTCCCATCACTTCCGCTCAGCCAAGCGATGCCTCTTTGTTGGGGAGAATCTGGCTGAGCAAGTCAGTGACCCATATCGCTTCCTCCACCCCATGGAAGATTAAATTTTCAGATAGGAAAAACATGAAATCATCAAATGCCCTGCTTTTAATTCAAAGAGACTTTCAGCATGTACCTGGACAACCAAAGTCCCCATCACTACAGTTGTTTATCTTGCTGGGACAGTTTTGATCTGCACCTGAAATGCATTTTCCATTTGCCACATTTGCATTTGCTGGGTGGCCTTCTGTGTGCAGCATGTAGATTCTACAAATACATTAAGGTCATCCCTCTATGCAAAAGCGTGGACAGATCCAGGTCAGGTCTGCACTAGGAAAGGCAAGTTTGTAGCAGCAAAAGGAAACAAGGTAATTTAACTGGAAAGATACAGGGGATGGAGGCAAAGTGTTAATTTCTCTCAATTTTCTTCTGGGTTTTCCTGCTTGGCCCAAGGATACATATGGTGCCCAAGTTCTCCTGCTTGGCTTCCAAAGGATACATATGGTGCCAAGCTTATTCTATTTAATCTTTAAAATGGGAATGATAAGGTCTTCCCTACCTACTTCACAGGAATATTGTCTTGCTCAAATGAGATAAAGCAGTGAGGGACTTTTCTGGGAGAATTGCAAAGGGCTCAAGAAACAAGATGAATTTCATAAGAAGCTTTCTCCAATTTGCTACGACTGACTTCCTGAAAATTCTGGGTGGTCAGAGAATTCATAATAGAAGAACTTAATACCTTGGGAGAAAAATAAGGTTAAGGAAAGTAAGAACATAAACCCATTGAAGGGCTCATACATATTTTATAGATCCAAAAATGAAACACTCAAAACAGTACTTGAAGCAGACAATTATGTTTCTCACAATTCTAGTTGGAAGAACAAAGAGGGCACCAAACCCCGGGAATGTAAGAAGCTGCATGAAGAGTCTGGCCAGAGCCCGTGTTCCCTGACATGAATCATGTTTGCCGTGTTCCCAGGATTGGGAGCTGAAGGAACATGCACTCAACACGCTGGGCCCCCTTGCTCCCTAAAGACATAACAATCCAGGCTCTGGCTCCTCACTTCCACTCCCTGGAAGCTCCTACCTCCATTTCCCTGACAACATCAATCTGTGACAGCATCCAGGGGGCTCAGGGATGGGCTCATTGCACTTGATTCACCAACAATCAAGCCGCTGGATCATTTTACGACTAGGATATTAACTGAGAAAAAAAGCTGCCTAAGGAAACAACTCCACTCCAGGTCTGAACCTCGTTTCTAAATAAAGATACTAACTCATAAAGACAGGGGTCGGGATTTTGGCCTTACTAGAGCTGACTTACTAAAACCAAAAGAAATAAACACATACACACGTACTCACATAAAGTATTTAGCATTCAGATTTTAAAAGTCCAGGAATATTGAAAATATGAAATAAAACCAGCCATAACTGTAACTGCAAATAAAGTTTGCATCTTGCTAGCAAATGTGGGCCATAAAAATTCCAAGATTTTGTGGTCGGGTTGAGGGCAAGACTATTTCCAGAGTTTCACACAGAGATGCAGACACCCATAGAGTCAGTATAAAAAAGACTCATAAAACATACACACATAGGCAGCTACAAATCCACACATACAATAACACAATACAAATATATTCACACACAAATACACACATGGTGCTCATGCTTTCATGCACAATGATATGATATGACACATACATACAGTTTCACAAACACACTCATAAATAACCAGACTCCCCGACTCAGATATCACCATGGTAAGATACATAAATACATGCTTACACATAAATACAAAAAGCTATATTTGAAAACATCAATACAAAGGCCCTTATAAACATACAAACCCCCCCACACACAGAGGCACAGTGGTGTGGATGAATCACAAGCAAGGTGCAAACACATCCCTTTCACTGACATACCATTGAGTGAACACACACACACACACACACACACACGAGACAGAGACACACACATGCTGCAGGTGCTCTGAGGCATGCACAAGCACAAATGCACATACACACGTGTGCCTAGGCACTCTACAAGGCCATGGATGATCCCAGGTCCCTACCTGCCTCTCCAGCTTCATTGAGTAGCATGCTCTCCCCCTCTATCAGCTCTCCTTCCATTCTAAGACCATCCTAAGTGCTCTCCTGTTCCAATGCCTTCACACATTCTACTCCCCCAGCTCTTCACGTGGCTCATCCTTTCTCATTCCTCAGGCCTCAGGTTCAATATCATGCATCATGTAGATAGGTCACTTAGCCACTCCATCATATGCCTTGTTTAAGCCCTAACAGCACTGATAGCAATTTGGGAATTATACATTTCTGTGTGATTGTTTATTGTCTATTTCTCCCCCTGGACTATGAGAACAATAGCTGTTTCACTCATCATTTATATTCTGAGTCTAGCACAGTATCTGGTAAACAGTGGGCACTCAACAAATAGCTGTTGAATACATGATTGCTTGGAAGGAAAGCCAACAAGCAATGTGTTTTTAAGCTGGCTACCAGGGGGAAATTCTGGGAAACAGTGCAAAGTATCCCATCCTGGGAGCCAGTGATCTGGAGCATTTATATACCAACGCCTGGCAGTCATTGACTGGGGGCTCTTCCTGGAAGAGCAACACTCCGTGGTTCTGGATGGGGGTGGGGAGATTTAGGCCCAAAGATGCAGATTATGGCAGCTCAAGGTGAGTGAGAGTACACCCAAGGTCTGAGGGTGAGGGCAGGGCACCAGTAATTTCTGCTCCCTGCCTCCATGGCTGATGACCTTCACTGATGACAATCAACAGAGAGCAGGTCTATGGGAAAGGGGACCCTGCTGGGCACTGTGAATGGAAGTGAGAACAGGGGGAAAGCAATTCTTTAACTGGCAATACTGCCCAAAGTAAGCAGATCTGGGACCATGAGGGTGCCAAAGTCCGTGACAGTGACCAGATCTAGTAGATGAAGCCACTATGGCTGGGTTTTGGCTAGGGACAGCTCATGGCAAGTCAACCCCAAGAGAGGCGAGATGAGCTCTGCTAAAGATATGACATCCCACACTTGGAAAACCCCGGGCCCTTTTGAATAGAAGACTCTCCAGCTGCAGGATGGGAAATCCTGTGGTTGGGACAGCATTCTGCAAACAACTCTAAGCCTTTGAAATGCATGTGCAAAGCAAGAGTCATTTGGGGATGGAAAATGTAACAGGCTCAGCTGGTCTTCTTGAGACACATGATGTACTGCACAGTAAACCTCATGACAGGGAAGCAGGCAGCTGGATCTGCTGCCTCTTTGTTCCCTAGCCATTTCCAATGTACCCTTGCCCCCAATGCTGCTGCCGGGGCCAACGAGAAAGTCAGCTCTTCTAACAGAAAGAGAAACCAGGTCACAATTATTTTACTATGGGTGCCAGTCATCACCAGAGACAAAGACTTTGTCACCTGCACAGATGGCCCTGGGTTTACAAGCTGCACTATTCAAAAGGCCAAACTCCTAATGAGATCATGTGTGGGGGAGGGGTGTTCACTTAAGAAAGGCTCCCCTACACGTGTTGACTTGCCACGTGTAAGAACAAGGCATTGAAGTATTATAATTGAACTCCCTTGTAAAAACTCATGTAATTAACTCATGAAATCCAGCTCCAAGGGAAGGAGAGTCCTTCTGAGAACTTGCTGTGAACAGTGAAATTTAGACTCAAGGCTGCCTGTCTGTGAACGATGATCCAGCACCCACCAGCCCACAACCAGCGCGACACTTGGCTATCGCTGGAAAGTACTCACCAATAAATGCTCTAGTGGCATTACCACCCAGAGGTCCCATCCCCCAATGCCATCAAATTGGGGTATAGGATTTCAATGTATGAATTGGAGTGGGGGGCACAAACATTCAGTCCATAGCACCTACTGAATCAGAAACAGCTACCTGTGATGTCACAAGCCCTCCAGGTGAAACACCAACTGTGGATTGACAGACAGAATTTCCACCTCCCAATCCCTCTCGCAGACATCCAAATAATGTTGTTGCCTTGGAAGAACCAGACAGTCAGGTCTTGTCAAACTTGCAAGGACTTTGCATTCAAAATGTTACAAGTGAGTCAGATGGGTTTTATTATAGTGGAATTGTGTTGGCAACAGGTCCGGGGAAGAGGGCTGCCCCGCCCAGACACCCTGTTGAGGGTCCACTGGGTTACAGTAACCAGGCAAAGGCCTTTTAAAGCTGAGGAGTTCCCTCCTCTGAACTGTCTGAAGTTCTTTACATAGTGGTGATTTTATTTCAAATAAGCATTTTATATATATAACAAGCATATAGAAATGTGCACAGATTATAAAATAATTTTACATAAACCCAAGTAATCACTAGGGTCAACAAACAGACGACAGCCAGCACCCTCGAGGCTTCTAGAATAAGTAACAATCATTTTTACATCTTCCACCATCAATTAGTTTTACCTGTTTTAGTAACTTTCAATGAAAGAAACCACTCAGTATCTATCCCTTTGTGTCTGTCTTCCACTCAGCATTAGAATTGAGAGATGCACTGAATGTAGCAAGAACAGGAGAGTTCAAATACTCCACGTCCTCGTCAACACTTGGTATTGTCTGTCTTTCTTGTTTTAACCATTCTGGTGGGAGTGTGTAGATATCTTATGGTGATTTCAATTTGCATTTTGCTAATGACTAATGAGGTCAAACATCTTTTCATATGTTTATTGGCTACCTGGATATCTTCTCTTGGGAAAGACCCCTTCAAATTTTATACATATTTCCTCTTGGGTTCTCTGGGTTTTGTTTTGTTTTGTTTTGTTTCTAATTGATTTGTAAAAGTACTCTCTCTATATATTCTGTCTAAGAGTCTCTTGTTGGACATATGCATTTTAAATATCTTTCACCCTGTTGTTTGCACGTTCATTCTCTCAATGGTGTATTTCTATAAACACAAGTTCTTAATTTTAATGAAGACCAATTTAACAATCTTTCCTTTGTATGAGTAGTGTTGTATCTTCCTTAAGAAATATTGGCCTATCCTAAGGTCATGAAAATATTTCTTGAATTTACCTTTATAAAGTTTTACTGTTTTTACCTTTACATTTTAGAACTATAATGCATCTGGAATAGATTTTTATGTATGATGTGTCATACAGCTCCAGATTTATTTTTTTCCATATGAATATCCAATTGACCCAACATGATTTATTGAGGGGAACTTTCTGCACTGCAATGCAGCAACACCATTGTCATGAATCAAGGGGACATATATGTTTGGATCTGTTTCTGGATCTCAATTTACTCTCTATTTTATCTTGTGTTAATACCCCACTGTCTTAGTTACTATAGTTTTAAAATAAATCTTGATATAAAGATTCAAGTACGTCTTCCAACTTTTCTCTTGCTCAGAACTGTCTTGGCAATTCAGGGCCCTTTATATCTCCAAATATGTATTAGGATTAGTTTGTCATTTCTGCATACACACATACAAGCACACATGCCCATACACGTGAGGACATACACTCAAAACCAGCTAAGAGTTTTAGTAGGAATGCATCAAACCCATAGATTTTTTTGAAAATAATTGACATCTTTATAATACTGAAACTTCCAATGTATGAACATGTATATTCTCAGTTTACATATTTCTTTAATTTTTCTCAACGTTTTATGTCTCCCTGTGCATAGGTCTTATAAAGGTTTTGATTTATTCCTAGGTATTTGAGGATTTTGATGGCACTTTATTTTCTAAATTCTCTATTTGTTTTATAGTAATAGAAATATAATTTATTTCTAATATTGCCTTTTTCTTAAGTGGTCTTGCAATATTCACTTACTAATTTTATAGTACATATGTCAATTATTTTGAATGCTCTACATATATATTCATGTCACCTACCAATAAGGATAGCTTTGTTTCTTTCTACCCAATCTTTATGCCTTTTATTTCTTTTACTTGACTTATTGCATTGGATAGGACCTCCAGTACGATTTTGACTAGAAATGACAATAGTGGCCATCCTCAGCTCATTAACATTTTCAGGGAGAATATTTTCCACGTATCACCATTAACTATTGTGTGATTTTTGCCATAAGGTTTTTTTTGTTGATATTATTTATCAGGTTTTTAAAATTCTTTTCTATTCCCAGATTGCTGAGAGTTTTTATAATGATTAGATGTTGAATTTTTTTTATTATTGAAGTAGAGTTAACATACAATGTTACATTAGTTTTAGGTGTACAACGTAGTGACTTGACAGGTCTATACTTAGTGCTCACTGCAATAAGTGTAGGCACCATCTGTCACCTTACAATGTGATTTACAGTATTATTGACTACATTCCCTGTGCTATACTTTTAATCTCTGTGACCTATTTATTTTATAACCAGAATTTTGTACCTTTTAATCCTCTTCACCTATTTCACCCACCACCCCCTCCCCAACCACCAGTTTATTCTCTGTATTTATGAGTTTGTACCTGGGTTTTTGTTTATTTGTTTTGTTTTTTAGATTCCACATATAAGTGAAATCATATCATATTTGTCTTTCTCTGTCTGACTTATTTCATTCAGCATAATACCCTCTAGGTCCATCCATAATATATACACCACATCTTCTTTATCCATTTATCTATGGAAAGACACTTAGGTTGCTTCTATATCTTAGCTATTGTAAATAATGCTACAATAATCATAAGAGTGCATATATCTTTCCAAATTAGTGGGGGTTTTTTATTTTCTTCGGGTAAATACCCAGAAGATGGTGAATTTTTCAAACACTTTTATTGCAGCTATTGAGATGATAAATTTTTTTCTTTTATGTTATTAATATACTAAATGATATGGCTGTTTTTTAATGTTAAATCCATCTTGCATTCCTGGAATGAATCCAACTTTGTCTAGGTGTATTACCCTCTTTAAACACCACTTCATTCCATTTGCTAATACTCTGTTTAGGATTTTTTCATCTATATACAAAAGTGGCTTATCATTTCCTTTCGTGTAATATTCTTTTCTTTTTACCTTTATAATGCGGTTTTTTTTATTATGTTATGTTAGTCACCATACAATACGTCATTAGTTTTTTATGTATTGATCCACGATTCATTGTTTTCATGTAACACCCAGTGCTCCATGCAGTACATGCCCTCCTTAATATGCATCACCGGGCTAACCCATTCCCCCACCCCCTCCCCTCTAAAACCCTCAGTTTGTTTCTCAGAGTCCATAGTCTCTCATGGTTCATCTCTCCCTCCGATTTCCCCCCCTTCATTTTTCCCTTCCTTCTCCTAATGTCCTCCATGCTATTCCTTATGTTCCACAAATAAGTGAAACCATATGATAATTGACTTTCTCTGCTTGACTTATTTCACTAAGCATAATCTTCTCCAGTCCCATCCATGCTGATATAAAAGTTGGGTATTCATCCTTTCTGATGGCTGAGTAATATTCCATTGTATATATGGACCACATCTTCTTTATCCATTCATCTGTTGAAGGGCATCTCGGCTCTTTCCACAGTTTGGCTATTGCGGACATTGCTGCTATGAACATTGGGGTGCATATGGCCCTTCTTTTCACTACATCTGTGTCTTTAGGGTAAATACCCAGGAGTGCAATTCCTGGGTCATAGGGTAGCTCTATTTTTAATTCTTTGAGGCACCTCCACACTGTTTTCCAAAGTGGCTGTACCAACTTGCATTCCCACCAACAGTGTAAGAGGGTTCCCCTTTCTCCACAACCTCTCCAACATTTGTTGTTTCTTGCCGTGTCCATTTTTGCCATTCTAACTGGTGTAAGGTGGTATCTCAATATGGTTTTAATTTGAATTTCCCTGATGGCTAATGATGATGAACATTGTTTCATGTGCCTGTTAGCTATTTGCATGTCTTCTTCAGAGAAGTGTCTGTTCATCTCTTCTGCCCATTTTTTTGACTTGATTATTTGTTTTTTGGGTGGTGAGTTTGAGAAGTTCTTTATAGATCTTGGATACCAGCCCTTTATCTGTAGTGTCATCTGCAAATATCTTCTCCCATTCTGTGGGTTGCCTCTTTGTTTTGTTGACTGTTTCCTTTGCTGTGCAGAAGCTTTTTATCTTGATGAAGTCCCAAAAGTTCATTTTTGCTTTTGTTTCACTAGCCTTTGGAGATGTATCTTGAAAGAAGTTGCTGTGGCCAATGTCAAAGAGGTTACTGCCTATGTTCTCCTCTAGGATTTTGATGGACTCCTGTCTCACATTGAGGTCTTTCATCCATTTTGAATTTATCTTTGTGTAGGGTGTTAGAGAATGGTCGAGTTTCAGTCTTCTGCATGTGGCTGTCCAGTTTTCCCAGCACCATTTATTGAAGAGACTGTCTTTTTTCCATTGCATTTTTTTTCCTGCTCTGTCGAAGATTATTTGACCATAGAATTGAGGGTCCATATCTGGGCTCTCTATTCTGTTCCATTGGCCTATATGTCTGTTTTTATGCCAGTACCATGCTGTCTTGGTGATCACTGCTTTGTAATATAGCTTGGAATCAGGCAACGTGATGCCCCCAGCTTTGTTTTCCTTTTGTGTAATATTCTTGTCAGGTTTTACTAACTTCAGAGTATCCCTATTCTTCTATTTCTAGTCTTTGGAAGCATTTGTGTAATATTGGTATTATTTCTTCCATAAATATTTTTAAAATTTCACTGATAAATTAACTAGCACTTGAGGAATATTTTGTGAGTTGGAAGATTTTAACTTATAGTTTAAATATCTTTATTAACATGTGATTATTCAGATAGTCTCTTCTTAGGTCAATTTTAGTAAATTATGGTTTTTCTTGGAATTTTCATAATTCATCCACATTTTAAAATGTATTAGCACAAAGTTGTACATTATGATTTCCTTCTACCACAACTTTAGCTACATTCCAAGTGTCTTTATATATCCTCTTTTTATTATCATTCATTCCAAAATAATACTGAATTTTTACTGTAATTTTTTTCTTTGACTTACAGATTATTTAAAAGTCCATTGTTTAACTTCCAAATATCTGAGCATTTCTTTCTTTTTTTTTCACATCTGAGCATTTCTAATTTTTTCTTGTTTGTTTCTAGCTCAATTCAACTCCAGTCAGAGGACATGTGCTAAATAGTTTTAATGTTTTAAGTTTGGTGAAACTTGATTTCTGTCCCAAAATATAATCAATTTTATTTAATAGTCCATGTGTGATGTTAGAAAGTATTCTATTAATATTCAATTAGTTTTCAATTAAGTCAGCTAGGTTTAGTCAATTAAGTAAATTAGGCTAATTTATGTAAATTAGGTCAAGTATATTAGCCAGATCTTTTTTGTCCTTATTTTTTTTAAATCTGTTTGTTCTCTTGGCACTGAGAAAATTATATTAAAGTCACCCACTATGATTATGCATTTATTTATTTGAAATGTTTTGAAACTATGTTAATTAGCTAAGTATGATTTTAGTGTTGTTACAATTCTTGATGATTTGACCCTTTCATCATTAGGAAACATCTATTATTATCTCTGGTAGTACTTGTTTTCGTAAATTAGGTTTTGTCCTCATATAAGGATAATTATCCCAGCTTCCTTTCGGTTAGTTATTGAAGACTTTTGCTTTCAAATTTTATGTGTCCTTATATTTAAAGTAAATATTGTATAAGCAGTATATGCTTTTATGAAAAAATAATCTTTCTCTTTTAATTGCAGAATTTAGGCCATCAGCATTTAATAAAATTGCTGATCTATTTTGACTTAAGTCCAACATTTTACTATTTGTCTTCAACTTTTCTAACTGTCCTATGCTCATTTATCTCTCCTTTCTTGTCTTCTTTGAGATTAACCAGGTATTTATTATTATTATTATTATTATTATTATTATTATTCCATTTTCACCTCAGTTACATTTTCAGCTATACATTCCTTTACCCTTCTTTTACAAGTTTCTGTAGAGATTACAACATCTTTGAATTATTCATTTTATGGAATTTAGTATTTTTACCACTTCCCAGATAATATGAGAATTCTAGAGTAGTTCAGCTCTATTTATATCTTTCTCCTTTTGTTTTAGTGTTGCAATGACAAAACCTTATTACCATTCCTTGTAATAGCCAATATTCATTTAGGTAAGCCCCTATATTTAGCCCGCTGTGGCTCTTCATTCTTTCATAATTTCCATATTTTCATCTGGGATCATTTTCCCTCTGCCTAAAGAACACCCTTTATGATTTCCCTTAGTACAAGTCTATCGGCACACATTATCTTAGGTTTTATTTATGTGAAAATATATTTATTTCACCTTCACTCTTAAAGAATATTTCTGGGTATAGAATTCTAGGTTGACAATCATGTTCTTGAATATATCAAAGTTATTGTTCTATTGTGTTCTGACTTGCATAATTTCTGTTAAGAAATCAGCTCTAAATATTATTTTCACACCTTTGAAGGTAATTTGCCTTTTGTTCTTTGGTTGCTTTTAAGATCTTTTCAATTTTTTTTTTATTTTCACAAGTTTGTCTGTGATGAACCAACTATAGTTTTCTTTGGGTCCACCTTCTTGGTTAATTATACATGGTGTCTTTCATTATATTTGGAAAACATGGGCTACTAGTCTCTTCAAATATTTCTTCTGCTCCATTTTCATTTCTCATCTCTCCTGGAATTTCAATTAAACACATGTACTCACAAGATCTCATATGACTCTTACACTTTTCTATATTTTCCATCCTTGGTAAGCTACTTACTTCTGAAGTTCATTTTCAGCATTTGGAAAAGGGGATATTAATGGTTTTGCCCAGCATTTTTGTTGTTGTTTTTTTAATGAAGTTATGTAAAGTGTACAGCCAGCTCGTTAGACAGTGGTCACTCAGTAAATATTAAGTCCCTTTGTGTTTTTGTGCTGGCATCCTACTGCTCAATGATGCTGATGATAATGGTGGTTACACTTTATTACACTTTTCCTATGAGGGAGGTGGAACTTTAAGTCTCTGACATATATTATTTCAATTTCCTTTACAGTAATTCTGTGAACTGGCATTAGGATATTCCTTATAGAGATGAGCGAACTCAGGCACCAAGAGATAAAGGAACTTGCTTGGCTGGTTCAGGGTCTCTCATGAGGCTACCAGCACACTGTCACCCCATGCCCATCACCTAAAAGAGAAACTTGAATCACTCCCAAAACTCTTCAGTTGAACCACAAGAAACTGAAAGTATTTGACTATATTTGACCTACAAAATGTCACTTTCATATGGTTCAACCTAATAATTTATGCTTCCCAGACCAGGCCTCAGGACTGAGATGGTACAGTAGAATAGAACAGAGGGATTTCAATCCTACTAAAGCAAAAGCTTTTTCTTTTTCTTTGTTTTTTTTTTTTGTTTTTTTTTTTTAATTTCTATCCACCTCCTTGATGTGGTAAGAGCTATGCAGGGAAGGCCAAAACTCAAGAAAGGAACATCTGGATGGAGCAGGAGGGACCAATTTTTCTGTGGTCTTATGATAAATTAGCAAATAGAGCTTCAAGAATCTGGGGCCAGAAAAGACTCCTCTTCCTCCGTCCTCATCCCTGCCCCCTCCATGTTCTCCCCTCCTCTTCTTCTCTTTCCAGCATCCTGTCCCAGTCCACCTCTTCAGAGTCTGGTTTGAGTCCTCTAGGGACTTGAAGAAGTCATGTTACATTGTCTGGAATTCCCCAGAAATGCTTTCTGTTTTTCATAATGTCTTTATTTTATAACCAGCCCTGTGGCTGTTTCAGGATTCACAAGAGAGTGATTGTAGAGCAGAGCCCTTAATTTGAGGGAACTGACCCTCATTAGGACAGTCCATGCTCTAAGGAGGAAGCTCTCAAAGTTGAAGCTATCACAGAATTGGGAATAACCTAAATACTCACCAATAGAAGAAGAGTTAAACAATGAGAAATTCATACAGGGTAAGGTTATGCAGCATTTGAAAGAAATGAGGTAGTGTTGTGCAACTTAAATGGAAAGAACTCCAAAACATCTTGCTAAGTTTAAAAAAGTACATTGCTGGTCAATATGTAGAGTGGATGGTTTGTGTGTGTGTGTGTGTGTGTGTGTGTGTGTGTGTGTATAATGTATGGAAAGTGGAAGGAACAAAAAACTAAAATAACAGCAATGGTCATTACTTGGCAGGGAAGGGACTGGAGAAGAGGGTCCAAGGGGACTTGGAAAGTAACTACAAAGTTTGTGAAAATAGATTCATGTTCACATATACAATTGAAATGTATTTAAAAAGTCATAAAACATTCTTTTGCAACAGGCTTATGCCTTAAGTTAAGAATTATCTTACTTTGGGGGTGTCTGGGTGGCTCAGTTGGTTTAGAATCTGCCTTTAGCTCAGGTCATGATCCCAGGGTCCTGGGATCGATTCCCACATTGGGTTCCTTGCTCAGGGGCGAGTCTGCTTCTCCCTCTCCCTCTGTGATCTCTCTCGCTTTCACTTTCTCTCAAGTATATAAATAAAATCTTTAAAAAAAAAATTATCCTACTTTGCCTTCCCCAAAAGCTGACCCTGAGACAAGGATTCAAGTGCAGATGTGTTATTTAGGAAGTGATCCCAGGAAATACCAATAAAAAAGTGGAGAAGTGAGACAGGGAAGAGAAAGCAGTTGATAAAGTTTGTTAACAAGCAAGTTCCCACCATGGACAACTGGGATGTAAGCTGGTGGGGCACTCATTCCTCAGAGCAATCTCACCTGAGGAGGAAGGGAGCTGGGGTATTTATACACCAAATTCCATCACTCGTTGTTGCAGCCTTCTCCTGAGGAGCATGAATTCCCTGGCGTGTCTGGCATGTCTGGCCCACCACACAGCTGGGCCAAGTGGACCCTAAGGGCCCAAGAAAATCTGTAAGTAAAGAAATGAAGGGGCTGGCAGTTGGAATTTGGGCTGGCATACACCTGAGTGGTAAGAATAAAGGGATTTGGACAAGATGCCAACAACACCTACAGAAGCTGTATCGATACCCCACTCCAACTCCCTGTTGGTCAGGCAGTCTTTGAGATCCTCTCTGGATATCTGAGCTGAGTGTCACCTTTTGGAGGAGAAACACCCTGAGAGAGGTCCCCAAGACTCCTCACGGCTAAAGCTCCACATGGGTGTCACCTCTCTGCCTAGGAAGCCCTGGGCAGCCCATCCCCCGGGCTTTCTTGGAAGCCCCACAGTCTCAGCCCCCCTCACAGGAAAGGAGAAAAGATACAGATAGAGCAACCTTCTCTTCCTCAGGCACCGGCTGCAGATGAGTTTGATAACAGAACCAATACCGAGGATTACTTTTTAGAGGATTCCTTCCCAGAGGATTTCTAGAGGATTCAAGCAACCATATAAGATGGTGATGAAAAACCTAGATTCAAACCAAACTTTTCCTAGTTGCATAACATGGACAGGTCACTCTTCTCAGAGCCTCAGTGGTAAAATGTGTGCCATGGGAAGACCTAGCTCACAGACCTGTGTGCCAGGGACACACCTACTTAGCCGGCACAGAGAACTGAGCACAATTCGTGATGCATGGTTAACATTGAACAAATGTCCCCTGGTTCAGAAACTAAAATGTTAAACATTCATTTCACACCTGCTGTCTTCCGAGCTTTGCTCTGGGGTGGGAAAGGAACAAGGAAAACACCTCATCCCTCAAGAGGCAGTCATCTGTCCTCCTGAGTCACGCGGCTGTGAGTCCTCAAACAGGAAGTCAAGTCGCCTGGGACGTGGAGAGAGGCCACAGCTGGGAATGCAGAGGTGGAGCTGAAAGGAGAAACTTCCGGACAGAGGGGGACAGTCGTGACCCTGTAATCTTGGGCAGCAGGAAAGCTCCCCCCCGTCCCCTTGCAGGCCTGGCCTGACTCATCTGAGTGCAGCAAACTGGCTTCTATTGACCTGCTTCTTCTTGCTCTGATTTAAATTTCAAACAGCCCACGGTTTCATTCTCCCTTCACCATCCCTGAGAGCTAACCACTATGGATTTTACGGGCCTCAGAGCCCTCCGCTCACACACTCGATTTGCACAATCTTTGCATAAGGAAAAAGGCAGTCGATGCAAACTGAATTAATTGTAATTGACCATAATATGCTTACAGAAATGCCAAGGAGTTTTCATTAGTAGATAAGCCCCAAAGTATCTGCCGATGATTTACATCTGCATGAACACACTGCATGGCCACAGTTAATTACCAGACCTGCCACAGAAAGTGCTTCATCAAACCCTGGCACAAGCCTTCCGAGGGCCAACGACACCTCCGGGGACCAACACATCTTGACTCGCTTCCTGGGAAGGGCTTTGAAGTCACTGCCTGATACAAGGCAGAGCCGAACCGCCCCTGTTGGGTTCAGGCTGGGCCCTGCTTGATGGCCCAGCCCCGGCCCTTGTCTCCCTCTGCCCCCTCCCTTGGAATTGCCCGTCCCTCCCATCCCACCCCACAGCCTCAGTCCTACTCCATCAGTCATCATTGTTAAGGCTGGTATCGAACTTATGCCCTGATTCAGGTTAACAGATCTTCATGCCTTTGTTCTCTTGTCAACAAATACTTCCCAAGTGGCTCCTCTGTGACAGCTTCCATGCTAGGGCTGGGGACATAACACGGATAAGGACCTACCACACAGAGCTTAAAACACACAGTGATAGACCAAAAGATTGAATAAGCGCATGAATGTCAATAGGTGTTGTTGAGATGAGAGTGAAAAACAAGGGGATAGGAAGGAAATGGGGATTTTTTTTTTTTAATTAAAGAGTATAAATGGGGAAGTTTTCTCAGAGGAGGTGATATCTAATCTGAGACCTGAAGCACGAGAAGTCACCAACCAGGTGAGGTGTTGAGGCAAGAGAGTTCCTGGCAGAAGAAATAACATGTGCAAAGGCCCTGGGAGAGGAAAGCAGCAGGCACCTTTTAGAAGGCTCATGAGGCTGGAACATCCCAAATGAAGCAGAGAATGGAGGAAGATGAGGCAGAAGAAGAGTAGAAGACCAGAACACACAGGACCTTTCAGTCCAGGCTTACACGGACCTTGAATTTAATTCCAAAAGGATTGGGAGCTATGATGGGGGTTCAAGTGAGTCCCTTTGAATAAAGTCAGATATTTTTAAAAATCAATCTGGCTGTGAGGAGTGATAGAAAACTAGATTCTTGGAGGGGCAAAAGTAGAGGCAGTCAGGAGGAGGCTGTTGGGGCCACCCAGGCACAAGATGATGGTGTCTGGTGGCAAGTCAAGATGGAGACAAGTAAGGAAGGGACAAGGGCCTCTGTGTGCTTAAGTCTCTGTGGCTGAGTGCTGTTCTCTGCCCTATTCCTCCACCAATCAGCGCCCAAACTTGATCTCAGTGGCCTCTGTCCCTGGAGTCTGAGGCCTCATTCCTGTACCCCAGAACAACCCAACACTGTCACCACTGACAGTAGCTACCTCATGCCTGAATTCTCTAGAACAGTGCTGTCCAAGGGAAATATAATGTGAGCCACATACGGAACTTTAAATCTTCTAGTACACTTTAAAATTGTAAAAAGAAACAGGTGACATTAATTTTAGTAGTATTTTATTTAACCCAATCTATTCAAAATAGTAATGTGTCAAGATGTAATCCATATAAAAGTTATTAATGAGATATCTTCTTTTATACTAAGTCTTCAAAATCCAGTATGTATTTTATTTTATTTTATTTTTTAAAGATTTATTTATTTATTTGAAAGAGAGAGAAAGCAAGCACCCGCAAAGGGCAGAGGGAGAGGGAGAGAGAGAATCTCAAGCAGACTCCCCCGCTGAGCGCCAAGCCCAACGTGGGGCTCGACCTCACGACCTTAGATCAAGACCCGAGCCAAAATCAAGAGTCAGGCGCTTAACCCACTGAGCCACCTGGCGCCCCTCCAGTATCTGTTTTCTACTCAGAGCTCACCTCATTTGGACTAGCCACGTTTCAAGTGCTTAATAGCCACATGTGTCTCCTGGCCTCCTTATTATACAGCTCAGCTCCGAGTCTATTTACCTGAACTCCTTCACCATCCTCGCTCACCTTCTGGAAAACTCATGCCTTCATCAAGAACCCTTTATCACCAGAACCCCAGGCATATCAGATCTGATTAACAGACCGAAGTACACCCAATCTGAAATTCCTTTAGCACTTGCATCCGGTCTACAAATCCAGTGCAGGGCTTGCCCATCGGAAGGGATGAGGAGCTTCATCATAGGGCCAGCTTCTCAATAGCCTTTCATCATTACACAAACTGGAAGGGTGTGCCTATGCCAGAGAGAGGTGACGGGCAAGCTGGGCACAGGCGGGCCAACCCTGAGGTCCTCGGGGAAGTGGGACACAGTCACAGAGAGACATCGTGCTTTCAGCATCACCTGTGATATTGACTACGATGATGGGAGTCATCATCAAAACAGCCCTTACTGTCTTATTTAATTCTTATATCACCCTGTAAGCGGGGGACTATGATTTTCCCTGTTTTACATAAAACGAAACAGGCTCAGATAGATTCATTGACTTGCCCAAGGTCACACAGCAAGTAAGCAAAGGATCTGTGTACTTGGCCTCCTCTAACAACCACCACCGCTGCTGCCCCGTCCACTCCAGCATTTGGAGCCCTATAGACACCAGACATGGCACTACACACTTCACGTATGCACACTCATGGAACCTTCAGAAAAACCCACCAAGTGGCTATTAATCCATTACACCTGCTGCCTTCGCCGCAACCACTCCGACCCCCCTCGCTGATTCGCAGCAGGTGGTACACCCTAGCCCACAGGCGCTCTGTGTCTCTTCTCGTCTTTGCAATATCCCAGTGTAAGAGCCATTCCTCTAAACATTAGGTAATATAAGGGGAGGCTCAAGAGAAAATGGTCGCCCATCTGTCCCAAGGCCGCAAGGATGATTGAGCTGAAACCGGACTCGAGAGCTATCTATCTGACCTGTGGTGTGCTCACGCTGTCTCTCATTGGCCTGAGACCTACCTGCTAAATTATCAGGAATTTTGCAAACCAGTTGTTGAACACGGCTACCACTAAAAACCAAATTATATAAACTTACAGTTATATAAATTACATTCATAAAAGGTAAAAAAAAAATACTTGAAAGTCATCACTTCCTAATTACATTTGTCTCTTGTCTATGCTTTATTCACATCTGTTGTATTTAGGGTACGATGGTGTGCTACTGTCCATCTCGTCCCAGCAACTTATTCAATGGCATTAAATGAGTAGCTTGGGATTGGCCACAGCAAAAGTATTTCCACAGTGGAAGGGGCAAACGTGACAAACCAGAGCTTGTCACCAGAAACCACATACAGGATCTCTATCTGCCCCACCGTATCGTGCAGGCTTACTCATCATGAAGTTCCAATCAGTGGTCCCCCAGCCTCCAGCCCCGGACAAGGACACAAGGTGCCACCTCAGAGGATGCAGATGGGTCCCCCCACACGGCCTGGCCTTCATGAGGACACTAAGAGCGGGCCAGGCAAGGCCTGCTTTGGAGAGACCTTTCCTCCTGCATCCGCAAGCTTCCCTCCAAGCTGGATCCTGCATTCAGAGGGATTCAGCTCATCCCCAAAGCAATCTGTAAGTTCTAGGAATTTCCAATCAAAATCCATCTGGAATGTCCCCCCACCAGATGGAATAGAATCAGCCATACAAATGGTAACAGAAGAGCATTAAACCAAACAAGGGGAGAAAGCTGAGCAGGGGGGTCTCTGAGACTGCCCAGCTCACAGGCCCATGACGCCAGGTCTGGAGGGCTGCACTCCCTCCGAGGTGTGAGGTCAGGAGGGGTGGATGGCACGTGATGGAAAGGTGAAGGGGTGGCAGGAAGGAAGGTGAGATGGAGCCTCTCTTCCCCCTAAAGAGAGGTTATGCATGTGCTGTGAGTAAAGGGACGGTGACAGAATAAAAGCAACTTGGCGGTGACCCACTGGGGGAGAACTGAAAGTGAAGACATAACCTCCTAGTGGCAACAATCTTCAATAACCACAACTGAGTCATGCTACCAGCGGTTCAAACCGACGGAATGTTCAGGGGAGTTGGAAACTGTCACTGAAGAAAACGGCAGTGACATGGGAAGGGTAGACACGTCCCCCATCCCGGAGGACTGCAGGAATAACCAAAGCAGATGCAGAGATCGCAAGGGAAAGCAAGGTCAGTATGAAACTCCGGGTTTGCTCCAAGTCATGTGAGGAGGAAGAAGAGGAAGAGGAAAGAAAGCAGCAGAGATGAAAGACTATAAAGAGGATGGCTTGTGGGAAACAGAGGAGTTTATTCCAGTTGCAAGGAAAGTGGTGGGAGCTCATAACACTAAAGCCAATGTTGCTGGTTTGCAAATCGGGAACTTACAACATTTACAGCACGTAGGATACATATTACCAGACCCCGCAACCGGGTTTGTGAGGGACGGTGAGCAATGGCACTTTTTATCAGCTGAGCCCATGTGTGCACACATCATTCAAGACGGTGTGAAGAAAACAAGGACCATTTGCATCCCCCTTATCTCGCACCACCCGCCGCTTCCCCCCCCCCCCCCCCCCACCAGCATTCAGTTCCCCCGTGCAGGCGTGCTGGGTGATAAAGAAAATCATTGAGACTGTGGCAGAGGAGGGATGCTCATAGGTATCTTCTTATTTCTTTGTCCTGCATCCAAACTATCATCCCAACGATAGATGAGAACCATACAGCATACCTCACAATTTAACAAGCGGAACATAGAATCCATCCTAATGATTTCTTCTGATTTTAAACAATTTACCCAGAGGTGGGAACGTTGGCCCTATTCACCATGACGTACAATTTCTCTAATAAAGGATCTTGCATGTTTATGCATTTGATTGTAAAAATGTTCCGTCAACAAAAAAATAAAATAAAATAAGATTTTGCGTCCCTAGGAGGACC
The DNA here is from genome assembly GCF_004348235.1 of Phoca vitulina. Lineage (NCBI taxonomy): Eukaryota > Metazoa > Chordata > Mammalia > Carnivora > Phocidae > Phoca > Phoca vitulina. The sequence continues at coordinate 7,170,596 of NW_022589725.1, forward strand.
TTACAGATGGTCTCTTGCTTTGTGTTTCCTGCCTCAGTACACGGATGCTTCCATATCACTCGCTACTAAGGAGAGCTCGTGTCTTTAATGAAGTCTGCTGCCATGCTTTCTGCCAATCACTGTCTTCATGAAGATCCTTCACAGACTTTTAGTCTGATTTGCACATTCAGAACCTTGACCACATGGGAAGTGAGAGAGCCAGACTTCAAAGTGAGACCTGCAGTCTCCTGTTCTGTCCTGGACACTACCCAGAATCTTCATGATTGGCCTCAAGCCAAACATACCAGGAAGACCCTGTAATAAGGACGGGTGGGCAGGGGGACCCTGTGTCCAGCCTCCCTCATCACCACAACCCTCTGCCTGGAAATGACAGAACCCACCGGGCTTTGAGAGCAGAGAGCGGGCTATCTCCAGGTGGGCCTGATTGAACCCACTCACATCAGGGAAGGATTTTAAGAGGTAGAGACTTCGGGGAACACTTTACCCATCAAAATAACACTGGCGATTGGCTGAAGAGTTGATAATAGTAATCAATGACCAACAGTAGGCCAATCAGCTAAGAATACAAAATTCTGAATTCAAAATTAGGCATGAACTTGAATAATTTTTTTAGAGTAAGAAAATAAATCTCACAAACGACATTTTTTTAAAAAAAATTGACAGATAACACTAACATCACAAATCCTGGACAAGAACATCATATTTGTATTAATTAGCACACAGATGCAACTCTAATAATTCTTCCTACCTTTGATTGGCTGCATATTCTTTGATCTCTTCTCTGTGGGATGATGAGCTTGTAACATCATTTTCTAGAGAGAGGACAGAAAGGAATGCAGACTTTCTGAATTCTCATTCTGGCACGGTGAAGGGAGGCTCATTTCTTTTAACGTCACAGATTCATTCTCGGAAATGCCACCTACGTTGTTAGGGTTATTGATACATTTGAGAAATCTTTTATCAAATTTATTTCATGTATGAGCTGGGAGACTTTAGGGGATTTCCAAAGTTTTCTTGTGTAATAAGGAAACTTAAGTACTGTATGGATTGACCACATTTACAAAGCAGGGCCTTGGAAGGACCCCATGAGAGTGAGAGGCTCCAAAATTTAAATGTCACAGCTTTCTCAGCAAATGCCCATCTGATTGGCTTACAAGGTCGTGGGGCACCCCTGCCAACTCATAGCCTACCACTTCTCCTTCATTCACTTTCTCCCTCACTCCCTCATTCTCTCTTCTCTGCTCTTCCTTCCTGATTTTCACCTAGCGTGCACACTTTCTGTCGGTTGCCAGGCCTTTGCACATGCTGGATCCCCTGCCTTGAGCTCCCTTCCTACTACGTGACTCTTCATTTTGCTAATTCCAGATCCTCCTTTAGCTTTGCTCATCTTTCATTTCTGGATACCTTCCCTCACTACATCAAACCCCTTACCATAAAATTTCTTAATACCATGCCCCTCTCTCTCAAAACACCAGACACAAGTGTATATGCTGCTCTAGGTTTACCTCATTAATCTCTCTCTCCAAAGGGAGCACCAGGAGGGGGGACCCCATCTGGTTTCATTCCCTCATTATATCCCCAGCTCCTAGTACACAGTCTGGCTCACGGGAGGGGTTCAAGAGATATTTACTGATTGAGTCTGGAGGACTTGGGGAGAAGAGATGTAAATTGAAAGTGATCAGTGACCCCCTCTCCCTGCAATGAAAAAAATCAAGAAAGCAACCTTTGGTTTCCCTTTGGCTCCATTTCACCTGAGTCAACTGCCTGATGGTGAGTCACAGGTGTCTAGCCAGCCCCTATGAGAATATCTTCATCCTAAAACAGGCTTTTTGCACCTTGAGAAACCACAGGTGTTGCTATAAATACCACAGGGAGTCAAAATTTGAAGTCTGAGGTGAAAAGAAATATGGATGAAATGATTAATAAAGGACTTTGGGAAAGGGTACAGATGAAGCTTTGGGGAGAAGTTGAGGTTGGGCAGCTATATTTTCAAAAAAAAAAATCAAATATCCCTTATCCCACTTTCAGATGCTGGCCCAGGCCTCACCAGAGCATGCCTTGTGGATGGGTCTTCGCCTGTCTATATGGTAAGAACAATGGCTTCTGGAAAGGTTTTCCCCTCTGGTCTATTAGTCCATGTTTCCACCATTAGAGTTGCATTTCTTTTGATTAAGTACTGCACTTGTAAGAGTTTTAGAGCCTGCCTTCTCCAGCTCCAAGCACCTCCCTTACTGAGGCCCGGCCCTTTCTGACTCAGTCTCTTTCAGTTCTGAGTGATGCTGATAAGAAGAGACACCCTCAGCCCATCAAAGAGTATGATCTAGAATTATACATGCTACCCATAGATTTCAAGTTGCAAGACCCACATGCCCCTTAAGACTAGCTCCCTCTTCTAATAAAAGATGGTTAGTGGGTTTCAAATCACATGCCGACTTTGTGGCTCGTAGGTGGTCGTAGTTGAGAAGGATTCCAGGGAACCTGGGTGGCTCAGTCGTTAAGCATCTGCCTTCAGCTCAGGTCATGATCCCAGGGTCCTGGGATCGAGCCCCACTTCGGGCTCCCTGCTCAGCGGGAAGCCTGCTTCTCCCTCTCCACTCCCCCTACTTGTGTTCCCTCTCTTGCTGTCTCTCTCTCTGTCAAATAAGTAAATAAAATCTTAAAAAAAAAAAAGAGAAGGATTCCAAGTTGAGGCCAGGCTCACTGAGGAACCATACCATGTTTGATTAGCAATGTCTGCTATGTGATCAAGAGAAAGAATGGTAATGGCATGAACACCACACAGTTGGTTTCTCTGCCCTAATTCCTAACATTTGGTCCAAGACATATGATTGGGTTTTAGGCCAACTTTAACTTAAATTTCTCCAGAGTCTGAGGGTCTGCCCTAGATCCAATTGACATGGTATATGATATTCCACAAGTGTGGCCCTGACCAATTCTGGAATCATGGCTAACAACTCTCAGTTCCCCTTCATGGGTAGTTTGCTAAGCCCCTGAACCAACCACCTCCCCTATTCGGGTCCCACTCTCCAGGGCCATGTGCCGAACAACCGGCTAGGGCCAGGCCCTAAGCCCAGAAGCCCATGTAATTATTCAAATTAGCCAGCACCCAGGAAGCCTTCAGACCCACTCCTCTTGCCGCCCATCAGTCACCCCCTACAGCCCCAGCTGGCTAGGATCCTGCCCCCGGCGTGCAACCTCTGTGTGTCCTGCGTGGCAGCCTTCTCTTCTCCTTCCAGTTGGAGACACAAGGCAAAGGAGCTCTGCCCTTCAAGCCTCTGTCAGTGCGCTGTGTCCCACCACATGCTGAATCTTTAGATCTCATGAACTACGTGTGTCTGAAGGCCTCAACCTACCTAGTTGCTGTAATCCCCAAAGAACCGGACCCTCCCTCCAAAAACACCAGGAACATCTGAGTGTTTGCTTCACATCACAAAACTCTTGTTTCCTGGGATGATTTATTGAGCTTCCTATTCAGCCTCTCAGAAGCCATCTTGGCTAAAACTCTAGATAACATTTGGCTCTGGGGATCATCACTTCCACCTCCGGCACGTGGGAATATTGCTTGGGATTTGGGGCCTGTGGAGGCCCTGAGGGGTTGCATTTTGTGCCTGAGGCACCCCCTCCTTCCTCTGAGAGCTCCCGTCCACACACGGCTGTAGAGCCCACCGTGGAGGCCACTTCCAAGCATCCACAAGAGAGGCTGCGACAAAGACAGGGAGACTCCATTCCACGTTTTCGTATTTGTCAATAGTCTTCTTCTTCCCTCACCTTCACTGCCTCTCAGGTCTGCTTGTGTCATAAGAAGGGGATCAATGCCATGCTTTCCTTCTATTTCTTCTTCTCAGGACAGAATTTCTCCTCAGACTAAACAGTAGAAACACTTTTACCACCACAAAATGGTCAATTCTGAGAAAATGCTTGGCATTCTGTAACAGGAGATGCTCTTGTTGGGATCGCCAGGATAGATCTGTGTCATTGGGAAGGCAGACAGACGCCACCATGAGAAAGGACTGGTGGAAAGCCGAAAGTCGGTGCAAGTTGCCCTGATCCGCCTGGGTAAAGGCCAGATCTGTGGGGCAGTAACACAAAATGGGGGAATTCCATGGAAATTCCTAATGAGAAAATTTTATCAGCGGCATCTAAAACTGAGTTTTCTGGCAGACATGTCATGCTGGGAGGGTAGTTTCTATTTCTTGGAACCATCATTAAAGAGAGAGATTTATAGCCCAAGGTGGAGAGGGCCTGGGACCCATATCCTGTGAGAACTTCCAGAGGACTCTGAGCCTGAAAAAGAGATGGTTTGTGCTCGGAAAGGGAGGAACTAGAGCAGTCTCTTTAAGAGAGGACAATCACAGGCACCTGGGTGGCTCAGCTGCCTTCAGCTCAGGTCATGATCCCAGGGTCCTGGGATCGGGTCCCACATCAGGCTCCCTGCTCAGTGCGGAGTCTGCATGAGATTCTCTCTCCCTTTTCCCCTGCCCCTCCCCCAGCTTGTGCTCTTTCTCTCTCACTCACTCTCTCTCTCTCAAATAAATAAATAAAATCTTTTTAAAAAAGGTGGGGGGAGATACAAATGTAGGGACCCGAAAGGGTACGTGCACCCCGATGTTTATAGCAGCAATGTCCACAATAGCCAAACTGTGGAAAGAGCCAAGATGTCCATCAACAGATGAATGGATAAAGAAGAGGTGGTATATATATATATACAATGGAATATTATGCAGCCATCAAAAGGAATGAGATCTTGCCATTTGCAACGACGTGGATGGAACTGGAGGGTATTATGCTGAGCGAAATAAGTCAAACAGAGAAAGACATGTATCATATGACCTCACTGATATGAGGAATTCTTAATCTCAGCAAAAAAACAAACGGAGGCTTCTAGAGGGGAGGGGGGTGGGAGGATGGGTTAGCCTGGTGATGGGTATTGAGGAGGGCACGTTCTGCATGGAGCACTGGGTGTTATGCACAAACAATGAATCATGGAACACTATATCTAAAACTAAGGATGTAATGTATGGGGATTAACATAACAATAAAAAAATAAAAAATAAAAAAAATTAAAAAGGTGGGGGGGCGATCAGAGCTCACATCCACAGAAAGTGCACAGGCACCAGACACTTCATGTGAATACACCTCAGGGGCTGGGTGCCATCATTATGCTTCTTGAACAAAGGAGGAAACCCAGGCTCTGAGATACGAAGTGACTTTCCCGGGTGACACAGCTACAGCTGCCAGAGCCAGGTTCAAACCCAAGGACTGGCACCAAAATCAAGTCTCTTAGCCACTGCCCACAGGCTGCCCTCTGGTGAGGTCTCTTCCAGTGTGACCGCTCACGCTCCAGCTCCTCTCGTCCCTGCCAGCAAGGCCCGGGCGTTGGAGAAGCCTCCGGAGCAGCCGCCATATTGATCTCCAGAATAATGGAACCATCAAACTTCGAGATATATTTTTATGTAAAAAGCAAGGTGGAGAAAAGTGCGTATCTTGATTTGGGTGACCCTAGAAGCAGACCAGGAGACAGAGATTTGGGTACAAGTCGTTTATTTGAGAGGTGATCCCAGAAAACTGGTAAGGTTAGGAGAAAGTCAGATGGGGTGGGGGGTGGGGGGTGGAGGGGAGTAGCCAGTAAGTGAGTATTCTCCCGCAAGTTTCCATGGTGGGTAACTGGGGCTTAATACGGCTGGAGGGTTCTGGGGGTCAGTGTAGACAGTGAGCGTAGACCATGCAGTTTTGTAGATTTGACCTTGAATGTGTATACATTTTATGTAATTATAAATTAATTTTTTAACTAATTGTATAGATGAATATGTATTATTTATATATTCAATTGTCATTTTAAAATCACAACGTTAAAAGGCAATCCCTATAAAATTAAACTAAAATTAAACAAATGAATAAATCCATGTCTTGAGCAGATGGTGCAATCACACAGACAGACAGAACTATGTCAGGTGATTTTAAAATACAGTAATCTGGGGCTGCCTGGCTGGCTCAGTTGGAAGAGCATGTGACTGTTGACCTCGGGGTTGTGAGTTTGAGCCCCACATGGGGTGTAAAGATTATTTAAATAAATAAAACTTTTAAAAATAATAACTTAAGGGGCGCCTGGGTGGCTCAGTTGGTTAAGCAACTGCCTTCGACTCAGGTCATGATCCTGGAGTCCCGGGATCAAGTCCCACATCGGGCTCCCTGCTCAGCAGAGGGTCTGCTTCTCTCTCTGACCCTCCTCCCTCTCATGCTCTCTCTCTCTCTCTCTCAATAAATAAATGAAAATCTTTAAAAAAAAAAAAATAATAATAATAACTTAAAAAATAAATAAATAAATAAAATACAGTAGTCTGACTGTTCATCCTCTGTGGGATATGCCTCGCCTACATCAATTTAATGAGAAAAAAAAAACTTAAGCTGTTTTCAGTAATCATAGCATTGGTGGTATGGTATGGTCAGAGTATAGTACTCTGACATAGTTGAATGATTACAGTGCCATAAAACAAGTATGGTGGTTCCTTTGGGAACTGGAATATTACTTGATGGGAAAAATAGGAACTACAGATGGAAGATCGAAAACATAGCAAAAATGATGCCAGTTTTAATCAGAAGCTTCAGTATAAAGTCAAGATGTGTTTTCTCTTCAAAACAAAATATGTACATCCTACCTGTATCCACCAAAAAGCCCTAGAAACAATGGCCAACCCAGTAGCAACGAGCACCTCAAAACCCAGTTGTGGGTATCTAAATGTCATGTACCACTGAAAGAAACAAGGGTTGAGTCTAGGTTTGGAAAAGAAAATGTACAAGATGAGTCTGGAACACATCCCCAAACTAGACAGTGAGAAGCTACCAAAAACTATGAGGTCAAGTCAAAAGGACTTGGGACTCAAATTAAAGAGTCCCCCACAGGCCAGACACAGGAGAATTTGGATCTCAATAAAAGAATAACTGCCAGGCCCTGAGACCCATCAAATACTTTATGTCCATGAGTGCAAAATGATAGCAAGAACAAAACAAGCTCACCGGTGTCCTACATCGAACACTACAGAACCAACTCATTCTGAACCCTAGGAAATAAGGCAAAGAATCAAGCATTAGTTTTTCTTTCCCCTAGAAACTGTATCTCAGGATGACAGAGAAGCTTTTCTTTAAAAAGTGATTCAGGTATTGAGGGACAAAGAAATGATGGGCTTAAAACGATCATTGATCAAAATGACCATCAGAGGTTGCTACCAAGAGAAGTGAGTCAACCAGACTTCCTAACAGGAGTACGCAGTATCCTGAACGATGAAGAACAGCTGACCTTGAACAACACAGGAGGGGGCGGGGCAGTTAGGGACGAAAATCTGCTCACAACTTTTGACTCCCCAAACATTTAACTACTAGTAGACCACTGTTGACCTTACCAATAACATAAACAGTCAATGAACATATATTTTGTGTTACATGTATTATATATTGTCTTCTTACAATAAAGTAAGCTAGAGAAAGGAAAATGTTATTAAGAAAACCAGAAGGAAGAGAAAATAGGGTACCACACTGTATTTATTTTTTAAAAATCTGTGTCTAAATGGACCCCTGCAGTTCAAACCCATGTTCAACGGTCAGCTGGATTCTTGCCAAACAACTAAACCTGAATCTGATCAAAATTCTAGATCTAACTACTGATTTACAGGAAATACCAGGGGCAAAGGAACATGTTAAACCACACCACTGAAGTGCAATCAGCAAAATGCAGACTGTGGGGGATTCTTTAGAAAAACAACCCAGTTTTTCAACAAGTATATCTCAAGGGTGCAAAGTAGATTAAAAGATATCGAAAAGACCCATGAACCAATTGCAATATATGGACGGTATTTGCATCTTCATTCACACAAATACATAATTTTCTAAAATTATGTAATAAAATGGGGAAATGTGAACAGATTGAATAAATAAATAATAATTATTAATATTTTGGGGTATGATCAAAGAATTTTTTTTTAAATAGTCTCTATATTATAGAGATATATACTAGAGCACTTAGAGATGAAATGATACTTGGGGTTTGTTTAAAAAATAACATAAGGCAGGGGGATGTGTGGAGGATACAGGAAAACAAGATTGATCACTAATTAATAATTTTTTGTGCCGGGCCAAGGGTGCTTGAAGATCTGTTACACAATCCTGCCTACCTGATTTCTGTGTGGTATTTTTCACAATAAAAGTTAAAGTTACACACACACGTTAAAAACTACTATCAGTGGCCAGTTTTGCTCCAGAGAGGAGGGGAGGGGTGGGATGGAGCAGGGGTAAGGCTGAAGCAAGCAGCCAGGTCCTAGCATCCTTCCCCTCTGCAGAAGAGGAGGGTTCGGTGCCTCCGGGATTGGGAGGACCTCATAGAGCTGCATATTGAGACTTTTTTTTTTTTTTTTGCATATTGAGACTTAAGAGCATGGGCCTTGGCAGGAGGTGGTTCGGCACCTCTGTCACCTAGTTACCTAGAGGTGCTCCAGTGTCCTCATCCGATGGGCGGGGGTCACGGCGGTAGCCACCTCGTCCACGCCAGAGCGGATCCGGTGAGCTGATACCTGGACAATACTTAGCAAAGCTCCCAGCTCCTAATACACAATTGGAAAAGTGGTAACTATTCTTATATTAATATGTGATTGTATTATTATTGTATCATTCTCCACCTTCCCTGTGAGCTACCCTGGCCCAAGCAGAGGCTATGGGCGCAGTGACTCAGAGGCCCCGCAGCTGGTGGCCCAGACGCCGCACCTGTCTCCATCTCTCACTGGTCCTCTGTGGCCCCTTCGCCGTACAGTTGCCAACCGGAAAACGGAATGGAGCTTTCATCTCAAACCTCGACGATCCACAGCCTCCCTCTCCCTCGCTTCCTCCTCACTCCCTTTCTGTCCCTCCTCCCTCCTTCCTTCTCTCCTTCTTCCCTCAGAGCAGCACTTTCCACCATGACAAGTGAAGCGATAATCTAAGCAATAATTTAACTCCTTGTTTCCTACTTAAAAATCCCCCTAATTACTGGGTAATGGGTCCACAGAGGCGCTCGGGCTGGGTGAGCTCTGCCTGCAGGCACAGCCATAGTTCATCTGTCTGTCCTAATAGCACTCTAAAGTTCACCCTTATAAACATGTCACTGAGCCCGTAATTGAGTGACTGGTCATTAGGTTCCACGCGCGGTACCTGTGGGTCACCGATCACTCAGAGGTGATGGATCTTTCTCCGATACCTCGGCTGGGCAGCCCACAGAGCTCTCTATCACCCCTGAGCAGAACATTACTCTCCGGGAAGACCACAGTGAGCCCCAGTGGGCCGTCTTAACTGTGGAGCTCCATGGGAAGGGCCAGACGGAGGAGAGGTGAGGGCAGAAGCACGCATCCTCCTGCCCCACTCACGGACCTTCCCAGAAACCTGTCCTGAAAGGGTCTTCTAGGAGATGCTGAAGATAAGACACAGCGAAGCCATCGAGATTCAGTGCAAGAATAATTGCACGATGGGGTCAGAGTCAATTTGAGAGTAGAGGCGTTGTTGTAAGACAAGGAAAGAGGATTGGAGTTTTGTTTACTAGACTTGGCTCAATGCACTAGAAACCTCTATCACCCCTGAGCTGTGTTCCCTCGAGTGAGTCACTTGACCTCCCTGTTCCTCAATTTCCTCATTCATGAAATAGAGATGATAGTGCCTGCTTCCCTCCCAGGCTCATGCTGAAGACTAACTGAGTTAATGCACATCGAAAGAAATGTCTAACAGTGTCCAGCACCCACTAGGTAATCAAATGTTAGTCCATTCTAAATAGACCTACCATGTCCCTCTTCTTTCATCAGAAATGCTTTGTTTGTGTTTTGATGATGATGGAAACAGAATATCATAGCGGTTAAGGGCACAGGCTTTGATGCTAGGCTGATTAGAATCAAATTCCAACGGCACCCCCCTAATCTCTGTGTGGCCCTGGGCAAGTTCCTCAACCTCTCTGAATGTCAGCTTCCTCCTCCATAAAATGGGGATATTAACAGTGGCAATCTCATAGAGTTCCTATAAGGATTAAATGAAATAATGCATGTAAATGATTCAGCATAGTGATTGTCAAGTAGCTAGAAATAAGTCAGTAGCCCATTAGATGAAGGTGACGGTTAACACCCTAGAATGGATCAGCTTTTTGAGGACAGAAGAGTGTGGGGTAGGAAGAGAATAGAGCCTAGAATAAAACATTGTTGGTCACAGAGATTACATGAATTTATTAATCCTAAAAATGAATATTTATCAGAACCCAGTTATGGGCCAGGCATTCTGTCAGTGGGATGAATCCAGAAGAAGATAAAGCAGGTGCATTCCCCTGAGCCCTTGAAGACCTTAGTGTAGAAGAGAAAGAGGAACCAAAATGAAATTATAACCACAACCACAATTTACTGAGCACTTACTATAGGCCCTGCACGTGGACAAAAGCCAGTCATGGTGGGCCTTCTTTGGATGCCCTTGGTTTTCATCCCACCCCACCTGGAGGCAATACCTAGCACTTCATCAGATGCCTCCTGCCAAAGATCCAGATGCATGAATGCATTAATGGGAAATTGATATCTTGATGAAGATTTCCCAAGGACATGGGAGGGAGAGCTTCACATTGCTCGTCATACAGGAGAAACGCGAACAAATCCCATTCTTCTCCCAGTACCCCGATCCCACCACGTCACGTTTCCTTCCCCTGCCTCCTGCCTCACCCCCCTCCTCCCTCTGCCTGACCCTGGCCATGGCCTCTCCAAAGCCGCTCTGTGACCCCATGCAATCTCATTCCTGCCTCCAGTTTGTGGACCCCTCTTATCCCAGCAGGGGCCAAATGCAACTCTGTTCTTGAAGCACGTGCCTGGGGGAGCCTCCTCCACAGCCTCCCTCAATCCCAAATTGCTTATCAAAGAGTTTCATTGTTTATGGTGGAATTCTTCAAGAATTCATCCAACCAAGCAGGCCTCGTGGGGGAAGCAGAAGGAGAGGCAGGGAAAAGTTGCTGTTCTGAGAATAGATTTTCAAAAGATATGGAGAAAGCAGGAGTTTTTGTCCCTACCTCCCCATTATCGTGACATCAAACATCAGCCCTGAGCAAGATACCATTATCCACATCTTATAAAGAAGTAAATTGGTATCCCAGGAGAATAAGGAACTTGTGTAAGGCCATAAACAAGGATACGGCAGAGGCGAGGTTCGAACCCGGATGTACCTGACTCTTTCCACTTCACATCAGTGAGGAGGAGGGGAGGTAGGAGAAACAGGACAGATCCAGTGAAATCCTGCACTCAGACCCTCTGTGTGTGCCTCTTGAGAAGCCAGTCATGTTCCACCCTTTTGGAGCTGTGTGGGGGAAAGAAGGTTCTGGTTGTCTTCCTCTTCATAACTGGACTTCTTATCATTAGCGGTAGGAAATAAGAAACCAAAATCATCTGAATTGTTTGTAGAGTAAGAGTTAATGGGTCCCTGCTAAAGGTATTTCCTAAAAGAAACTATATGAATTGCATGTTCTCAGCTACTTTAACTTCTCAGAAAGTATGAGGAGTGCTCTAAATAAGAGAGGCTATCAAGTAAGTCACACCAGAGAAGGGAGATACGAGGCAAAACTCAGGCCCTTGGCTCTCCCCATAAGTAAAACACACCTACTAATGCTTTTTTGCCTCCTCAGAAGGTTATTTATATATGTTGAAATAACACATATAAAAGGAATTTAAGCAGCATAAAGAAGCTTGTGAATTAAAAACACGATCACCTTTAAAGAAAATGAATTAATATTTTGTTTAAAAAGTTTCGGAGTATTCCAATAAGGCCCAGGGTAGGCAGTACCTGGAACATTAGGGGCTCTAGCTTCTTTCTAGAGTGAGTTTCTTGAATCTCTTAATACCTATGACATCCCTTCCTCACCCACCCTAAAAAACCAGGTCTGGAGTTTGCCAAAGAGCTGTCTTCATTCCAGATGTGGCGCAAGGACCCAAGATTGCATTTGCCTTTATCTGAGCACTTCACACAGTGATATTCGTGAGGCCAGAAGAGGGAAGAATAGATAGTAAACAGGGATTCGGTTGAGGTTACCAGGAAAAAACAGGCACTGGAGACCTCCGGGGGACACACACCAAGCCCTCTTCCTCATCCTCTCTCTCACTCAGTCCACAGAGCATCACCCTTGAAGGCAGGCAGGACAGGTTTCCACAAATCCAGGTAGAGACAGTGTTAATACCTTCAAGAAACTTTACCCTGTGCATGACAGGCAAATGAGATTGGTTCTCACCTTTTAAAAAATGTAGCCTCCCCTGGTGGGTCACAAAGATCTGCTCCAAGGAGTGTCAATCATGGAATGATGGATGGGTAGTCTATGGTGGGTCTCCAGTGTTCTCCCTGCTTAGCGAGCCCCAGCACTTGTACACAGGAGAGCTAACAGCTGATCCGTAGGGCATAAGTCCAATCAGGACTGCAATTTCTCTGTACTAAGGACCCCTGCAGTGTGGCCTGTCCTATTGCCCTGCTGGGACACTGGCAAAAGCTCCATTTTCTTCCAAAATATCTGTACTACGCCTTCCACCTAACAATGGCACGAGTTGGCCTGGAAATGAGAATGATATCTATCTTCCATGGAGTTCTTACTACTATGTATCAGGCTATGTACATTAGTGGATTATTATATTTGTATAATAATAAATGCTATCATTACTCCTATTTTGCAGATGGGAAAACTGAGGATCAGAGAAGAATCAAATCTAGCAAGCGACAGAGATAGATTTTGAACCCAAGCCTTTTGATTCCAAAACCTGAACTCTTAACCACTAAGTTATATGTAATTGTATGCTGATTTCTTATTATTGAGATGTGCGTATCACAAAGTATGGTATTTTTGTTACATTGTATACATACTATATATTGCTGTATGAGCTACCCATGAGTAGTGAAAATTTAGGAATTTTCAGCTTTGTGATTTTCTTATTGAATTTTTACAGAAAGCATGTGTTACTTTAAGGTTAATTAACTTGGCTTTTTAATTACAAAATGTTCCACATATTCACATATAAGTGCAAGGACTAATACCACAAAACTACTTACCCACCACTCAGATTTAACAAATATCATTTAGTCGTATTGGCTTCAAAATTTTTTAAGAAAGAAAACATTCCAGATAGAAATGAGAAACTCCCCCACCCATCCTACATCTTGTTCTTATGCCTCCAGCCTCCCCAGTATTCTGAGGTTAGAATGTCGCCTTCTTAACCATGTTTTTATATCTTTACATGCGTATGTATTCTCATCAGGAAAAAAACATACTACATATGCATGTTTCTAGAAATAACATTTAGAAATCCTGCTGGCTTTTTATATGCACTTTCCTTTCATGGGCATCTGCAATTGGCTTTTCTCAATCCTGCTAAATTACTCACTGTATCTCCATCCACAATTTGTCAACCTTGTATGGTTCGAGATTACACCTGCCTCCTTGTTTCATGTAAGATAGAGTTTGTGTTTCTGTTTATCGTTCTCCGTGTTGTTTGGGGTTACTTTCAAAAGGAGGAGGAGAGTATGAAACCACATCTCTCTGATTCTTGTCCTGCATCTATCTTAATGAGCTCATGGTTTTGGTTCTTTGGTCTGACAGTCATATGAATTACATAAATAGATTTTCCCATGTTAAACCATCCCTGAATTCCTAGGATTAGCTGAAAATATTCATGGTGTGGTTTAATTGTTCTTGTTTTGCTACATTGCCTTGTTGATATTTAAGTTTTTCTCATTTATAACCATAAGTGAGATTGACCTATATATAATTCTGCTATTTAGCTGTCTTCTTCCATTTTGATATTAAGGTTAATTTGCATCATTAAGTAAATTGGAGAACTTTCCACCCTTCTGTACTCTCTGAAATAACTGTTCATTGAAGGGTTGGGAAAAGATGTTCATAAAACCATCTGCGCCTAATGCTCTTATGGGGAGAATACTTTTATTAGTGATACAATTTATTTAATGAACATGGGCTTATTCATATTCTCTATTTCTTCTGGAGATAATCTGGGTCATTAATCATTTTTGAGAAAAGTGCCCATTTTATCTACATTTTCAAATTTTCTCATTTATGATCCTCTTTTAGCTGTAGCTCTCTACCCCTTTCATTTCCAGTCTTTTTAGGTCCACCTTTTTTCTTTTCCTCTTGCCCAGTCTTGCCAGAGGACTGCCCAGGTTGCTGGTCTAGAAAAATAGAAACAAAACTTTCTCGTAATCCAGTGTGTTTTTACATACATACATGCCTACATAAATTGCTTTTCCGAATAAAAATGGCAGAACAGAGGCTAATTCTGCTTCTAGAAAGACCCTACTCTCATCAACATGAGGGAGTAAATCAGAGCGCCCACATAAAGGCAGGACAGCTTGCTCACTGCACAACCCAAGCTCATGATCTGGAAGGAGAGGCACCTGTGTTCAGATGCTTCCCCTCCTACGTGGGTGGCCAGGAACAAATGGAAATAAAGATGCCCGTCTCAAAGTCTATGGTAAGGATTACCTGGAAGAATCACGCTAAAGACTCAGGATGGGTGAGTGAGTGAGTGAGTGAGTGAGTGTATGATAGCCAGAGCTAAGGAGGCCTGGGTTCAAATCCCAGCTCAACTGCTTGCCAGCTTTGGCCCTGGGCACCCTGCTAGTTTGTGAAAATGAGATAAAAAAGACTTACTTGAGTTGTCATGGAAATTAAATTGCAATTCTGTTTGGCATCGTGCTTAACACGGAGAGAACCAATAGTCGAGAAGGACTGTTGTGGCTAGCACTATAATTACTATCAGCGCTCTTTTGGTGAAGGCCTTAGCTCAAGGCCATTCAGAGTGCCGGTCAGGAGTCCCCTTTCCTTCATTCCTCTCTTGGCTGCAGCCGGACATGACAAGGACAGTGCAGTCCCGGCCGGTCTAAGTATGGCTCAGCTCTGATCCCCAGAGCTAGCACATTCCCTCTAACAGCTGCCCCCAGCACGTAAGAAGTCTCCCCTTTCTAACAGGTAGAAAGTGTGGGTTTGAAAATACAGAATTCCATAACCAGTGATTCCCTAGACTTTCTACTAAAACTCTCAAGAGTGGAATTATACCCAAGGCTGGTAAAATTATACCCTGTGTCTGCTTGTATAACTTAGTGGTTTTTAAATCAAGCTCCCCAAAGTCTTAGAGATTCCATAAACCAGGCTTCCCTCTGCCTCAACCATGTGCTAATGTAAACAGAACACATTACCTTCCCCCTCTCACTTCACCCAGAGTTTCAAATCATGGGCATTAATATGAATCTTCACTTAAAGAAAGACTCCACAGCTTAACACCCACCCAGGGGTATGAAGCATCGACATCATTCAGGGCCAAGACTCTCTGTCTACATTTGGCCTTATGTCTATGATATTTAATAGAAGAAAATATCATGAACCCCTTTGGGTCTCAGTTTCCAGATCTATAAAATAAGAATGATGATAACTGACTGACAGCACCGCGTGAGGCAGAAATGGAGAAATCAGCATGAAATGGTTGGACGCGCTGTGCGGTCGTGTCCTCGTGGTCAAAGTTATTTCCCACACACACGTGCACACCGGCTTCTTCAGTTCTCTCTAGCTTAATACTTTCCTCTACTGGGAACACTCCTACATTGTCTAGAGAGAGCATGACACAGTGAGGAAGGCTGGAGGGGTGAAGAACAAGCACCTAACAAGCCCAAGGGGGACCCGGCAAAGTCACAGGAAAAGTAGAAGGAAGCCGCAGGGGCGGATGTTGAAATGCCCGGGGTTGAGCGACGGTCCAGGGTCTAGGAACCCCAGTGGAGATGGCAAAGAGGGGCTTCTGGGCAGCTGCTGTGCAGAGTCACTGTGACCCAGAGCAGACCCTGAGCAGCGCAGCAGGGGTAGAAGATGTCAAATGCATCAGAAGGCAGGAGGACTGGCTCTGTTTAGCCATCCGTCCAGTTGAGCGGGGCACGTTCAGCCTTCCGGGACGATGATGGCCAATTGGTTTCATCTTACGGGCAAGTCCAACTGATGGGCAGTGGCTGCCTAGAATTTGGTGCTGCTCACTAGCCCCATGATCGCCTGGTGATGTTACAGGCAAAAGAGGAAACAGCTGAGTATCCGAGTCACCTATTTGAACACTTACACCAGATAGAATTAAGCCGCCTTTTCTTCTCTCCCATGTGTCATCTCCAAAGAGGATGGTTCAGATACGGCTAACATTATGTGCCAAATGCCACGGCAAACACTTCATCTGTATTAGCTTCTTTCATCTGCTGCAAACACAGGTAGGCTAATTGTGGTTATGGGGTTTTTTTAAGCTCCCTTCTTCTAGAAATACATACGAAATGTTAATGGACAAAAACACAGTGTTTCTGAATCTGAGATTTGCTTCATAATAATCCAGGAGTAACGGCAGGGTAGAGTTGGAATATGAGTGACCACACATTCATAGTTTTTGCAGCTGGGTGATTGGTCCTGGAAATTCATCCTGCTAAGCTCATTACTTTTGTCTAAGTTTTGTATACGTTTGAAATTTTCCATTAAAAATGTTTTCTTTAAAAAACACTGTTAGATATTTATGATATTAGCTCCATTTACGTACATGAAAACCGGGGCTCAGAGGTTAATTACACTCCTAGGTTCGGAGAACTAATAAGCCTGCTGCATTGGAGGCCAAGTTGTGCCCATCAAGTGAACCACTCACTGACCATCCGCGGCCAAGGCGCAGACTCCAGCAGTCAGCCCCTTCAGTATCTGTTTCCTCTGCATGGAGCCACCTCACCCAAGGCCACATCCTTCCCGGGGACACCAACATCCCATGATGGAGCGAAGCAAGGCTATAAAGGCTCAACCATTTCAACTTAACCTAGGACAATTCCGGTGGGCGATACTCATTCCAGAGCTTTCTTCTGGGTCAGCCCAGCCGATGCTGGACCTGCATCTGGGGTCCTGCTGGCCCTCCTGCTTTTTATGGGCATTGACTGCAAACAAACATCTTGCCTCCCGACCTGCATCTCATCATCTCCTTCTAGGGAGCCCAACCTAAGACACAGGGGAGCCGGGGTCTGGACCAGAATCTGTCTGAATGGGCAGCATAAGTGAATCTGTCAGAAACGGGGTGGGAGCGGCTGCCCCCGATGAGCCCCTCAGTGCTCAGTGTTTGGCACCCAATCTGCTTCCCCAGCCTGGTGCCGTGGAGGCCTGCATAGTTTGGAGCCCATGAATATCGGGAGACAAAATGTAAGAGTAGTCCCGCATCTAGGACTTTCTGAGCAGCGGGAGGGCACTGCTGCTAAGTTCAGAGAAGACCTTCCTGGTATCAGTTCTCAGCAGGCCCAGCTGGATGCAGCTGCAAGAATACTTTGAAGGCAGCGGCTCATGCCCTGGCCCAGGAAGCCCACCCGAGGCTTCCCAGCAGCCTGACCTCAAGGCCAGGCCCGCTTCCCAGCACCTCCACAAGGAAGCAACTCCGCAAGCCGCCCGAGCCAGCAGGTGGCTCTGAAAATGCCCCATGTAATTAGAAATCTCATTTCCATTCCTCGTCCCTGGTTTGCATGGCAAAGAGAGTAGTTTTTCTGGAATGAATTATCCCCTCCCTACAGATGTCTTCAAAGGCTTATAATCCAAAACGGGCTCTTCGAGACCCAGCCTCCCCAGGGCCGCCCAGGCACACAGGAAGTCACTCCTTTGTGGGCACAGATGGGCTTTTGAAAATGTATGAACGGTGCTGATGTGGCAGAAAAATTCTGGCCCGTGAGGGCAGGAGTCAGTGTCCCCGGTGCCCGGATCTCAGGGGAGCTCCGAGTCCTTTACCCACACCTTCACTCGGGCTGAGCTCACACGGTTTGCCCGAGACGGTCCCCACTGCAGCACTGCGTGTCCAGCGTCCCAGAAGCCCCTCCGTGCCGGGCACACTTGCCGCTTGCTCACTCTGCCTTTGCTCCCAGTTTGCCAAGGTCAAAAAGGAGAGGAGCTGGGCTCCTGGGTGGCTCAGTCGTTAAGCGTCTGCCTTCGGCTCAGGTCATGATCCCAGGGTCCTGGGATCGAGTCCCACATCGGGCTCCCTGCTCAGTGGGAAGCCTGCTTCTCCCTCTCCCACTCCCCCTGCTTGTGTTCCTGCTCTCGCTGTCTCTCTGTCAAATAAATAAATAAAATCTTTAAAAAAAAAAAAAGGAGAGGAGCTAAGGTCAATCAGCTCCAGTGGATGGAGGCCCTTCTCTCTAAGTCAAATTGAAATTTATATATATATATATATATATATACACACACACACAAACACAATATTATTATATATTATATACATTTTATGTTTTTTATATTTTTATAAATTTATATATTAGATACATTTTATTTATTTGTATATTATTAATTTATATATAAATATATATACAAACTATATAAAGATATTTGGTATTATAAACATAAATTAATAATATATACATTATATTATATACACTATATAATGCATGTATAATATACATTATATTATAATATTATAACATAATATGGTATAAATAATACTATTTATAGCACTATATATATGTTTCATAATATTGTATACACCATCTACATCAGCTGTGTAGTTAATCACGCATCCATCCATTTATTTCTAGCAAACAGGTATTAAGTTCCTACTGTCTATCATGGCCAAATAATAACAGAGGTTAAGGAGTTCCCAGTCTGATGAAGGGGTTCTTTACCTGCAGGGGTCCATAGATGGCTTCTTGGCAGGTGAAAGTCTGTAAACTCTCTAATATTACTGTAAAACTCTCTGTGTTAAGGTGTCCATAATCTAAAGAAGTTTACAATTTTCTGGGTGACAAAATTAACCTATAAATTGTTAATGACAACAGGGGCGCCTGGGTGGCTCAGTCATTAAGCGTCTGCCTTCGGCTCAGGTCATGGTCCCAGGGTTCTGGGATCGAGCCCCGCATCGGGCTCCCTGCTCAGCGGGAAGCCTGCTTCTCCCTCTCCCACTCCCCGTGCTTGTGTTCCCTCTCTCGCTGTGTCTCTCTCTGTCAAATAAATAAAATCTTTAAAAAAAAAAAAAAAAAAAATTGTTAATGACAACATAGCACTATGTCTCAAGGTGTGTTCTATGGACCACAAATATTGAAATCCTCTGGCTTCTTGATTCTCAAAGTGGTGCACGAACCAATAGCATCATGCAAGAGCTTGCTAGAAATGCCAATTCTCTGGCCCCACCCAGGACCTACTGACTCCGAGTCTTCTTTCTCACTTGACCTCCAGGTAACTCCTGTGCACATGACAGTTTGAGAGGCACTGGTTCTGTGGCAATGGTTTTGTGGGGGGCCCCCAGTGAACCATACCTTCCAGAGGAAGTGATACAAGGCCAGGCCCAGGCCTCAACAAGACAGAGCAACTTCTGCTTCCACATTCGAAGGGGCTCTGAGATGACATGGAGAGACAAAGGCCCAGCGGTCCCAGCATCCCGGCCGAGCCAGCCAAAACCAACCTGCTAAATGTGTCTGCACGAGCGACCACTGCCAAGATCTCCCCACATTGCAGAGTTGTCGGAAAAAGTGAAACAAGTACTGGAAACAGAAATTGCTGTAAAACCACCCCCAGAACTTCATGATTTGATACAATAATATGCATTTGCGGGACCTCTCCCTCCCCATGTGGTCTCTCCCCTCTGTCTCTCCGGAAGGTAGCTAGGCTTCTTATGTAGTACTTTGGGGCTCCCAAGCATGCAAAAGAGGGAGTTGCCAGTACTTCTTAAGGTGTAAGCATAATGCCACTTCCACCATATTTTACCAACTGAAGGAAGTCACAGCCCAGTACAGATCCAAGAGAAGGGCATGAACACTGGGAGGGATGGTTCATGGAGGGCAATTAGCATCGAGAACTGGAGTTCTCAAACAAGCTGCACATTGCAATGACCTGGAGAGATTTAGAAAGTGCTGATACGTAGGCTCCTTCCTCAGAGATTGATTTAACTGGTCTGGGATGTGGCATGTTTCTAAGCTCCCTGGAAAGTTCTACTATTCAGCAAAGTGTGATAACCACCAATCTATAGTACTTGCTAAAAAGTGCAAATTCCTGGGTCTCACCAAAAATCCAAGACTTTACAAGCAGGCCCAGGGAAGGCCACCTCCTAAAATGGCTCCTGGGGATACCTGCCTCCTGGAACTCACATACTTCTGTGTCCCCCTTTGTCCAATAGCCCACAAGGAGCTGAGTCCTGCAATCAACCACATGAATAAGTTTGGGAGTAGATTATTCCCCAGTCAAGTCTTCAGATGAGACCTCTGCCCTGCCCAGCACCTTGGCTACAGTCTCATGAGAGATCCTAACACGGGATCCAGCTGAGCCATGTCTGGCTCCCAGGCCCACAGAAGCTCTGAGATTATAAATGTGCCTTGCTCGAATCTACTAAATATTGGTTAATTTGTTAAGCAGCAATAGATGACTAACACAGGATCTGAGCCAATTTTTAATGATCTCTCCAGAGAGTTCTTATGTATATTAAAATTTCAGAATCACTCCAATGCATGGTAGAAATAAAGACTAAAAGAAGCATCCAAGGAAGACTTTAGAGAACAGATAATGTTGGTTCTGTTGGTTGAATAAGAGATGGCCAGGTGCAGAAGAGACAAAGAGTCCCGGGAGCTGGAAGAGCATTCTCCCTCAGGCTAGGGTACTCTCCACCTCCACCGCCCTTTGCACGAGACTCACCCTCCAGTTCTCAGATTAGATATTATTTCAATTAGGAGGCTTTTCTATCTACCTCAGGCCCATGCAAGTGACTTGTTAGGTGCCCCAAGAGCCCCTGCCCTATGCCTTTGAAAGCAATGTTTGAGACAAAGGCTTGCAAGCGTGTAGTTTATTCTGGGGAGTGATCCGAAGGAGCAACAGCAAAATACTGGGAAGAATGAAAAACAAAGGGCAGTAAAGCCAATCCAAAGATATGTTATGGAGCTGTGGGTAACAGGGTCTCGTCCTGTAGGGGATCCTCTATGAGTTATGGAGAATGCTTTTCAGAATTTCTACCCAAAGTACAAAAGTGGGGGCTTCTGACCTCCATTGGCCAAAAGTGCTTCATGGGTTGTTAACTCCTTTGTTCTTCCAGAAATCCCCATGCTTCCAAATTGAGTGGGTTCACACAGGCCCCCCATGCATCAATGGCAGGACAGAGCCATAGCGGATGGCAAGGGGCTCAGCTGAGACCAGAAGCTGCCATGTGAACCTGAGCACAGCAGGTTAACAGAGCAGTGGGTGGAGTCAAGGGTGCAAGGGATAAGGAGGGACAAGAAGATACAGTGTTAGGCACGAGCAGATCTGACGTATTCCTACCGACAGTTTTATAACTGACTCTTCAGTGATTTTCTTTCTTTCTAGACTGTACACTCTGGGAAGGAAGAGTCTGGTTTCTTAACATACCCTCATTTCTCCTGGCACCATGCTTGGCACATAACAGTGTGCAGCTAATATTTCATTAATCAATTAATCTTAGCAGCACAGCTCTTAGGGCCGGGAGCCTGGGGTGCTGGGACAGTGGGGGTGGTTTGGGCATGAAGTCAAGGTCAACTCTTGAGAATGGCGGAGATGGGGGATTGCGGAGACTCTTGGAAGACCCCACACATCACAGAAAACTTCTACCAGTTGCTTCAAGTCTACAAGACTGAAGGGGAAGAAAAGGCCCAGAACAGAACCTGAGAAACTGACCCACCAACCAGCACAAAAGAGGAAGGTAGTAAGTACACTTGGTGTCTTCTGTGGGACTGCCTTGTGGACAGTATCTATCTCACCTGCAAATGCCTGGGTATTTGCTCCCCCCTTCTCCCACCAGGGGAGGTTCCCACCCATAAGTGACCAATCCCGGGACACAAAAGCCCAGCCCTCTTGCCCCACGGTAGCCCCTCTGCAGTGTCACTTTGCTTCACGGCCCCCCACGGATTCACACTGAGGCTGGTCCGGCCACACGCACAGTTCGTCCTGGTGTCCTCCTCGGCCTATCCAGCGTCCCCTTGCTTCTTCATGAGTTTCTCCTACAGAACATTCACTCAACCATGCGAGGCTCTGCTTCTAGGGAACCTGACCCAAGCAAGCAGATTTGTGAGTTACCATCAACCTAACCACAGCCAAAGCAAGAACTTTCCTTCGGGAGGGCGAGCCAAATTTCTGGGCACCTTAAATCTCTGGCAAATTCGATTTAGTTCAGCAGGGCTTTATGGATGTCCACAATGTGCCAAGCCCTGTATTAGGAGATGGAGCATGTGTTCTCTTCTTCCCCACAATGACCCTCCAAGGGGGATATGCGTATGGCTTTTCTACTGCTACATAATCAATACCACATACTCGGCAGCTGAAAACTCTGCAAATGTATTATCTCACAGCATCTGTGGGTCGGGGGCCCAGGCACAGGTGAGCTGGCAGTGGTCTCACATGGAATTCTGGGTCATTGAGGTTGTTGGTAGACTCCAGTCTCTTACTGCCATATGATCAAGGTCATGTTTTCTTGCTGGCTGTCGGCTATAGGTCACTTTCAATTCTTGGAGGCCACCCTTAGGTCCTAGTCATGTGCTTGCCTCCAGAAGCAGTTTACAACATGGATTTTGCTTTCTTCCAGGCCAGCAGGAGAGTATCTGCCAGATCTTGTCTTTTCAAGGCCTCACCTGATTAGGTCAGGCCCACCCAGGATAATCTCCCTTTTTATTAACTCAGAATCAACTGATTAGGAACCGTAATTTCATCTGCAAAATCTCTTTTGGCATATAGTGTATCATAATCATGGAAATGGCATCCCACAATATCTTGGGGTCCTGCCCACTCTCACAGGAAGGTGATGATACACAGCATGTACACTAGGGAACAGGAACCCTGGATGCCATCTTAGGATTCTGCCTATTGCAGTATGATTATTGCCTCTTTGCTGATAAGGAACTTAAGCCTCAGAGCAGTTAAATTAGTTATATGCCTTGGATCACACAGCATTTAAGTAGGGAACCCACCTGATTCCCCTCTCTCAGCACATGGAGTCTGACCTTTCTAGCTTCCAGAGATATACAACTTTTCCCTCTAAAGAGGCAAGGCTCACAGCAGAAGGAGTAAATAAAAGTTTGGGTCAAGGGCCCACCAACTCAAATGCCTGTAGGGACAAGCAAGGAAGTATAAATGAATAAAGCATCCATGGGTGAGGCACCAGGGAATGGTGGTTACCATAGCATGCCCAGCCTAAAGGCCCTTCAATTCAACTAAAACACTCACACATATATACTCTGTCCTTCAAGCAAAGCCAACATGCCCGTTGCAGTAGCCCATCTAGGCAGTAACTTGAAAACCCAGGTCTAGACTATTTCTCCCATGATGATTTTGCTGAAAGGACCTCAAGGTAGAGAAAAGGCAGAAATAAGATTCTCGTCTATTTGGGTTAACCCCAGAAGAAGCCTAAAGAATCAGAACCTCCAACTTCTTAGTTTCCTACCAATTGGGTTAGAGAGATACAAAATAAGACTATATGTGTATATATATATATATATATATATATATATATATATATATATATAGGGGGGCAGGGAGCTCCATGCCATGAATGGGGGCCACAGGCTGCTCCCTGAACCCATAGACACCCTCACCACATGTCACGGAAATGGGGGCAGTCAAAGTATATATATATATATATATATATATATATATATATATATGGTAGAGATTGGCAAACATTTCTGCAAAGGGCCAAATAGTAAATATTTTAGACCCTGTGGGCCATATAGTCTCAGTCTCAATGGTTCAACACTGTTGATGTAACATAAAAGCAGCCATAGACAACACACAAATGGATGTAAATGGTTGTGTTCTAATAAAACTTTATTTACAAAAACAGCCAGTGGGGGCCAAATTTGGCCCACGAACCTTAGTTCCTTGACCCCGGGTGTAGTGCATAGGCTTTTGGGTCAGGAGAACTGACTTCAGCTGCCGGGTCTTCCTCTTACTCTCTGTGTGACTCAGAGAAATTTACTTAAATTCTGAACTTCCATTTCCTTGCTCATCAAATAGGAACATCATTGGCAGAAAGCACTAGGGACCAAACATCCACATGGTCCTCCACATTGCCTAGCTTCCGTTGCGGTTGGGTTGGGCCAGGAAACTACGTTCTGGTCAATGGGATGTGAGTGGAAGTGATGTAAGCCACTTCCAAGCCCGACTCTCCAGTACATTCTATGACAGTGTCTAGTCCTCCCTTCCTCCACAGTAGGGACCCTGGAGCCATGTGTTCCAGAGGGTGGACTGCAACACGGAGGGCCACCCAACCCCCGGGGTATTGTGCAAGAGTGAGAAAGAAAACCTTAGGGGTTTTCTGTGTTAAACCACTGAGATGTGGGAGTTTGTATGTTGGGACAGCCAGAGAAATGACTTTTTTTTTTTAAGGTTTTTATTTGACAGAGAGACAGAGAGCACAAGTAGGCAGAATGGCAGTAAGTGGCAGAGGGAGAAGCAGGCTCTTTGCTGAGCAGGGAGCCCAACACGGGGCTCGATCCCAGGACCCCGGGATCATGACCTGAGCTGAAGGCAGCCGCTCAACTGACTGAGCCATTGAGGTGCCCCAGCAATGACTTTAATAGGAACACCTGGATCCTGGGGTCTTTGTAAGGCTAAAGGGGGACTGGGCTGCCAAGCACCAAGCCCAGGGCCTGACACATGGGAGGCGCTCAATACATATTAGCTGTTACGACTAATTGATTATAAAATGCATTACGAGTGCTTTATGAGGTTTTGTTTTTTTAAGGAAAATTGGGAAACTTCACTGGAAATAAGTTACCTAACTTTCCTAAAAGATATCAAACCCATTGAGTTCTTTTTAATGTTGAAAATAACACTATGATAAGGAAAATGCTGATTCTATGTGTTATACCTCAAAAAAAAAAAGGCATCACTTATTAACTCTCTTTAAGAGAAGGAAGGAAGGAGGAAAAATAGCCTCTAATTTCTGCATCCCCATTCATGATTTTCTCCACTCAGCACGAATTTCCTGAGCAGGTCCACTCTGTGCCCGCCTTGAGTTGGCTGCTGACTCAGCCATCGTCCTGCTGCCCAGTGGTCAGAGCAGGGGGCCACGGGGCTCGGCTGAGTGTGATCAGTCAACAGAGCAGGACACTCCACTGCCATGAGCGGGGACCGCAGGCTGCTCCTTGAACCCATAGACCCCCCCCTTACCACATGTCCCAGAAACGGGAGGTCAAAGCCCAACCGGATGCCAAAGCAGCTTCCAACCTGGATGTGTCAAGCTCCAACTAGCAGAGGGAAGAGAAAGCCCCATGAATTTCTAAGTCGAGGGAGAGTTGATATATTTCTGAGCTGAAGGTAGATTCTGAGAAGGGAATTTTGAAGGAGAAAAAAATGGGGAAGACACAATGAAGCAAACAGTGCTGTAGATGTTTCCGAAAGAAATCAAGAGCGAAGAAGGAATCTTTGATCCCAGAGATGAGAAACGTGTTGTCAAAAATGCACACAGAGAGAACAACGGGGCCAGCTCACAGTTCGTGCACAGCAAGCTGCGAGACAAGGTCTGCTCAGACTGGGGCCAAGCCCAAATCCAGTCTCGGCTCACCTTCTCCACGTAGCCAGTCTTTAATGAACACTCAGCAGGCCACACACCATGCCGAGGGCTCTGCTTAAATTACCTTTTTAAACTCAAACTCACCACAGCCCTGAGAATTAGGAGCATTACTATCAAGCATCATCCGTGGATTACTGATGAGAACATGAGTCTCGGAGACTATATTCTTCTGGGTCTTGTAGGATTTGAACGCAAGTGTCCTCGTCAGTTCGAGCTGCTATCACAAGATGGCGTAGACCAGCTGGCAGAACCAAACAGAAATGTATTTCTCACGGCTCTGGAGAAGGGGAAGTCTGATGTGAGGGTTGGGCTCTGATGAGGACCTGCTTCCTGGCTTGTAGACACTGCCTTCTCCAAGGGTCCTTACGTGGCACACAGCAGAGAGGGAGGAAGCAAGCTGTCTCGTGTCTCCTTTACAAGGGCAACATCCCATCACCAGGGTTTCTCCCTCGTGACCTAATCACAGCCCAAAGCCCCACTTCCTAATACCATCCTGTTGGGAGGTAGGGTTTCCACATATGAATCTGGGGGTATAAATGTGCATTCTGTAACAAGTGATCTTAATTCCAGAGGTGGACTGCTTAACTTCAGGCTCTAGAGTCTCACAACCGAGCATCTCCATATACCAAGCCCTGTTCCAAACCTTTAATGTCTCTCATTTAATGTCCACAGTCCTATGAGGTTGGTACCATTATCATTCCCATTTTACAGATGAGGAAACCAAAACTAGGAAAGGTTAAGTGACTTCCCTCAAGGTCACAGGGCTGACACAGTGGACTCTTTCACTCCAGATCTCACACTTAGCGATGGCCCAGGGTCTCGGTCTCCCAAGAATGTAGAGTCAGTTGGAAGGCCAGAGCTCCCTGGGGTTGGCCACTGTACTTGGAGAGACTCTTTGGCCCACATGTCTGCCATTTCCTCTGGTCCTAGGAGCCTGGGCCTGGGATCGGGCAGGACTTGCCTAGAAGACCAGGCACCCAGAGATTTAGTGAGCACAATTCTAGTTGAGTATGACCTTCCACACGTGCTAATTGACTTTAGCGACATGTAAATGATGGGTTGTAAATCAGGAGGCAGGCAGTCCCATCGTGAATCATCCCATTCCCTCCAAGCTCATCAAGACAGACATACATAAATTCCGGGTAGGCTGTGGCAGGTGCTGTCCTTTAGATTTCCAATTAAATAAGCCCTTGGTCTTAAAAAAAATTCCTACAGAGGAGTGACAGATTTTCTTGGACTAAGCATGGCCCTTGAGTAGCAATCCTTAAGCATAGTCCTCGGTGCCTTTAGACAATCTACTTCATGCATCTCAGCCTCATTTGATCTTGGGAAATAGAGATGTAGGAATGTCTATGACAAGGCTTTATATACAACATATACAATAACAGCAAATGTTTTGGCTTTACTATAGTTATTGTCACTGTCCTCTTTTCTTCTTAGCATGACAGAATAACGTTTCTGAAGCCCCTTGATCATCTTCCTGGCTAGGGAATTTACTAATTCCCATAGAGTCCCTGACCCTTATCAAGCTAAAGAAATATAAAAGGTCACTGGTAAGAAGAAGGAAAAAGAATCAGCTAGCATAAATACCAGAGTCGATGTAAGAAAAAAAATTTTTTATGTGTCTTGTAAGTGTGTCACTTTAAAGCTGGACCTGGTTCCTGGGACGCCTGGGTGGCTCAGTCGTTAAGCGTCTGCTTTCAGCTCAGGTCATGATCCCAGGGTCCTGGGATCGAGCCCCCCATCGGGCTCCCTGCTCAGCAGGAGGCCTGTTTCACCCTCTCCCACTCCCCTGCTTGTGTTCCCTCTCTCGCTGTGTTTCTCTCTGTCAAATAAATAAATAAAATCTTTAAAAAAAAAAAAAAAAAAAGCTGGACCTGATGGGGTCATTTCCTTCATACCACTAGAACCTAAAAGACCCCAAATACACATCCCAACCCTTCTCCAAGCTCCTTATCATTGAAATAAAATGAATGGGACTTAGTGTCTGGATGTGAGTGGAAATGGGGCAAGAGATGAGGGGATGATAGAAAAGATGAAAGGAGGGAAAGCAGAGAAAATGAACTCTCTCATTCCCATCCAGGGTGGATGTCAGGTGCATACATCATAGACTCAGCTTAAAAAGCAAAAGGTTGCTTTGCACCGTTCTCTGGCCTCCATGTAATGTTAGCGGTTGAACAACAAGAATTTCTTTCTGCTATGGATTATACCTTCCTAACACCCCACCCAACATTAATGTAGTCATTAAAGACTACATTAATAATGGAACCACTTCCATTATAGAAGCCATAAAATCCCCCAAAGCATCCTAACACCCTCTTGGGTTTTAAAGTACTATTCTAATCTGATTGTTTGGTCCACAGAGCAACAAGGTCTTTCTGATATCATTTCTATCCTCACTGAGCATAAGGGGCCTGGGGAGTACAAAAAAGGAGCCTCTAACCCAGGCTTGGAAGGTCAGAGAAGCTCTCCTTGAGAGGGTGAAATCTGAGCAGAATCCTAAAGGACTAACAGGTGTTGATAAAATAAAATCCAGTAACAGCATGTGCAAAGGCCCAGTGGCAAGAACCTCCCAGCATGTTCAGGAGCTCCAATAATTCGATTTGGATGGAGAATAGAGAACAAGGGGTATAATGGATAAATATGAGGCTAGAGGTACATGCAGGAACCAGGTCCTAAAAGATCTATAACCCCTTAGCTAAGGGGTAGATACATTATCCAGTAGCACTAGGGAGCCATTGCAGAGTCTTAAGCAAGAGAATAATCAGAGATTAATTATGTACTTTAGAAAGATGTAACTGCGGGGCACCTGGGTGGCTCAGTCGGTTAAACGTCTGGCTTCGGCTTGGGTCATGATCCCAGGGTCCTGGGATCGAGCCCCACGTTGGACTCCCTGCTCAGTGGGGAGTCTGTTCTCCCTCTCCCTCTCCCCCTGCTTGTGTTTCCTCTCTCCATGTGTCTCTCTCTGCCAAATAGATAAATAAAATCTTTAAAAAAAAAAAAAAAAAAAGAAAGATGTAACTGCTTGTTCTGTGAGAATGGCTTGTAGGGGAGCAAAAATCAGAAGAGGGGGTAAAGGGTGGCTACTGACACCAATTCAGAAAAGGAGGATGACAGCCAAGCCCTAGGTAACAGTATCTGGAAGAGAGAGAAGGCAGGAGTTTTAAGAAAGAATCTGCAGATCGAGCCACTGGTTGGATGCCTTCCAATATCCAGATATGACTTTGGCACTGGATGGAAAGGTTTGCCATTCTTTCCCTAGTAAGCTAGGGAATGTAGGAGGGGGGTGGGTCCGGAGAGGAAGGACTGTGAGCCCAGTTTAGGGCATGCAACATTGGAAATGACTGAGGGACATCTGAATTTACATGTGCAAAAGTAATTTGGAGATTTTCTCCAGCAGATGTGGAAGATTTGGACACAATATATAAATTGAAACCATGAACATGGTTAAAATAAGCTAAAGAAACCCAAACTCTGTGGATTTAGCTCTGGGCACCAACCTCCAAAAAGGAGGGTGCTCTGGGTGGCAAGCGAATCTCCACCAATTAACTGAAACAATTTCTGTTGGAAAATGTAAGACAAAAGGTGTACATGATGGATGCATTCTAAATCTAGTTTTCCAAAAACTGTGTTCCCTGGATCACCCCCCCCCATTACACGTGTTATAAAGGAGTCCACAAGAATTCCATGGTGGAACACTTTGGGTTTATTGAGTTAAATGTGCTTCTGTGCTTCAGGACTTGTCAGAGCCTTTAATATGGCAATATGCACTGCAAATCTCCAAAATAAGGTGGGGATAGAATCTTTCATTTTCCCTAAGCTCATTTCATCATGGAATCCTTTGTACCACACCCCCACCTCCCTCCCCTGCTGTGTGGTATTGAGTAGAACTACAGTGTCTCCAACTATAATTTGGAAGGTGCTACTAGCGAAGGGAGAAGAGCATCATGATCTGAGGCTTGGCCCCTGGAATAAAACTTCTGGGTACCGATCTTACCACACATGCACCCTATTAGGTATGTCAGCCTTACTTCTCTGGGCCTCAGTGTTCTTCTATAGAAGGGAATAATAGTAATATCCACCCGCAAAGGGTCATTGTATTAAATTAGATAATGAGAACGAGGCGCTGGGCCACACTGACCCACATGTGGGACTCAGTAAATGTCAGATATACTCATTATCATTATTATTAATTCTGCCTGGGTTCCATCTGTACAGAGAAATGATCTGTTTCCCTTGTGCCTCCTTGCCCTTTTATCCATTTTATCCTCAACAGGGAATTGAAGAAGATCTGGTGGTCCAAGTTGTCTTGGACAAGCATCTCGGTCAGAGTCTAAACAAGAAACAGAAACCATTGTGCATTTCAAACAGAGGCACTTTACTGCCAGGAATTTGTCACATGGGTTATGGAGGGGCTGAGAAGACAAACAGAGGCCAGTGAGTCAAACCACAGACAAGGAGGGGGAGAGCAGGAGACCACCCCCATGCCTAGGCCTGGGGTCCAAGAGAGGCCTAGGTTTGAGGGTGGGGTGAGATGACTGGAGGCAAGGGTCATCTGCGGAAGCCAGGGCCATGGGGGTCTAGATCCACAGCGGGGCTCAGCTCCAGCCCTCCAGTCCCCACGGTGCTTCCCACTGACCAAACCCAACCTAAGCCAGCTGACATGGGAGCCTGCAGGGCCAGCCCCATGCCGACAGCCCAGGTTGGCAAAGGGGGAGAAGGAACATGAAGGTAAATGGGTCATGGACCAACAAGGACACACATTTGCCTCCCTGAGGGTGGGCAGCAGATTCCCCCAGCGAGAGCAGAGCCCCCAGTTCAGTTGGCCAAGTTGATCGATGACACGAAAGGAGATAGTCAACATCCAGCCCCTCACTCCCTTCTGGAGGACGGGGGTCACCCCAGCCTGGTCGAGCCGTCCAGCCAGGGGGGCAGCAGCAGGAGGGTGGGCACTGGTCGGCCCGCTGCAGAGAGCCGTGCGTGCAGGGCATCTCGGGTCTCCTGCCCCAGCCCTGCTGCCAAGAGCTTCTCCTTGGCCCCAAGGCGGAGTGAGGACAGGCTCTGCCCATCTCCGAGCTCCTCCAGCATTTGCTGCCCCGGAGTTATTTTTATATCTCATTTCCTCGCATTATGGCAATTTACATACTTCAGCAGAGCACATTAGTGTCCAAAACACAAACCAGGAACAATAACGCATCACTAGGAGCTTCGCAGAAACCCCAACCCAGAGGAGGTTTCGGAAAGCAGTTGCTAAAACAAGTGGTTCCCTCATCCCGAGTGGGAGAACTCTCAGCAACACTTGACAACAAGCGGACGTGATGAGGGCCACACGGCGCCATAATCCCTGCCGGATTGCACATTGAAAGCTGCATTCAGCGCTCGGAGCCCATCAGAGCGGGCATTGTTGCGATGAATACCGAAGGGATTGCAGAGTGAATTGCTACTTCATTGCCAAGTGCTTCCGATTCTCTGCTCCTGCCATCTGTGTCCTCCGGAAGATACACAGAAGCAAAGGTCCGAATGGGGGCTGGGGGGGAAGGAGGGCCCTGCAGGCAGGGGGAGCCCCAAGGAAGGGGATGGGAGCATCCGTGGGGTCAGGGACTGCAAGAAAATGCCGTATCCCCGCATAGCCAAGTTCTAGACTTACAAAAGCCTAAACACAATCAGATGGAGGACCCCCACCCTGGCAGGAACATCCATACCTTCACTCTCAGGAAGTTAACAGCCCAAGTCTGCACTCGCACATGGACACACACACACTCATACATATTCATGCAGTCATTCAACAAACGGTGAGTGCCTATCCCATACCAACGACTACGCTAGGCACGGGGCCCCTACCTTCTTGGAGTTTACCTTCACACACACACATACACGTGTTCACAGGAACACATATGCACACGCAGACACACTCACACACACACAAGCACACAGACAAGTCACGCATAAACATGCCTGACAAACCCAGAAACCCACGCTTTTGCTCGGGTTCCACTCACTCACATGAACACACTTTATACAATATCACAACTAAAAGGCGACACCAGCCAGAAGGAAGACGACGAACGAATCAACTGTCTAGTTCTGCTTTAATTCTGAAAACACGCTCTATTTTAGCTCAGCTTGGGTTCTCAGCCCAAGACTGTTGTTCTTAGCAAGAGCTTGGTTTGTCTTGGGTTCACCTCTTCGATAGTTCTATATTTAACACTTTGGATTGTTAATATCCTCGATCTGGGTTTAAAATACAGCGGTGATATGCCACCTTGGGATGGCGATGCAACAAGAAGGCAGATTTCTTCCATGACACGTCATGCAGGGTAACAGAAAGACACGATCTCCCTGTGATCATCCAAGCTCAACTCTCCTAGGCTCTCTCTTCGAGTTCTAGCTAACAACAGCAGCAGAAGCAGCAATAATGATAGCTAACATTTATTGACCACTTACTGTATGCAAGGCAGTGTGCTAAACACTTTACATGGACCATTTCATTTCATTCTGTTAACAATCCCGTGAAGAGAGTGCTGGTATTGTGCCCATTTTACAGATGATAAAACTGAAGTTCAGCGAGCTTAGTGACTTGTCCAATGACGCCCAGCTAACTGGTGGTAGAGCTAGTATTTAAATCCAGTCAAACTAACCTTTAATTTTGTCATCCTCAGCAAAGAAGGAACTACTAGGTTTTGACAGACCTGGGTTCAGGGTACACACGGGGCTTAATGTTATCCCCATACTTTTCTGCATCCTATCATAATTACATCATCACAGTTAATTCTGTCCTCTTCCTCTTTCTGTGTACTTGTAGATTGTGATATTGCTTTGGGTGAGTTAATTCAGAATTAGTACTTTTAAAGGTCTAAACAAAATAAGCAAATAAATACATAAATCCAGGCGAGCTGACCAGAGAGAACCTGGGTGCTCTCTGTATCGGTTAGTTATTGCTGTAAAACAAGTCAGCCAATATTACCGTCTTGCACGTTTCTTCCAGGTTGCCTGGGACCAGCGAGGCAGTGCTTGCTGAAAGTCTCACACCGGCCGGGACGAGGGTGAGATAAACAAGTCACTCCCCTTGGGCACAAATTTTAAGGGGGTGCCAAAAAACTCAGTAATCAAGGTAAGTAATATTTTAATCAGTGCCTTTTTAAAAATCAAAATTAATACCAAAAGAATCCATGATGAAGAAAATATCAAATTTTCAAAAAAGACAGGATCATCATTACTGGGTATTTTGGGGGGGGCCTTGGGTTCAAATATGGCTCAGTCCAGCTCTGCTACTGATTCCGCACTGGACTCCTGCTAGTCCTGACCCTCTCTTATGTGGTTGGAAACATCTGAAGGCTCACTCACTTTCATCAGGTGACTCAAATAGCTGGGGGGCTGGGACAGCTGGGGCTCCTTGGGCACCTCTCCCCGTCTCTATGCGCTTTCTCCACATGGTATCTCCATATGGCAGCTTCGGGATGGCTGGACTTCTGACAGAGAGGTTCAAGGCTACAAGGGCCCATGTCCCGAGAGAGTCACAAAAAAGCTGGATGTCCTTTATGAGCTTCAGAAGTCACACAGCTGCAACACCAGCCCCTTAGTGAAGGGGAAGGACAAAGACTCCACCTCCTGATTTGACACCTGTCCTACAAACCCCAGCCCTGGTAGTCTCTGTCTCTATGCCACAGTCCTCAGCGAGCAGCTGTCCTCAAGTGGGCCATGCAGGTCCCGTGTCATGGAGGTGTCCGAGTCCATCCGTGGGGGTTTGCCATGCGTGTAAATATCTGGCCTGCAGAACAGCATCCAAATTTCAGAGTGTGGCCTGAAAGACTTTTCAGGGATGTCTACACTCCCAGCAGTGGCCCTGCCCCCTTCTTCATCACAACGTCACTTGGGGGAGGTGCCGGCATATTTTTTTCAGCCGATCTCGTTAGTCATCAGCTATGTGCTTGAGCTAACAAGAGACGCAGGAGTTAAACATTTATGAATGACAGTGAAGGGGAAGGTCTTCCCCAACTTGGGGGGCACTAGCGTGGCCTTAATGTGGACAGTTCTCATTGGAATCTCCTCCGTGCCACTTCTAGCAAGAACCTGGAGCAGACACAGCTCTGTAACCGTCCTTGAGCATCTTATGGTTTCATCTGTAAAATGGGCACAGCAACACCAGTGTTGTTTTTTCATATTGTAAAGAGGAAATGAGCAAGGTTGAAATGAGGTGTAGAGAGGAGAGAGAGTATGTAACAGGTGACTCATAATTGTTAGAGGCTTTTTTTCCCTCGGTCACCTTGATCCCATTTTCCCACCCACCCGCCACCCCAGCCAGTTTGTGTGTCTAGCACAAAGCCCCCAGCAGTGGAACTGAAAGCTCACGTCAGAGCTAAGAATGACACTGCTATGTTGAAAGAAAACTAGCCACGGGACAGGAGAGATCTGGAGTTCTACTGTGTCATGTAAGCTTCACATTTTCCCCTGGGGCAGAGGCTGTTGTTATCCCCATAGAAGACAAGGAAACTGAGGATCAGAGAGGTTGAGTGCCTCGTTCGAGGTCCCAGAACTAATAGAAATGAGGCCGAGATCCCATACCTGGCGATCCGGCTCCGGAGTGCATGCTTGCAGCCATCCTGCTCAGAACCAGATTATGTCCTTTGGAATCAGGCAAACTGACCTGAATTCCAGACCTCTCCCTTCACCCTGTGCTCTTACATTCTGTCTCCTTACCTGCAGGATAGGGACACTAATCCCTGCACCTACAGGGCTCTTGCGAGGATGGAGGAGATGAGCCATGTTTAGTAAGCACTCCGCAATGTGCAGTTAATTTCATTCCCACTCCTCCTGGATTTGTCCGTGGAAACTCCAGATCCTGTCCGAGAGAGGGAAGATTCAGATGTGGAAATCCCATGAGCTAGGAGTTAAAAGTGAAAGGCAGCTCTGGAGAGAGCCTGCCCTGCATCAATCCTGGACCTTCAGTGCCTCCATGGTAGACATAGTCGGGGCACCTTCCAGATCCCCTGGGCTCCCCCCACTCCCGATCCTACCACTGCACTGGACAGTTCCCATACACCAGGAAGGCTCTGGCCTCAAGCCCCTGTATCCTTCTGCCTGAGGCTGCGTACTGCCTGGAAAACACGCTCTGCTAGCGTGTGGGACAGCCCGGTAATGCCAGAGATGTTGAAGAATTAAGACAACCAGGAGTAGCCCTCCAACCAAGAAGGGGTGGGAACTAGCAGTAAATGCCCCAGCTTCTTTGCCTTCTGGTGAGTGATTCTGAGGAGTGTCACACACACCTCTCAGAGCGTCCCCAGCAGGGCTGAGTCCTGGTTGCCCGTGGCGACACCCATCAGTTACCTGTCACCGATGACTCTGCTCCCTTCCCTGTCTCCCATTCCTCCTCTCTCGCTCACTGTGCTTCCTGGGGTCACTACCCAATATATATTACCTGCACCCAAATCCTTGTCCCAAAGATTTCTCAGAAACAACCAACATGCTGTTCCCCACCCCGCAGGCGCCCCTCAGTTCCCCAGTCCACACCTCTGTCTCTGAGATAAGCAGGAGGGAGAAGCCACACTACCCACTCAACAGTTTATCCACCCTTTCGGTGACGGCTCATCCTAGGCCCTCCCAGGCAGATGGCACAGATGCTGAGAGCTGGCCCTACAGGCTGCCTGTCTGCCCACCCACAGTAGATGCTCTCGAAGACTCGACATCTCGAAGACTAGTTCTCTGTTAGGTCAGATGCACACTACGGCTCCTCCCCCTACAACAAAAGGGAAAGATTGGACGTACACACAGAGCTCGGGGGGATCCCCTGCAGAGTCAGGCTTCCGTCCCTGCAAATTATTTTTTGCTAATCAATATGTTTAATAAATAATATTCTGGTTGATTTCATTACTGGCAATACACAAATCAATAAAAGGTTATTGCATGATAACTTCCCATTGATATTGTAATCCTCCTGATTTAATAAACGTTGCTTTTCTGAGCATTGCTGTTTGCATTAGGAATTGAAGGAAAGAGGACAGAAAAAATACTAACTCCATTACAAAACTGGGGCTGGAGCTTAATAAAAAAGTGCAAGGAGAGTGACGAGGGGCTTCCTCAGCTCTGTCTACAGTAGCCTGCGCGGCGGCCCGGCA
The DNA here is from genome assembly GCF_004348235.1 of Phoca vitulina. Classification (NCBI taxonomy): domain Eukaryota; kingdom Metazoa; phylum Chordata; class Mammalia; order Carnivora; family Phocidae; genus Phoca; species Phoca vitulina. Next base: position 7,206,270 of record NW_022589725.1, read on the forward strand.
CTGCCCGGCTCTGGGTTAGCCTCCTTTGTTGGATTCCACAGCGGAATGTAGGAAAAGTTTTGGCTGGAAGGTTCGGGGCTTGACCTTTGGTTTCCTTTGCATAATCCTGACCAGAAACTCCTCCGTGAACGAAAAACCCAAACAGGAAGGAGACGGGTGCTGTAAAATCGTAAGCCTGGGGTTTACAATCTGTTCTCAAATCCCGGAGGTTCAAAGCCACAGGAAGCCTTGACAGTTGCCTAGTGCAGAGTGCCAGCTACCTGGCCACGAGCAAGGGCATCAGAGTCATCAGGGAAGCTGGTGCAAACACCCTAGAGTCCCAGGGGCTCCAGGAGGCGATGACCCAGGAGGGCTGCCGTGGCAGAAAATATTCTTAAAGAATAAACTTTAAAAGACAATATAATCACGGCTCTCATACAAATACAAAGTGAAGATATGTGGAAGATTTGATTTCCCTCATTCCTTAATTAGGGAACCAGTAAGATGTTATGATGGGTTCAAAGGAAAACTCTGAGGACCACACTCTTCTAGTTGATCTGGTTCCGGCTGGAGTGAATTCACGAATTTGGTGGGAGAGGGATCCATTGTCTCTCCAGCACTAGACAGAACTTTCCTGTCCACAGACAAGCACCATCAGTTAACTACGACTGACGGAGGCGTGAAAATCTCAAAAAACAATGAGAGGCACCAAGCATCACGGAATCAGATAACCCAGACAGGTGTCCCAATGCAATTCTGGCCCTACATGGAGTTGGGTCAGATTTCACAGGGGAAATAAGGGCACAGTGCCCCACAGGCAACCCTCCCTTCAGATACCAGCCACCAGCTGGGATGACAGATTACAATGCCCTTAGCAGCTCAGCCTCCTGTCACAAGGTGTTAAAGATGAGGTGCCTTAAACAATAAATATTTATTTCTCACATGATCTTGGTGTGTAGGCTGGGAAGTCCAAGATCAACGGGCTGATGGAGTCGGTGTGTGGTGGGAGCCTTCTTCCTGGCTTAGATAGCCAAATTCTCACTGTGTCTTCACGTGGTGGAGAGAGGGGAAGGAAGCTCTTTCACCTCTCTTCTTAAAGGGCACTAATCTGATCATGAAGACTCCACCTTCATGACCTAATCACCTTCCAAAGGCCCCACCTCCAAATACCATCACGGTGGGGATTACGGTTTTAATACAGGAATTTTAGGGGACATAAACATTTAAGCCGTAATAACAGCTTTATTATAAAGGAAACAAACCAGAGCCAGCCAAAAGAAGAAAACCATAGGATGATTTCAGGGAGGGCTCCAAACTTTTGTGTCCTCAGGATGCATCACCTTCCTGGCACATTGATGTACATCATTAACCAGGTAAGCATACCGAAGCTTGGTGTCCAGAGTTTTATTGTAGTTTCATTAGGTAAGCATGACTAAATGAATCATTGGCCATGGGATTAAATTCAGTCTTCATCCCCCTCCCAATCCCTGGAGGTCAGGCTGGTATCATGTGGCTCCAAGCCCCAATCTTTGAATCACATGGTTGGTCTTACTGGCATAGCTAGATCCCATTCTGCAATTATCCCAGGCCCACCCTGAGTGGCCTCCTTAGCATAGACTCAGGTGTGGTTCAGGAGGCCAAGCATGGATAGCAAAGATACTCCTATCACTTGGAGTATTCCAAGGGCTTAGAGACTCCCTTTCAGGAACCAGGGGCAAACACCAGCCAAATTCTTTATTACACAACAGGTGTGTTAAAGACCTCAATTTCCATTCAAGGCATCCAGTAATCTTTTGGTTCATTTCAAAGTATTTCATAAGTTCTCCCTATAATACACATAAAAACTATGCAAATCATGAGAGAATACTAACATGAATTTTCACAAAATGAGCAAATGCATACAACCAACATTCAGGTCAAGAAATGATCAGCATGCCCAGAGAACCCCTTCTAGTCAGTATACCCCTTACCACCAAGGGTACCATCTTATTTCTTTTTTTTTTAAGATTTTATTTATTTATTTGAGAAAGAGGGTGAGCAAGAGAGCGAGAGAGAGAAAAAGAAAGAGAGAGTGCACCCACACACACACACATAAGTGGGGGTAAGGGGCAGAGGGAAGGGGAGAAGCAGGCTCTCTGCTGAGCAGGGAGCTCGATGTGGGGCTCGATCCCATGACCCCGGGATCATGACCTGAGCCAAAGGCAGACGCTTAACCACCTGAGCCACCCAGGTGCCCCCACCGGATTTCTAACACCATAGATTCATCGTGCCTGTTTCTTACCTCCCTATAAATGTACATTCAGGATGAATTCTTGTGTCTAAGCATCTTTTGTTCAGTGTCATGTTTGTAGGTATGGTCGTAAATAGTTTGTCACATTGCTGTATAGTATTCTGTAGTGTGGGACAAAACCAAGTTGGATAATCTGACTTGGTTCAGTGCCACACCTCTTCCCAATTTACAGATGATGAAACTGGAGTCCCATAGAGGCAAAGTGGTTATCCAGGAGACAAGCCTTGTTCCAAGGACCATCAAAGCCCTCATGGGCAGATGCCAAACCAGGGCCACCTTGGGATGGAAGCAAGGGGCAGAAGGAAGACGGCAAGATGAAAGAAAGGGGGAAAAAAGAACAAAGGAGATAAACAAAGGATGGAAGACAGGAGGGGAGAAAGGGAGCCCTGGAAAGGAGCGGGAGGAAGACAAGAGTGAGGGGGAGGCATGGACAGACAGGGTGACAAGGAAGGGCTGGAGGAAAGGGAGCAGAAGCAGGAGGGAGGCACCTGCTCACGCCAAGGATGGTGTCTTTACCACTCAGCCCTGTGAGAATTGGAGCTGTTGGCCCTCTGGATCTTTCTTCATCTCCCTGTCTCCCCTGACTCCCTGCATCCAGCCAGTGGAACCTGAGGGCTGTGTTCCCCTCCTGCAGTCCCCTGGAGAGCCAGGATTATGCAGTCTTTCATTGCTACCATTCAGGGTTCAAACTGCCTTCCAGAAGCCTCCATTGAAATGTGCTGCCTGTACCTGGGTAGAAAGCCCAGGACAAAGCTCCAGTGCTTACCTCCTCCTCCTACAGGAAGGTCTCAGTCTCATCCTTGGGCATTATGTTGGCCTCCTCCTACTGACTCTCCAGCAGACCTGAAAAACGGAGTCGGGAGCAGCAAGGCATCTACTGAGCTACTATATACCATCTTGCCTAACCTTCCCCCCAACCAGGTGAGTTAGGAATTACCAAGCCTACTTTTCAGATAAGGAGATGGTGCCTAAGACAGTTTGAGACACTTGTTCAAGTTGAATAAGCTGGAATTCTGACTTCAATACCTACTAGCCAGATGAACTTGGAAGAATCTATTGATCTCTCTGGATCTCAGATTCTTCATCTGTAATATGAGGATGATAATAGTACTTGGGGCACCTGGATGGCTCAGTCGGTTATGTGTCCAACTCTTGGTTTGTGCTCAGGTCATGAGCTCAGGATCGTGGGATCGAGCCCCACATCAGGGTCTGCACCCAGCAAAGAGTCTGCTTGAGATTCTCTCTCCCTCTCCCTCTGCCCCTCTCCCTGCTCGCACAATAAATAAATAAATAAATAAATAAATAAATAAAATATTTTTTAAAATAATAGTACTTAACTTCGTGCGACTATTGCAAGAATTACCTAATAATATACAGAAAAGGTGCTTAAGACTGTTCTTGGCACATGACAAGTCCTTACTCTGAGCGGTCATCCCTGTATCTCTCTCTCTATCGTCAGCATCATCTCCATCATCATCATCTTCATGACCACCACCATCTTTGGCATTCTTATACTATAACGGTCCAAATAATTCTGGGCACTTTCTCAGCACCTGTCAGTGTGCAAAGACATTCCTTGGGGCCCCCGAAAGCCCATGTCAATGGTAGCAAAACCCCAAGCAAAGCTGGGGTGCTGGGTAGAGGTGGTGCCTTTGTGCAGGCCCCAGGTCCAATCACGCTCATCTCTCCTCCTCTCTCATCTCACTACATAAACTGACCAGGGCAGCCACCCCAGCTTGCTTCTTGACCCTTTTGTCCAGCTCCCACAGTTAAGCGGTTCCATAACTCAGTTTTGCAAGTCTTAGCTGTGAAGAAAGGAATCCAGGGGGGTCCAACTCATCCTTTCTGGTTAGCCTGGACAAGTCACAGAGAGCTAGCTGACCAAGTTGTGCATGAACTGCCTCAAGTTCAGGAGTCTAGTTTGGGTCCAATTGAATCATGACGAGAATCTGAGAGAATAGAGAAGAGATGCAGAGAAGAGAAGCCAACAGCGACTATGAACCTCAATAAGAGCGACTTCTCAGGTCCTCTGACTCCTGTAAAGCCCCCATGGGCTTTGGGTTCTCCTCTCAGTTGTGTGCATGCTCCCTGTCACCTCACGTAGCTGATGCTATTGGTACCGTACCCGACTCCCCTGGACCAGGCTGGTGCATCCATCCTCCAGCCGCTCCGCATAAGGCCAGCCTCCTTGTCTCACCGTGACATCAATTCCATGGTGCAGTTTACATACCAGGGCTCCCCCATGGGATCAGGCTGGAGCTAGTCTCCACCTGGAATCACACCCTTGTTTTTTTCCTTCCCCCGCCCTGTCCTGCTTTCCTTTTTCCTTTCTCCCTTCCTTTTCCTGAGAGCACTCCTTCATTACATTATTTCCTGAAGAATCCCTGTCTCAGGTTCTACTTCCAGGAAACTGAACGTAAGACAGTTTATCATGTCTGTTCCCCCTTCAGCTGTTCTGAGGAGATTCCTATCCCAGGCAACTCAGAGCTCTGGGGCACTTCTTTAACTAGTTAACGGTATGTAAGCTTTCCTTCCAAGTCATTACCATATAATAATGTCTCTCATATCCATTATATGGTTAGACCGACATTTACTTAACTATCTGCCTGCCATTGAACGTATGGGTGTATACAATGTTCTGTTATAAGCAGTACTGTGATAAAGACCTTTAAACTTCAAAAATTAAAACACATATGTAAATAAAGTCTCATTTAGCATATTTGGTCAAGGTAAAATTCAAATCCCCTCTTGGGGCTCTTTACCACCTCCTGTGTCCCCCTGTTTTAAAGTAATGGTGTATTAATAGAAAAGCAGAGGTATAGTAAAGCCAATGGGTCAGGAGACAATTGCCATTGAAGAGAGTGTGTTACTCACAGTTTCCAAGGGGCGGAGGCAGGCCACACCATGAGGGGTGGGGGACACACACACAGAAGCCCCAGGGCTGGTCTGGAGGCACAGGAACCATGGGCAGGAGCCTCTTATTGTGGTTTCTGTAGGAAGGTGTGGGTGAGGCAGGGCAAGCAGCTTTAGGATTGGCTAATTTAAATCATTTCACTGGTCTCTGGGGCCTACGGGCTGCCCCTAGCTCTTTGGTACCCAGTCCTGGGGCCATTAAGGCAGGTGGACAGAAGCCTGAAGTGTGAAAGCCCAATAAAGAAGAATGGAGGGTATGGGCTCTGGATTGATTGGTTTGTATTTTAAAAGTATATCCCTGGGCCGCCTGGGTAGCTCAGTCGGTTAAGCATCCTGCTTCGGGCTCTGGTCATGATCCCAGGGTCCTGGGATGGAGCCCTGCATTGGGCTCCCTGCTCACCTGGGAGTCTGCTTCTCCCTCTGCCCCTCCCCCCTGCTTGTGTGCCCTCTCTCTCTCTCTCTCTTTCTCAGTCTGAAATAAATAAAATCTTAGAAAAAAAAATGCATCCCCGAGAGAACGACTCTCTGAAAGAGCGGGTGGGTGGGTGACAAGGGAGGCAGGATGCACAAGCAAGGGGACTCGGGGGTGTGATCGGGTTGTGCAGAACAAAGCATATCAGGCATATGCATTCAGTGCAAACATGGAAGGGCCAAGTTTACAGTGACTAGGAACCCCGCGGCCCCTGCTCCTTCCCAAAGGACAGATGGAGACTCACATCATTGCAAAGGGACATGGGTCTCAGTCTCATCCTTGGGCATTATGCTGGCATCCGCCAGGGTGTGGCTGGTCCCACCTGGTTCTTTGGGGACTTCCCATTGGTAGCCACTGCTGAGGTCTGCAGCCACAGCCTCTGGTCCTGAGGTCCTGCGTGCTGCAGGCTCTTTGTCCTGATTCAGAACTTCATATCCAGATGTGCCCTAGACACATGCGTGTCCCCACTGGGGCACACAGAATCTCTCAGTAGTCACAGAGCCTGAGGTGGCTATCCTGGATATATCCCCCAGAATTCTTCCCTCTCTGGTTTCTGATCTATCCGCTCTGTCGTGCCTCCAATACCTTGCTGAGTAGGAGACTTCTCTAAGAGGTTTGGACAGCACCCCCCATAACACTAAAATCCTTAAAGAGCAAATAAATCCTGGAGTTCCCCTAGAAATTTCTAGTTGTTTCTAACACATCCTGGGTTTTTATGCTCACTCTTTGGACATCTTTATTCTTAATTGAATCTTTTTTATTTTCTTGGGAAGCCTCAAAGCTTAGCCTTCATGGCAGAAATTCCAAGGGAAGAAATTGATAAAGAAATAACATAAAAATATTACTTCCCAAAAATATGTTGGGAAACATTTTTAGAATATTAAACCTCATTTTGTAATATTGGCATTATTAGGATGATTCCATTAACTGTCACCATGTATTGATTACCTATGAAATGTTCACTGTTGACATACATTATCTCAAGTCCTCTGCCAGATTGGAGATTATTATCTGCATTTTGCAAAGAAGGAAAATGAGGCTCTACATAGTTAACCTGCTTGAAATCACGTATCCATTAGAAGGAAGGCAGTACTGGAATCAAATCCAGCCCTCACACTAGAACCCTCCAGCCCCTGGTTCACTGTGCTTTGTGGGATGAGTGGCTTATTATTACTTGGAGTTTTGATGTTTGACAAGAAAATGCGGCCTTAGCTCAGACACCCAACACGGGGACTGGGCCCCCAAAGAAGGCTGCCCTGGTCCCCAGATTCCCCATCTCTGTTACCCAGGCCACCAGATGAGCAGTCTCTCCTTCTCCCCAGTACGTGATCTCCCCAGCCAAAAGGGCTTTTTTGCCATTCATCCTAGCTCAGAGTCTGGGTGTCCTTTGGGGTGAAGTCCAGACCTGGGATCAATTTGACAAAACCCTTGAGACATCCACAAGGCAGATCCCTTTGGAAGAAAATGGGAGGTCTCCAAGGGAGTTATCAATAGGGTAATGACTGTGGTCATCCAAGCTGGGACTTTTTTTGAGAGTCAAAAGGGGAAGTATGAGAAATTGCAGAGACAACCTGTATAAAGTGGGACTGAGCCAGGGTACGCAGGGCCCAGGGTCACCCCAACCCTAGGAAGAGCCAGTGGGAAACAAGCAGCGAGAGTCCCCTGCAGCATTTTAAATCCCAGCAGAACAGCCTGCCGGGGGGCTTTCCCCCAAACTATTAGCATTATTAGTGCCCGTTAAATATGTCATAGTCAAAGATTTGCTTCATTCTTCAGTGTGATTGCCATTGATTTTTGAAACCCACATCTTCTTCCCCAGGGACACACATCTTCAGTGAAATGATAGAAGGAAATGGAAAAGAACGATTAGATTTATAGGCATTCATTTTACAGGCATTGCTTTGGGGATCGAGTCGGTCTTAAAGCAGCGCTCCTGAGAGGACTGTCCAGGAACGACCTGCAGCAGAGTCACCAGGAAAGCTGTAAACAGGCTGATTCCCGCGTCCCATGGAGGACCCATCGCAAAACACATCTCCGGGGAGGGGGCTGGGAAACGTGTGCGTGGTTTTTTGTAAAGATTTATTTTATTTATTACTTTAGAGAGAGAGCAGGGGGAGGGGCAGAGGGAGAGAGAGAATCTCAAGCAGACTCCATGCTGAACACAGAGCCGGATTCAGGGCTCTATCTCATGACCCTGAGATCATGACCTGAGCCAAAATCAAAAAGTCAGATGCCTAACCGACTGAGCCACCCAGGTACTCCAGGAAATGTGTGTTTTTAACATGTCCCCTGGAGGTTCTTATGTGTATTGAAGCACACGGAAGGCCGCCACACCAGGAAATCCAGGTAGCGGGTGAGCATGCTCTGATTTTGCTCGTTGAGCCTCAGGCTGCGGGACCTCAGGTCTGAGATGAGCCAGCAAGGGCTGTGAAACCTCCCATCCCTTCAGAAAAAAGATTCAGGGCAACCCCCAGGCAGGATGTCAGATAGAGCCCCCCAAATTCCCGGTGGATATGCCAGCCCTGGTTTACCGTGTGCAGAGGTGGCTGGGTCTCCGGAGCAGAGTGGGCAGGTTCTTGGCGGTGGCATCTGCCAGGAGGAGTGGGTAATAGGCCTGATTTATGACACTCAGCATGGGACCTGGCTGCTGAGCTCAATCACTGTGGCTCCCCATGGTGGGGTTCATGCGCTGTAACGGGCCTGGAAATTGGAGAGGAATTTACCTCCTGCTGCCGAACATTACATAACAATCAAGGGAAACAAGCAGAGGCAGGAGGGGGCCTCCTCCTCAGCTGGCACTGGCAGCCTGGCACAGGGAAGGCAGACAGCCTGGGAGCTGTCTGCTGGGCTCTCGTGCCCTCAGCAGCACTCCTGTGGGAGTGGGTTCCAGGGTGGTCCAGCCAGAGCCTGCATTAGAGTCCGCCGAGGTGCAAGCCTCAGCCCAGCGACTTCTGGAAGGGATAGGTGAAGAGGCAGGCTCCAGATGGGAGACTACTGCTATCTGGACCCATGTCACAGACCCTCACAGCATTTATGGACTGTGCATCAGTCAATAACCTCCCTGATTTGCCATCGGGAATAATTCAAATCGGACCTGAAATTGTCATCTGCAACACGAGATTGCGGGGAACAGAATGAAGACAGGCAGGGAGACGGAACCAGATCAGCGCAGGCCTCGAGGGTCCTAGTGAGGAGCTGGGATTTGCTTTCAAGTACCCTGAAAAATCCCTAAAGGGCCTCTCTTTCCTCTAGCCCAGCTGCCCCCTTAGACGTCACCATTAAGATAGAGGGGCATGTATCCAGTATTCATCAGAGGGTAATCCTCCATCTTGGCTGGGCCTCGGAGACACTTTCCCATCCTGAATGAGCCACGGAGATAGGTTCCCGGGTTCGACTCTTCACTGCTGCCTCTATCACCAACCAAATGTGCCGGCCTAGAAACTGACCAGTTATTTTATTGAAAAATAAAAGAACTTTATGTTCCAGTGAAATCTTAGATAGAGGCCCAGTGTATTTACCCCCATTGGAATTAGCAAATCTCCCTCAGTTGCCTGTCATCCTGATGAGATGTGCAGTCCTTGAGGGCAGGGAGCACGTCTGTCTCCCTCATAGGGGCACCACCAGGACCCAGAAGAGGATCTAGTACACAGGGGGCATGGAAAATATCTGGAAAAGACAGGGATTGGATCAGATGCAGTTTCAGTGAGGCATCAAATATTAAGTGAAAATCACCGTGTGCCAAGCTTTGCAGTCAGCTTTCAGGATATAACGGTGAACAAACCCATCATAGCCTTGCCTCTATTTTATTCATAGTCTAGCAGAAGGAAATGAACGTGAATAGATGTAAATTTACAAGTGGGTGTGTGCTAGCAAATAGAGGTATGTAGGGCAATGGATCTATAGCAGGAGGGACTCATCTAGTTAAAGGAATGTCAGGGGAGGCTTCCTGGAGGAGGTGTTATTTCAGCTAGGACCCAAAGGAAAAGTAATACTTAACTAGGTAAGTGGGACAGGGGAGGATGGAATTGCATTCCAGTCAGAAGGAGCAGCAGGTGCAGAGCCCTCCAGCAGAAGGAGTATGCCCTCCTGACCCTATCTTTCAACTCTAGCATCTCCACACTGGTCTGTTGTACATATTGAGCTTTCAAGATAACATTCTTTAGAAAAAAGTGTTTAGCAGCTAAAACAAATGCTGGAAGTCCACATAACAAAATAACCTCAAAGGGCCCTACCAGCTCTTAAAATTGTCTATGTACTGACTTGGAGTGAAGCATGGCTTGCATGCAGAGGTCAGGGCCAGAAGTCAGAGGTCAGAGGTGATGGAACATACCCACAGCCCTGACTGGTGAGCTATGGATAATGAAAACACAATGTTCATTTGTTTGGGGTTTTTTTTTCCTTCTGCATTCTAGACACACATATCACGATTCTCGTCATTTCTAAATGGGTTCAACATTTTAAAGTGGATTCCCAGAAGCAGGCATCTATTTGCCCTTACAAGTTATAAAATGCAATCAGTTAATTTCATCTCATCCATTCATTAAATATTCGGTGATAATATGCTTTAAGACGTGTCCTTGGTGAGACGCAATACAGAGATAAACAGGACCTGGGCTCAACCCTCACGGAGATCAAAACTGTACACACTTAACAGAGCTCCACCATAATAACGTTTCCCTGGAATGTCTGCTGTCCACCAGGCATTGTACTGGACACTTCACATGCTTCGTGTCCTGCAATACTCACAACAGATCAATGAGATAAATACTGGCCCCGTTTCAGATCTGAAAAATGAGTTTCAGAGACATTAAGTCATTTGTTCAAGATCACACAGCTAGTAAGTAGGGGAATCAGGATCCAAATTCAAATCCATCTAACTCCAGTCCAATGTCAACTAAAGAAATAAATTGAAGAAATAAAATCACAAATAATTAGAAGAAGCTATAGGTAAATGTTTACCCAGTCTCGTCCTGAGGATTTTCAAAGTGTAACAGAAGGAAGAAAAACAAAAAGAAGAAGATTAATAGCAATGACCATATAAAACTTCAGAATTTCTACTTGTCAAAAACACCACAGAAACATTTGTAAGCTAAATGAGAAATGGAAAAAAAAATAAGAAATCTCCAACATGTATGACAGACAAAGCTTTAATTGCCTCGATAAGAAAACTTGTCATAAATTGGTAAGTAGAAAAAGGAACTCTCCAATAGAAATATAGGCAAAAGATACAAATCTTAAAAGGGAAGAAATAAAAAGTAACCAATGACCAATAGGCACACCCAAAATTATCATAAAAATATTAGTAATCAAAAAAACGAATAATTTAAGAAACCAAAAGTTGTATATCCTTCTTTTTTACTACGAAATTGGCCAAGATTTAAAACAATCAAAATAATCCCAGTGTTGATAAATGTGCTATGAAATGAACACACACAGACCCTATATCAGTGTCTAGTGAGCGTTTGACAATATGAATTAAGAGCCTTTAAAAAGATTATAACCTTTAACTCAATAATTTTACTTTAGAAATTTATCAGAGATACAGACAAAGAGGCATACAGCAAGATGTTCACCACAGCATTATTTATAGTATGGAGAAACTATAAATCAAGTCAAAGTCCAGCAATAGGTGGACAGCGAAATCAATTTTGGTGTATCCAGATGATAAGGTAATATGCAGCCATTAAGAATCATATTCTTGAAGAAACTTGGGTTGCATGATCCATTTTATTCATCTACCTAGAAGGATATATACCAAAATGTATGAACTATTGCAAAGGCAAATCATGGTGGAGGGACTGAAGATGGTTTATATTTTCTCTATGAGACCTGTCTCTAATGTTTCTGCAATTTGCCTGCCTTCCTTTGCAATAACAAGTATGTGTGCATTTCTTTTACTTTTGAAGTGAGCGTGCGCAAAACCCGGCCCCCCCGTTTCCTCTGCCCGAAAATGCTTCTCTGCTTTAACTTCCTTCTGCAGGTGACAAAAAAAAACCTGAGTCCCCTCTGACGCCGCCCTTCTTGTGTGATGTGTCTCCAGCTGGCCATTTATACCATTCAACCACTTCATTTCAGGTTCCCGTTGCCTCGTGCCTACACCCAGCACTAGCCCTTCCCCGGGGTGCCCTGGTTTCTAGCCTCCAACCTCATCCCTGAACTCTTCTCATATCCATTTTACATCCCACTGCCAGATTAAGCCTCCGGAAGCAAAGAGAATAAATACCCTGTTATCGCCTTGCTCCAAAAACTTCTCCCAAACTCTCCAGTTCCTAAGAGTAAAACCCCAAACCAAAGGAGAAGCTTTGATTTATAATTCTCATGGTTCCGATTTTGTATACAAAGTTGTGTGGCTAAACTAGAACCACACTTGACTTTTTTTTTTTAATGATGTTAAATTGCTTTGTTCCTGGACTTAATCTTCCCTTCCACCCTCAGGTACCAACCCCTAATCCGCCCACGCTCCTCCTTCTCCATGCTTCACCCAGCACACAGTAGGTGCAGAGTTCAGGATGGTGGGGGGTGCACGTGTTGTCAAACCTGGAGGCAAGCCTCCACCCCATGACCCTGGCCTCGCAGAGTCTCTCTTCCACTATAACTTTGTGATACTCTCTTATTTAAAGGATGGTGAAGGGGCTGTGACCTGAAAAAAAAAAAAAAAAAATCAATGACTCTCTGCTAATAAAGGTTCTTATGCGGTAAATGTGCTCTTGGGAAGCCAGATCCTGCCCTTCTCCACGGCGTTGGCCTGATGCCCTGGAGTGATTTACTCTGCGGTAACATGATGGAGCCTCCACCATGGAAGGGAATTAAATAAAAATGCAATAAAAGAGGACAAAATCAATCTGCTTACAGTTTTGTTTAATAAAAATTCATGAAGGATGGGCAGGCGGGCCCAGAAGCAATGTACCAGTTCTGCCAGAAGCTGGCTGGGGAAGCTCACTCAAGCTGTAGGCACGGGGTGGGGGCTCAGAGGAATGCAGGCAGAGGGAGCCCCCCACCCTGCAAACACCACCGGCTGAGTCCTGCTGGCAGGCAATAAGGCCGGGCTCGCCTCCCTGAAAGAGGGCGAACCAGCTAAGGCCACGTTGATGGAAGAATTCTGCAAAGCTAAAGAAAGCTAAAAGACCTCTTCACATGGGATTCATCCCCCTACAAACCAAGAAGCTCCACATGTTCTGGAATGACAATGACTACCAAGCCTGACCAAATATTTCCTTTCTTTCTTACATGGTAAGAACACTTACCCATGAGATCTACCCTCTTACCAAAAATGGAAGTGTGCAATACAGTGCTGCTCCCCATAGGGACAGCGCTGGACAAACCTCTAGAACTCATTCATCTTGCATAACTAAAACTTTCCACCCACTGGCTAGCAATCCCAGTGTCCCCCTCCCCTCAGCTCCTGACAACCACCGTTCTACTGTCTTTATATGAATTTGACTATTTCCGATACCTCCTGTAAGTATACTCATGCAGTTTTTGTCCTTCTGAGACTGGCTTTATTCATTCAGCGAAGTGCCTCAAGGCTTACCCATGTTATCACACGTGATAGGATTCTTCTCTTTTCTGGAGTTGAATTATCTTCCATTCCATGTATAGACCACATCTTCTTTATCCATTTATCTGTGGATGGACACTTCGGTTGTTTTCATGTTCTTGGCTATTGTGAATAATGCTGCAATAAACATGGGACTGCAGATACCTCTTTGAGATCCTGATTTAAATCTTTTGGATAAATACTCAGAAGCAGGATTGCTTAATCATACGGTAATTCCATTTTTAATTTTTTGCAGACCCACAATACTGTTTTCCATAGTGGCTATGCCATTTTGCATTTCCATCAACAAACAGTGTACAAGGGTGCCAATTTCTCCACATCCTCACCAACACTTAACTTTTGTTTTGTGATAAGAGCCATCCTGATAGGTATGAAGTGATATCTCATTGTGTGATTTGAATTTGCATTTCCCTGATGATTAATGATGCTGAGCATCTTTTCTTAAGCCTGCTGGCCATTTGTATGTCTTCTTTGGAGAAATGTCTATTCAAGTCCTTTGCCTACTTTTTAATCAGCTTATTGGCGGGGGGTGTTTTTTGTTTGTTTGTTTATTTGTTTGTGGAGGGCGTTTTTTTGCTAATGAATTGTAAGAGTTCCTTATATATTTTGGGTATTAATCACTTATGAGATATATATTTTGAAAATATTTTCTCCCATTTAAAACTTTGTGCTACTGGCATAAAAACAGACACATAGACCAACGCAACAGAATAGAGAGCCCAGAAGTAAGTCCACAAACATATGGTCAACCAATCTTTCCCAAGGGTGCCAAGAATACACAATAAGGAAAAGGCAGTCTCTTGAACAAATAGTGTGGGAAAAACTGAATATCTACATGCAAAAAAATGAAATTAGACCCTTATCTCACACCATACATTAAAGTCAACTCAAAATAGATTAAAGATTTAAACATAAGACCCAGAACTGCAAACCTGCCAGAAGAAAACAGGGGAAAATCTTCATGACATTGATCATGGCAATGATTTTTTGGATATGACATCCAAAACACAGACAAGGGGAACTACATCCAACTAACTAAAGCACTTCTACATCGCAAAGGAAACAATTAAAGGAGTGAAAAGGCAACCTACAGGATTACTGACCAAGTAAGTGTTGATTGTGGTAGAAACTGTTTCTGTCCATAAAACGTTTCTTCAAAACAGGTGGTTCTATGCAAAAGATTCCATATCTTTAGGTGGAAGTACCAGATCAAAGATCCAGTGCTCTGTAACAGGGCTAGTACACTATGGCCTGCAGGCCGAATCTGGCCCACAATCTGTTTTAAATAAAGTTTTATTGGGACCCAGCCATGTACATTTGTTTACACAATGTCTATGGCTGCTTTTGTCCCACAGGGACAGAGCTGAGTAGATAACTACAGGGCCTAAATATTTACTATCCAGCCCTTTACAGAAAGGGAGGGCAGATCTCTGACCTATCCCTGAGGATTCCCACTCACCTCCCACACAAACTCATCTATCCATTCAACCAAAACTAGATGAGTCCTCATATGCCAGGCACTCTCCTTGGACTTCATAGGGAACAGATACTTATTTGAGACAAATAAGATCTGAGCCCCTGCCTTTAAGGGATTGTATTGGTTTTATTGTTGAATAACAAATTACCCCAAGCTCAGTGGTTGAAAACAATGCCCACTAAGTGGGCTCATCTGGTTCTCTGCTCAGTGTCTCACAAGGCAGAAATCAAGCTGTTAGCCAGACTGACCACTTACCTGGAGGCTTGGGGAAAATTTTGATTCCAAGCTCATTCGGGTTGTTGGTACAATCCAGTTCTTTGCAGCTACTATCGATCTGAGGTCCTGGTTTCCTTGCTGACTGTTAGCCAGGGATCACTCTCTGCTGCTAGAGGCCACCCACATCCCCTAGCTATGGGCCCCTACATCTTCGAACCAGCCACAGAACACTGAGTCTTTCCCTTGCTTTGACTCTTTCTGGCTTCCCCTACTGCTAACTGCGAAAGAAAGTCTCCACTTTTAAGGGCCCATATAATTGCACTGAATCTACTTGGATAACCCAGGATAATCTCCCCATTTTAAGATCAATTTGCCACATAACATAATCACGGCAGTAACATTTCACCATACTCTCTCACAGTTTTGGGTATTATAGTGGGGCATCTTTGGGAGATTATTTTAGAAATTATGCCTACCACAGGAAATAAGTAATATATTTGGTAGAATAAGCTAACTAGTGGTAACAGACTCCCCAAATTTCAGTAGCTTAAGAAGCAAAAGAGATATTCATTCACAGAGAACTGTCCAGGGTAAAGGTTCCAGGTCAGTGGAATTCTGCTCCACACAGTCACTCAGGTATCCAGGCTGGGGGTGGCCTTGCCATCTTCAACACATGGCTTCCAAGCCCACCTGACTTGATGCCATTCCAACCAGCCAAAAAGGGAATGAACGCAGAAGAGCACACGTCGGGGATTTTATGGGCTAGGCCTGGAAATGCTTCAAAGCACTTCTGCTCTTCTTCTGTCAGAAATAAATTAGTCACATTATCACAACTAACTCAAAGGGGAAAAAAGGAGATGAAGTCTAACTGGGTAACCATGTACCCAGTACTTCTATTACAAAGGAGAAAAGAGAGGATGGGTTTTGATGGTCAGTAGGTTGTCTCCTACCCAAGTAGGAATAAAGACATTGATAGCTATGAACTGACATCCAATTACAGCTGTGGCCACTGAAACCAGACAAATTGATATGTTCTAGTTTTTAATGCTTTTAAAAATATCCAAGTTGGGGGCACCTGGGTGGCTCAGTTGGTTAAGCGACTGCCTTTGGCTCAGGTCATGATCCTGGAGTCCTGGGGTAGAGCTATGAGTTGGGCTGCCTGCTCAGTGGGGAGCCTGCTTATCTCCCTCTCCCTCTGCTTGCTCCCTCTGTCTCTCTGTCTCTCTCTCATATAAATAAATCTTAAAAAAAAAAGAATGTCACCCAGATCTTTCTGGCTCCATAATGCATGCCCTACACTCATGTGACCCTCCCCAACAAGAGGCTCCAAGGAGAAGTTAGCATGTGCACTAGGGGTTTGTTAAGTAGAGAGTGACATGATCTTGCCCGAACAGTGGAAAGATGACCTTGGCAGCAGGTGTCGGGTCCATGGGATAGAAAGCCACCAATGAGGGGAAGACCTCTGTGGAGCAAGTGTGTGAGGAAATGAGGGGCTATACCTCAGAAGGGGCAAATGGGAAAGGAAAGGAAAAAACATGGCAGAGAAATTCTGGAGATGCCACTCAGATTTTTGGAAGAGATGAAAATGGAGGCAGGAAAGAAACCTTGGTGACTTGCATTTTCAAGCCTAGGTGAAACTATTTTTAACAGAAAGAGGAAGACTGGAAGCTATAGCTGGTGTGAGAAGGAAGACACTGGGTTTAGTTTGGGGCATGTATGGAGACAACAGAAACAAGTATGGTGAGTCTCCAAGGGCACTAGGATGGAGGCACGTGGTCCAGCCGTCCCGCAGACTTCCTCCAGGAGCTGGCCTTGCAGAGAGCAAGCTCTCTGGCATGTGCTAGGGAATGAGAGGCCTCAACTGTTGTTTGGGGCGGTGAGATGAGTAGCAGCCCCAGAACGACCCACTGCAGGAGTGGGTACCCAGGCGTTAGCAGGTGCCAGCGAGGCCGGGCTAGGAGCCCCTGGGGCTGAACCAAGCAGGGCTTTCACTCCCTCTACTTTGTGCAAAACGTATAGCAGCAGATGTTGGAGCAGGAAAACTCTTTTGCAGAGAGAGACCTGGCCTTGCTATAAGATGCTCCCAGTTGGGAAGACAAAAGACAAAGACACTCGGGTAGTCCCCTACCTCCAGGAAGTCACCTTCTGGAAGAGAGAGGAATATGGAAGAGCAATGGCCCCAATCAAGCCCCAGGAACAAATAAAGCCGTGTTCCGGATGGCCAGCTGAAGCCAAAACCCAGGAAGGCTTCCAGGATGAAGGGAAAGTATAAGAGCCCCTAAGAACAGGAGGGCAAGGCAGACTGAGGGTTCCCAGGGGGGGAAGGCTGCTCCTTGCAGGCCAGGATCTAGAGGTGGTGAAGCCCAAGGTAGCCTGTGTGGGGTGGGGGGGTGCGGGGGGGATGGGAGTGTGGCCTGAGAGGGTCCCCTGGAGGAGGGGGTGGTGAGGCAGGAGGCAGAAGGCTGGCTGTCAGGTGCTGATTAGGGCAGCCAGGATGGGGGTGGGGGGGCGAGAATGCTCTTACTCCTCGGCCACACTCCGTGGCTTATTCGATTTCTCCATCAGTGTCTGGCTAACTTGTCTTTGGCAGGAGGACCAGGCTCTGGAGGGACCTGCATGTCGAGAGCCTATCAAACGCCTGTTTTATTTTCTCCAGCGTTGGCTCAGGGCAGGATGTCTCCTCCAGTCCGTGGCTTGCTGTCTTCATAACTGTGCTTTGACTGCCCTGTTTCTCCCAAGGGTTTTGGTCTTTGCAGCCTGTTTCATTTGAAGGACTGCCGAGGCCGGAGGCTTGGGGAGAGTCTGTGCTGCAGGGAGACCATCCAGCATCCCAGGAGCCGGGCCCCCGGGTGAGGACAGTCATGGTGCTTCCAGGCCCACCTCGTACTTTGCTTGAGCCTTGCACACAAAGCGGGTGAACGAAGATGGAAATCCAGCCCCTGCTCCACCTGCCAGCAGCTTCCAGCCAGAGGAAGGGGCACCTTTGTCTGACTCACAGGGGGTACCATGTGAGCTAATAGCAGTCCCGGCTCCTCCCCCTTGGCCCAGGACTGGGAGGGGCAGCAGTTCATGCGTCAGGGTATCCCCCCCTGCTCCCCAGAGGTCCCCCCCCGCTGACTCCCACTCTCCTTCCCCAGATCCCACAGCCGGTCCCTCTCAGAGAATAGCTGTGTTCTGGTCTTTAGAGTAATGTTTCCCAAACCTCAGCGTGCCTTAGAATGATCTGGAATACTCATTAAACACCAGCGCCTGCGCCCTGCCTTCTGATTCAGTAGGGCTTGGAATTTGCAAGGATTCGCATTTTATCACATGTTCCCAGATGCTGCTGATGCTGCTGGTCTGGGGCCACACTTGGAGAAACACTCCCGTGGCTCCCCCTCCCGGCTCAGCCAGAGGATGAAACCACCTCAAGGGCAGCCTCAGGGCCCCACGCGGCCTGGGTGTTCAATCAATACATATCGATTTTAGTGAATGGGAGCAGTGAAGGGTAGATTGTTGATTGACTCTGGGATCCCATGAACAACGGGCTCCTTTATGTCCAGGCCTATTAAGTTAATGGGAAACTCAAGGGCACGGGCAGCGTAAAATGTACGGGGAGGCCGGGCTTGACAGTCGGCTGGGTTGAACTCTGGAGAACCTCCTTCCAAACCGCCAGAAAGAATAAAATAATCATGGTAACCACCATTTATTAAGCCTCTATTCCGCTCCAGGCCCTGAGCCGAGCTCCTCATGCTACCAGCCAACAGGGCTGTGAAGGGGGGACAGCGTGCACCCCATGTTACACGTGAAGGTAAATGGATCTCAGCCCAAGGTCTCACGAGCAACAGGCCCGCCCGGGGCTCCCGGCCCACGTGCATCTCTGCACAGACCCTGCGAGCGTCGCCACCCTGTCACACTGCCCACCCCCCCCCACCCCAGGGACACAGAGAAAGCTGGAGCTCCCAAGAGCCACACTCCCAAGAAGAGTAGTCCCAGCCCGGAGAAAGAATCGGGTGTGTGGAATCAAACAGCCTGATTCTGAAAGCTCGGCCTGCCATTGACCCAGTGCATGAACTTGGGCAATCCCTTCACCTCAGTGCCTCAGTTCTCTGAACTGTGAAATGGGAATAATCCCCCAGCCCCGGGATGCTGGGGGATTCACTGAGAATGGACACCAAATGCCTGGCAGTGTCTGGCTCTTCATCAGGGCTCAGGAATGTTACTCCCTCTTGAAACGGGCACCTTCCTCTTCAAGTATGTATTTTGGAATGACAACTCAGAGGCACATTTAGAAATGTCCAGCAACCTTGGGGCAGGGGAGAGGGAGGGGATGCAGAGGCAGGTCCAGAGGCCTACGAAGAGACTGTTGCTATAGGCCCCGGGAGGCCTCAGCTCAGCAGGGGCGGGCGAGAAGATGGGCTACAGAACTCAAGAACCCATGGTCACGAAGAGCACCCACTCAAGGACCCAGTGCTAGCCTCCATGTCACAGGAAGTGGAAAAGGGTGGCATTTCTAGAAACCTTTATCCAGGGAGTGGCCATGCCTAATTTGGACACCCACAGGCAGGAGTTGAGCCTATAGGATGCCACACTTAAGTCAGTGACTCCAATACGCTGGGGGCTTCACCTCCAGAAGCCCTCTGCATGGGTCTCCTCAGACCGCCCAGGGGAGAAGATCCTGGGAGGCCCCTAGATGGCCTGACAGATAAGCCAATACAGTGGGCGTTGTAGGGGCGGGCCCACTGCTGCATCTAGAAGCACAGCTCTGGCACCGGCCAGCAAGAACCTTGACTTCTGTGAGCCTCAGTTTTCTTACCTATAAAATGGGAATAACAGAAATGAGGCCTATCTTCAAGGTGGCTGGGGAGATGCATGTTGAGCTCTTAGCCACAAGGGCTTGCCACAGAGCAAGCTCTTATAAATACCAGCGGCTGTTATCCTTGGTGTTAGGCTCAGACCTTCGAGATCTTAGAGAAGGCTACAAAAACGGAGGCTCGGCTTTCTCGTTTCTGAACGAGTATGTTAACAGAACTTATCTCCATAAAACGGTTTCAAAAATGAAATGAGATCATGTATGTCATGTCTTAGCATACAGTAAGCACTCAATAGGATGACTTCTAACTGGAAGCACAGATAGCCCCACAGCAAGGGGATCAGCTCCCCCCGCCCCGCCATCTACTGGGGACCATCCAGTCTCAGCACTGAGAGCTCCATGTCTTGGAAATCCTTCTGTTTGCAGCGAACCAGGACAGTCTGTCACCCTCCGGCAGCCCACCGGACTGGGGCCTTTCCTGCTCTCCCAGGCAGCGCACAGGGAATTTCTGGCCCATGTCAACCTATTTCTGGAAGCAAGGCCGGGCTCTGGGCTGCCCCTCGAGTCTAAAGGGTCCCAGGATTCCAGGGCCAGTGTTCTCGGGACAAAGGGTCTCAGCAAGGCTCAGAGAGGCCCAGAGACAGAGTCTGGGCCCACATTCAGACTCCTGGGGTGACAGACCCTGGGCCAGATCGCAGACAGAGGGACAGAACCAAGGGACAATGGAGATGATCTCTGAGGGTCCTGCTGGAATCAGAGAAGGGAGGGAGCCGTGTTCTCCACCATGAATAATGCAGGAGAGGAACTGCAGGGCTGGGGGAGCTTTCACGGGTGC
Source organism: Phoca vitulina (assembly GCF_004348235.1). Taxonomy (NCBI): domain Eukaryota; kingdom Metazoa; phylum Chordata; class Mammalia; order Carnivora; family Phocidae; genus Phoca; species Phoca vitulina. The sequence goes on from NW_022589725.1 coordinate 7,226,802, forward strand.
CCAGCCTGTTCCCAGCCAGGCGGCTGCTGAGCACGGGGCCTCCCAGCTGAGCCTGGGAAGCAGTTATCACTGGTGGGTGATTAAGTTACTAATCCTTCAGGGAGAAGACATTTAGAGGCCCATATTAAGGCAGCGCGCGGCAAAATTACATTCCGTTTCAATTTAGTTTAGCAATTCCCGTGATTTAGTTAAATGAAAAGCAATTGTTCCAATTAATAGTATTGAATGTTATTCGTCAAAAGTGTCAAAACAGTTCTGTGGCTGCATTAGTAACCCATTCTCTTGTCAGAGATATGGGTAATTCCCCAGGATAGGATGGGAAAATGGCAGGGCGTGGGGGCTTTGGGAAAAAGGTCAAAGTCAGAGGGGACATTTATATGCACGTGCGCCCACGTGTAGGCTCAGGGGCGTGTGACCCCTGTGCCTGGATGAGTGTATGTGGGTACGTGTGTTGTACGCATACAGATCCCAACTGTCCCGAGTGTGCATAAAATGTGTGCATGTGTGAATTTGTGTGCGTGTGTGCACGAGTATTTAGACAGTCGTGCATTCAAGTGTGTATGGGTGCACCCGCTGTGACCCTGGCCGTGTCGGTACCCGAGGGAAGGCAGGGTGAGCATGCACAGGTAATCACGTCTGGGCTACAGCTATATATATACTGTAAACGTCTGCCCGCGTCAGGGCAGGTGAGGGGTCCCTGCTGCCTCGGTAGTTTAAGAGAAGACCTATCTGCTTCCATCCTTATGCCACAATTAGTGATTTGGCTTGTCTCTGGGATGCTGCCATTCAAATGTCATTTCCCATGAGGTCAGAGGCCTTCTCTGTCATGTTCAGAGCTGTATTCTCAGGACCTAAAAGAGGGCCTGGCACATGACATATACTGATTGAATAGATTAACAGATAGATGGAGAATGGCTAGATGAACAGATAGACGGATGGATGGATGGACAAGACAGGCAGCCGCAGGCCCCTGGCTCTTTCAGACCTCCCACTTGTGGCTGGGCTCCCCAGTCTTCTCTCCTCAGTATGAACTCCAAGCCCCTGTGGCTTTCAGCCTCAGCGCACTAGCGCGTCCTTGGAAAGCTCCGTGCTGGGCAGCTAGCTAGCTCAGAGGGCTCACAAACTGCCAGAATCAGCCAGGGCTAAGAACAGGGAGGGCAGGGACTTCTCTGGAGAAACTGAAAAAGTGCTAAGCAGGCCTGGCCAGGCAGGCCCAAGAGAACACAACCAAGAAAGGCCCTTCGGGGCTTCTCTACCCTCCAGCCAGGGTTCCCACATTTGTCCCGTGTCCCCTGCCTGAAGCTGTCAGCTCCTGACTCTAGTCCAGACCTGTCCTTCTGTGTCTCTGATTTTTGTCCTGCCCCTGACCCCTTCCACAGCATGGGGAAGCCACTTCCCATCTCTGTCCAGACGCTGGTGCAGCTCATCATCATCCCATTGCTGCAGACAGAGAAGATAAAGGGAATCTACGAATGGCCTCCTAGCTCCAGTGTCCTCACCTCCTAGACTTCCCTGGGGTTTGGCTCTCTCTGGAGCTGACAAGACCCAGAGCAGGCCACTTGTTGTGGCTGTCCTTCCTCCCAGTCATTTTGAGCTTAGATGGGGGTTAGCCTGGTCCACCTGCTGTCAGGGCCTGCCCCCTAGTGGCTGACTCTGGCCCACACACCACCCCCACACCATGGCACCAACTCGAGCCTGATGCCCCCCTCAGTCAGCCTCAGCCAGAAAGAATCTCCGAGTCCTTGCAAAGGCTCCACAATGGCTCGTGAAAAATAATAAAGGGAAACGTCATTAAAGTGGACAAGGAAGGCTAGAAGGGGAGGCCAGAAGAGGTAGCCACTCCACTCCGTGTCAATTACAGGAAGAATGATCAGTTACAGACCTCAACAGAGGAGTCTCCTCAGGAAAGAATCATCCATGACAGGTCCCACCAAGGAAAGGTGTAAGTGCATCCCTACAGGAAATCGCCCACCCCTGCAACTCAGCCAGTCAGAAACTGTCATCACCCCGAACTGCTTTTCTCCAATGGACTTCCTTCAAACAACCCCTCCCGACTTCCTCCTTCTTCTCCATAAAATAATGTTCCTCTCCTTTGTTGGACTTGCCTCTGGTTTTTGCCATAGCTTGCACGTCCCCAGTTATAATTCTCTATTATTGCCAAATAAACCCATTTTTGCTAGTAAAAGGACTTCCATTTTTTTAAGGTTAACAGGCCCCATTTGCCCCTTTCCAGATGCAACCACAGCAGTGCCGGCGCCCCCTCCCCCCGCCAAGACGCACACGATGGAGGCCTGGCTGCCCAGGGTTTGCATTGCCCTCAACACCCCCCAGGCTATCTGTGTGAGCGGCTCTCCATCAGGATAGTGATTAAGCACGAAGAGGAAGTGTTAGGATATGATCCCTGAACTCACCAGGCTCATAAAGACAATAGCTGGGACGGTGGCAAGAGGCACCAGGCGTCCTGTCTATTTTGGGGAGGCCCTGAGCATGGCTGCCCAACACCAAGGGCATCCTGGGGCTCGTTAATCTGTGTGGGAGTGACGGAGACAGGATAGAGGGTCCAGGAGGCCTTCCGCCAGCCGTTTCCTCCCAGCCCGCCAGCCCTGCTCCATACGCCACGCACGGAGCCCCTGGCCCCGGCCTGGCCCCTGGAGACCCAGGCTTGCCAGCTCTCTGTGGTAGACCTAGCCACCGTCCCCTCCTTTCAAAGGCTTTTACTGAGAGATTAGAGGCCCCAGCCTTTCTGGGATCCACTCTTTGTTTTCTCCCTGAGGGAGTCAAAGGAAGAAGTTAAACACCATCAGCCCCATCCAGGCCGAGGCAATGGAGAATACCTCGAAATATCCTTCTGGTACTCTGTTCCCACAGCCTGGCCCCCTCTGAGCCCAGAAGTAGCAAAAGGTTAATTGCCGGGACCTTGGGCTCCACAATGGGCTGGAGCCAGAGAGCCAGGCATTAAATATGCAATTGTTAAATATCCCTCTCCCCCCTCCTCCTGCCCTCCCAGTAGTTCAACAGTGGGTAGCTGAAATTGACCAGGGTGTAATACCCCGGAAACTGGCAAACTCTATTAAAGGTGCAGTACCAGCAAGGGAGGCCTAGCCCCTTTTCTCTTCCCTGGCTGGAAGTCAACACACCCAGATGACTGGGTTGGAAAGCATCGCTTGGGACAGCTTTAGGGCCACAGAGACTGGAAACACACACCAGGCACATGGCTCCCGGCGCCCAAACCCCACTCCATCCAGCCTGGCAGGGACAGGAGGTCAGTCCTAAGAGTCAGCAGGCCTGGACCCTCCCTGCAGACGTTGCTCGGGTCACGTCACCGCACTGATCCTTCATTTCTCAGCAGGAGAACCGGAGCCCTGATAGCCCATTCTCGGACTGGAACTTGATAGGCTCCTAGTGAGAAGTGAATAGACTGTTGCTTGTGAAACATCGAGCACATCGAGGCCATTGTGGGACTGGCTGATAGTAACTGTTCGGTAAACCAGCTGTTGTCACTGTTTATTGTAGTATTTTTACTTCCCTCGTAAGGTATTTTAAGACTCAAATGAAAGAATAGCTGTAAGAACATTTGTACTACTTTTTTCTTTAGAATGTTTCCAACGATGTGAGCCAAAAGTGGCCCGGGGCCTTCGTCAGTGGTGCCAGCGCCCAGGTCCCAGCACAGGGCCTGCCCCAGAGTAAGAGGCCAGTGACTGGCAGGTAACAGACCACACACCTTAGCAACTTTTAAGGAATGTGGCATTTTTTAACATAAGAAAAAAGTTCTGGTGCTTTCCCTTTTCACTTGGGATAGTATCTCAGAGTTAAGTTTTTGCAAACCCAATTTATCTGATCTTAGGAACTTAGCACCCAGGGCGGACCTGACATCAGCAGACCACTCAGATCTTCCGACAAAGGAAGACTTGACCAGCTGCTTTGCTGGAATCACATCGAAAGCAAACATCAAAATCAGAAAAGATGAGTTGTGTTTTCTCCAGGAAGGACTGTCTCTGGCCCGTGGGTGAACAGAGTACCTCATCTTTGTTCTTCAGCCCCCAGGGGAATGCCTGGTAGGAGGTCAGAGGCACCAAGAACCTTGGGCAGCTCTATCATCCTCTCCCACCTGCTCCAGCCGACCCTGTGTTGGGCGAGGCCAGCAGGGCAGGGGGTGGTTTGCTGAGGACGCGCAGAGATTAAATCATGCAAGAGATTCATCTGGACTCAAGCCTACCTCTGGGGGGCCTTGCACAAACACCGGTGTTCCTTTGAGCTCCTGGGTGGGTGTCTGCAAAACAAGGATAATAATGTTGACCTCAGTATTCTGGTAGAAAGAGTCTATGTGTCAATGTGGGTGAAATCCCTACGGCATAATTAGTGTTTAGGACGGATTGGTTGGTGCTCATCCTGACCACTGTGCAGAGTTTTTGCCTGGGGGGCCGGAAAACATGGTGCTAACTAGGGCTGTTATTGCTGATTGCCTGAGCCGAGCCCTGGCCCAAGGAGGCATAAGCCCACCTCTGCCCACCCGTGCAGGCCTGTGGCTATGGTGTGTGTAGGACCTCTGTTCTCCAGATCTTTCACAAGCCCGGGTAGCCAGGAGCATAACTGGGAGGTCGCATTACTTAACAGTAGCTGATCCATTTGTACAAGGCAAGGCGCTGTGAGCAAGAGGGTGAAGCCTCAGAACCTCAAATCTTTGAACAAGGCCAAAATGATAAAGGCCTGACATCATCACTACTTGAGGAGAGGAATCCCCTGGCCCTTGGCAGCCTGGGGGTGAGTGCCTGCATGTGTGTATCCACGTGCATGTGCTGGGGCACTTATGGATGCACGTTTCCTTCTTTGGGCTTCTTATATGAGTGCGCATGTGCTGTGTACCCATGCTTCCTGGGCATGGGCGCACAGGAAGGGGTACATGTATATATATGTGCATGCGCACACTTACACGTAGGCGTGAGGTTTGTGTGCCTGTGTCGATGCCTGAGAGTGTAGGGTTACACTTACGAATAAGTGAACGCGGTCGCTGCACGGTCCTGTGGGTGCCCCTCTGGCTGCCAACAGTCTGCACATGGCTGCAGGTGAATGAGAGTGCAAATGTACGCATGTGTCCTCGTGTGTATTTCTAGGAACAGAGTACAAATAAACAGCATAAACAAGATGGTTGGGAGGAGGGGGGTTTTAAATACTTAGGAAGACAAACAACCCCCACAAGGACTTTGGAAAGCACTCATTAAGTACAAATAATGTATATGCTAATTACAAATTAGTCTTTGCTCATTAAAGCAGAACTGCTGTTCTTTATTAGTTCAGTTCTGGGTACTCTGCACACTGGAAAATAATAAAAATGACTTTGGGGTCAGGAAGATGCCTGCACGGGGCTCAGGGAGACATCTCAGGCTATGTGAATGGTCACCCAGATCAGGGGCCAGGCCAGGGATGTTGACTTCAGTTTGTCCCCACACCCACGTTCAATCAGTCACCAAATTCAGTCGAGCCTACCTCTCTCCCTCCATCTCCACTGACCCCGCGCTGGTGTGCACCCCCATCCCTCCTCTGACAGCCCCGGTGCAGCTGCCCAGACTGCCGCCCAACTGGTCCATCTAGTTGAGCAGGTCCTTTCTGTCCCAGCCCCCCTGGCTGGCTCTGCACGGTGGACTCTTGCTTCCTCTTGCAAACCCCAGCCCCCGGTGCCTCTCCTTGTCTTCCTCTGCACTTTGCACCCAAGCATGTGTTTATTTGTTTGCTGCCTCTCTCTCCGACTAGACGGCCAGCAGGGGCTTTGCTCTGTTGACTGCTCTGTGCGTGCCCAGCACCTAGAACAGCTGTTGGCACATAGTAGACCTTCAGTTAATATGTGCTGAATGAAAACTTAATGTCCTTACTATGCTGCTCACCTTCCATATTATCACTGGAGCTGATAGGAGCTGCTTCACCCCCCTGGGATTTAGGGCTTTTATTATGATTAAACACTAGCTTGAGCTCCGTGTCCCGTATTCTGATGTCCTTCTCCTCTCCCAGGACCACTGCTTTTTGGTAACTCCCAGTTCATTTTTTTTTTAAATATTTTATTTATTTATTTGAGAGAGAGATAGAACAAGTAGGCAGAGCGGCAGGAAGAGGAAGAGGGAGAAGCAGGCTCCCCGCTGAGCAGGGGGCCGAATGCGGGGCTCGATCCCAGGACCCTGCAGTCGCTTTAACCAACTGAACCACCCAGGCACCCCAGTAACCCCCAGTTCTATTAATCAATCCTGCTTTTCTGAGGGGAGCAGCGTGGACTCAGGTGCACCACCTAGGGGCTGAGAGGTGAAACAACTCTCAGAAACAGAAGGCACCACAAGCAGCCTCCTTGGTGGCAAGCAGGATGCCACCACGGCAGTCATCATGCCCAACACACGTCCATCTGAGGATGATGGGTCAGAAGAGGCTCTCAGTCTCCGCTTTGGTGATATGTCCAGAATCAGTCCTTGTCACACATTCTAGGTCCTGGTCAAAAGTCCAGGCTCTGCTCCCCACCGCCATCCTACTTTTGTTTCCCCTTTGTGCCCTTTCTACCCAACTGACACCTGCCTGTCCATCTTATTCAGTCAAAGTTCTCATGTGGGACCTGGAAAGTCAAACCATTCTGTTCCTTCTGATGCTCCACAGCCCTATGTGAATATTTGTTCATCCCCTACCTCATAACTTTCTAGTTCCAGATACTCAGAAGTATGGATTTAGTGAAACCGCAATTTTCTGCTTACAACCTTTCCCAAAGCCACTGGTTGTCCCCTCACTTTAAATCTTCCTAACAAAAGGGTGCATTCATGTCCCTCTTCCCAGAGATATTCTTCACAGTAACTTCACATCCCTCCTATAACACAGAAGCAGTGCTCAACTTTTAAGAGGCAACGTCTTTCACCAACTCCCAAATAGTTCACTTACTTGTTTATAGGTTAACCTCTTTCAAGGCATGCCAAGACTTTTCGAAGGCATGTTTTAACCCATCAATTTCTCTATCCTAAGCTCCAACCCAGACTTTTTCCTGAAAATCTGGAACATCTAGAGAGAAGATGACACTACCTTTCCACGTCTTCCCAGCTCAGGAATCTAAGAGTTCTTGGAGTTTCCTAAATATCTAAAATCTGGATGGGAAGATATCAAAGAACACATGAGTAGGAAAAGCAGTTGTCAAATCAATTTAAGGAAAATGGGAGTGTTGCTAAACAGACCCAACTTTGGGGGGTTTGCAAGGTCATGTGCATAAGTGAACAGCAGGGACTTTCTCCATAAGGGAGTGCAGGTGAAGCCTGTCCAAATATGACAAAAAGAAGATCCGAACAAATGGAGAGATATACCATGTTCATAGATGGGAAGACAATAATCTGAAGATGGCAATTCTCTCCAAAAGCAATCTATCTCTAAATTCAGTGAAAAATCTGCCAACATAAATAAATAGTGACATACAAGTTGATCCCAATTTCATAAACATGAGTAAAGAGCACAGAATAGCCATGATAATTTTGAAGAACAAGGAGGAAAAGAAGGAAGAAATGATAGTGGAAGGAATAATTTCCCCTACTAGATATAAATAGTAATTATTCTTACAACTCAATAATAAAAAGACTCAGCTTTAAAATGGGCAAAGGATTTAAATCCAGATTTCTCCTTAGAAACACAATAGCCAATAAGCCCATGAAAAAATACTCCACCTCATTAGCTGTCACAGAAATGCAAATCCAAACCACAGTGAGAGATTACTTCTCACCTACTAGGATGGTTATAATCAAGAAAAGGAAAATTCACAGGTACTGATGAGGATGTAGAAATGTTGAAATCCTCATATGTTACTGGTGGGAATGTAAAATGGTGCAGCCAATTTAAAAAATAATGTCGCAGTTCCTCAAAAAGTTAAACGTAGAATACCATATGACCCAGCAATTCCACTCTTAGGTATATAGTCAAGAGTATTTAAAACATGCATTCATACAAAAAAGTAGACAGTACACAAACATTCATAATAGCATTATCCATAATAGCCAAAAAGTGAAAAAAAAAAATGCCCATCAACTAATAAATGGATAAACAAATTGTGGTATATCCATACAATAGAATGTTATTCAGCCATAAAAAGCAGTGTGGTACTATTACATGCTATAACATGGATGAGTCTTGAAAACATTACATCATATGTATGAAATATCCAGAATAGGTAAATCTATAAACAGAAAGTAGATTAGTGGTGTCCGAGGCCTGGGCAGAAAGGGAGCTGGATGGTATGAGGAGTATGGAGGTGATACTTAAAGGGTATAGGGTTTCTTTCCAGGGTGATAAAAAATGCCCTAAAACTGATTGTTGATAGTTGCACAACTCTGTGAATATACAAAAGACACCAAACAGTACACTTTGAAAAGATGAACTTTATGCTGTGTTAATTATAATCTCAATTTTTAAAAAACAGTAATTACAAAGCCATAGCAAATAAAATATGCAGTGCTGGTGGAAGGATAAACAAACCAAAGATAAAGCCCCGAAGCTTACCCGCACATAAGGGAACTTGGTATAGGACAGTGCTGACATCACAGATCAGTGGAAAAATGTTTTAATCCATAAAGTGGTTCTGTACAACTTGCTCTCTATATGAAAAGTAAAATAAAATTTAATCCCACAGCATGTCACTTACACACATGAATTTCAAATAAATTGAAGAACTTAAATGTAAAAAAAAAAACTGTCAAATTTTCAGAAGAAAATATAGCAAAAAAAACTTTATAACATCATGAGAGTGAGATTTTTCAAATAAGACTAAAAAACACAAACCAAAATAAGAAAGATGGAGGGTGTTCTATATTAAAATTTAAATCTTTGGAAGAACATATGATACCATAAATAAAGTAAAAGGGAAGCACATAGCCAACAAAGGATTGATTTCTGGAATGTTTAAGAACTCCTAAAATTAATTTTAAAAGTCAACCAAACAATACAAACAATGTAAAAATGTGTGAGGATAGGAACCAGCAATTTACAGAAAACACCAATGACAAATGTGAAAAATTCTCAAAATCGCTAGCAATCAGGGAAACACAAATTAAAACAATGAGGCACTGCTTCTCACTCTTCATATTTTAAGTATTTATGAGTTTGCAGTGAGGATGTGAGGAAATGAAAATTCTGATAAACTCTTGGAGGAAGTATAAGTTGATATAACCATTGTGAAAAGAATCTGCCAGTATCTAGTAAACATGCTTACACCAGAAGGCTCAGCTATTCCCATTGTAGATCTGCACCTTACAGAGGAGAAAAAAACACAATGTACAGGGACCCATGAATACAGATACTCTTTGCAGCACTTTTTATAATAGTGAAACCCTGGACACAACCAAGTTCAGGGAAATGGATAAGGAAAGGATAGAATATAGCTACAGTTAAGCATAGAAGTTCAAAAGAATGACTTAGACCTCTGCGTGTCAATGTGGATCCATCTCAAAGACATGACATCCATTTAAACTTTTCAAAATTATATGTGATATGATTTATGTAAATTTTAAATATTCGAAACCCTATGCCACTGGTGGATACAGATTTTACATGTCAATTTTTTAAACATGAAAAGGATCTACACCAACTTCAGCTGGTAATTACCTCTGGGTTAGAAGGTGGAGGAGAAAAGAATGGGGTGCCCATTTCTTTAACTGCATCTGTAACATTCTTTCAACGAATACATCCAAATATGGCAAAATACTAATGTTTGTTAAATTTCAGTGGTAGATTAATGGATGTGTGTTCTGTCATTGTCTATCATTTTCTGTCTAGTTTAAATAGTTCATAATTTTTTAAAAAAAGAAAAGATGTATCAGGGGCCACAAGATTGGAGTGAGGAGGCCAGTTAGGAATCCGTTGTAGGCACATGGGGAGGAGACAGACTGAGATGGTCTCAGGAGGCACGTGTGAAGTGACAGAGTTGAGGGCAATTTAGCAGGTAAGACTGAGACTGATGGCTGAATAGATAATGCGGGGAAGAGAGAGAGAGAGACCAAAATGCCATGTGAGTTTCCGCTGGGGAACTGGATGAACCACTGGTGTGGGAGCCATTGACTGAGTCGGGAAGGAGGAAGGAAGGGACTGACTTGGGCAAAAGAATCAATTAAGTGAAGGGATCAGGCCAATAGACGAGACCTTGTCTAGTGATCAGAACCAAGACTTGGCAGTTCTTGGGATCTATGGGAACAATGCGTAGGGTGGATATATATAGTTGGGGCATCCCCTAAATATAAGGTCTTGGGCCGAGAGAGAAGAAGCCTAAAAATGTGACTGAGAAGAGACCTGAAAGGTAAAAGGAGAACAGAGTATGGGGCCCTAAGAACCAAGAAAAATGGGGGTTTCCAAAATTGCACGTGGAGGTCAATGCCATCTGGCACTCTGCCAGGTGAAATCAAGTCCCAAAATTTCCAGTGGATGTAACAAAACAGGGGTCACTGCTGACCTGGGAGAAGGGACCAAATTGTGGAGGAGTCACTGCAGGGGCAGGAACCACGTCAGCAAGTGTAGACGCTTACTCCAAAGGCCAACTGCCTGGGACCAGATCCCACAGTACTGTGTGCCTCTGGACGCATTACCCAATTTCCCTTTGCTTTAATTAGCTGTCAACTCAGCCAGTATTAATGTATCCTAGGGTTATTGTGAGGATTAAATAAACTAGTACTAGGTGAGTTAGCACATTTACTATGTATTGTCACTCTTCTGACAAGAATCACTGTATGCACAGCACAATTATTATGAAATAAGGTTGACATGGGGAAAGAGACAGAGTAGGAGTTAGAAGCAGCATGGGGCAAAGTGACGGTGGATGGCTGAAAGATGCTGAATATGTTTAGGAGTTGATGGAAAATCAGTAGGGAAAACGTTTGGAGATTCGGAGAAGAAGTTGATGGAGAGGGTTACCTGGGAAGCCTCCCTGTGGGAGGATCAGTCTCATGTTGGAGGCAGTTTACCTCTTCTACTAGGGCAGGAAGACACATGGGTGCAGGCAGAGATAAGCTCGCAGGTGGACAGTCAGGGTGAAGAACAGGAGGTTCAGAGCCTATCCTTCCTCTGACTGCTTCTAGTTTTTCAGTGACCCAGTATAAGAGGTTGCTTATCCATTGTGAAGAAGAGATTGGACATCTGAAAGACATCAGATACCAAGGACACGGACACTTGGGAGAACAGGAGAGAGCCAAAGAGAGAGGCAGGTTTCTGGGCAGCGTGGGGAGCCCAGGGCGGGCTGGAGACCGGGAGTTTAGAGGCACCCAGCCCAGGCATCCAAGCATCCAAGCAAACACTGGTCTCCTGTGGTCTACCCAGAATTTTCTGTTATCCGATAAGTGAGGAGATACAGGAGCCGACTAGACTCAGACGACCAGGTAGGCACCAGGTGGCACCAAGAAGGTCAGCAGGGCCCGAACCCATAGCTGGCAGTCAGTGGCAGGAGGGACATGGCTGCTGGGCAGGTGAGCAAGACCTGGAACCAAGGCGCAAGACCAGTGCACGGTCCTCGCAAGGCTGACTTGACTCAGTCTCAGAGCGATGAGCTGGGGAAGCTTAATGGTCTATCCTGCTGCAAGTCAGGGCTAACCCAAAAGCGCTCGTTTACCTGTCTTAGAATCTACCAGAGAGCTGGTTAAACATACAAATTTCCCCTCCTGGTGCTTAAAAATTCCAAATCAGTAGATTAAAGTTGGGAAACCTGCATTCAGACTCATACCAAAGTTTAAAAATCAGTACTCCAAGTACCGGGGCCAAGTTTCTCCTGCTGGTGGTTGTCCAAAGACTCAGCTGGGCAGAAGCTGGATCCCAGGCAGGACTTGATAGATAGCACCCCATTCCAAAGTCCTGGAGGACTCAGGGGGCTAGTCGACCCACAGCATCCTCCAAGACATGAAGGGGTTAAGAAAAATGCTGGGAACCTGCATACTTTTATTACATTATAGGGATGTTATTGCATTATAAATAATGCCACAGGATGCATTATTTATACATTTAATATCGGGCTTGCTTATAAGTCAGATCTCTTCACTTTTAGATAAATACTCTGTCTGCAACCCACCTCCAGCAGCCAGGCGCAGACAGAGTGGAGAGTGTGCTCTGGCTCGCGCAGACAGTGGAGGGAGGGCAGACACGTGTCAGAGACAGCAAAAGCCCTGTGATGGGAAGCAGATAATGTCTTTATGAAAACTAACAGATGGCTCTTTTGAAAGCCCTTTCAGTTCTCCTCTGTTCTGATAAGAGCGGGTAAGCAAGATGCACTCACTGAAAGGAGCTTTATGGGTTTGTACTTATTGTCCTAAGAGCCCGAGAGTAGGAGACAGAGAGGCCAAGAGCAGCGGGCGGGGGGGGGGGGACGAGGTGGGAAGGACGCCTGGCTCCCTCAGCCTGCTTGCTGCTAGCACGGGTCAGGGCACTGAGCTGGCTCTGTTAGCTCGATTGCAAAATCGAAGCAACGCCAGCTGCTCTTTCTCATTCGTTCGAATGTCTGTTCATATTCCCCATGACAGCTTGCCACGTGCTCCATGCTGTCCTGTTGGAGCAAAGCGCTCACCTCTAACTCTGAGGCTTTCTCCCTAATTTTCTCTCCATCGCAGAAGCTCTTGTGTATTGGGATGGAGGAGGCTAGTTTGGCAACAGTGTTCCCTTAAACTCTTCTGTCTTACACCTTCCAAAACTTAAAGTCATTACTTTGGAACTACACACACACATACACACACGGGTGTGTCAGTTGGTGGAATCCAGATGAGGTCTGCAGTGTAGTTGATAGTAACGTACCAGTGTCAGTTTCCTGGTTTCGACCAATCGCTGTACTATAGCTCTGCGAGGCGACGCGCGGGGAAAGATGCACGAGAACAGGGTCTGCCTCAAAGAGGCTCCCGTTTGGCATCGACCTTTGCCACAGATGTTTGGTGTCTCCCCAGCAGCCAGCACCGTGTCCAGCATGGAGCAGGTGTACAGACAAGAAGGAGCGAGGAAAAGAGAACAAGAGGAGAGAGAAAGAGAGATGGAAATAGGAAGGAAAGAAAAGACGGATGGAAAGAAGGAAGGACGTAGTCAGTCATGGGAAGGGGGGAAGGAGATGAAAAGCCAAACCGTGTGCTACAGGACGAGTGGGCATCGCAGCTGGAAGATTCCAGCTCCACCGAGGCCCACATCTGAAACGGACAGCAGCAGGACGGGTGTGAGGGAAGCAGCCGCCGTGGGAGCGAGGGCGCCAGGCCTTGGGGATCTGGGCCACCGGAGCACGTCTGAGAGGGTGGTCCAGAAGTGGGCCCCAGCAGGGGAGCCCTGGGGACGGGCCACCCTCAGTGACAACAGAAGCCCATTTCTGGTGGTATCTCCATTACAGAGCCACTCCAGTGACCTAGGCTGACCCTAGAGAACTTCAGAGACCAAGAAACTGACCTTGCTTGAATCCTGGTATGGGCTGAATTGTGTTTGCTCAAAATTCCTGTGTCGAAATCCTCATCCCCAGTCCCTCAGAATGTGACCGTCTCTGGTGAGACGGTCTTTAAAGAGGTGATTCAGGATAAATGAGGTCATTAGTCCTAATCCCATACAACAGTGTCCTCATAAGAAGGGGAGATTAGGACAGATACACACAGAGGGAGGAGCACGTGAAGATATGAAGAGAGGGTGGCTATCTGCACCCAAGGAGAGAGACCCCAGAAGAAACCAACCCTGCCAACACCTTGATCTGAGACTTGCAGCCTCCAGAGCTGTGAGAAAATGAGTTTCTATCTTTGAAGCTCCCTGTTCTGTGGTACTTGGTTCTGGCAGCCCTAGCAGACGAAGCCAAATCCCAGTCAGTTGGCCAAGTGTACAGTTGAGAAGATCCCAGAGGAGGGGGTCTGAGAGCCACAAAGCCTGGGCCCAAAGGAACAGTTAATGGAGAAGAAAGGATCCACGTGCATGAGCTTGCCGCTCCTCCAGCCTCTGAAAATGGGGCAAGGGGAAGAAAGGAGGTGGTGTGGCATCAGGGATGCGAATCAATCAGGGACGCAATCAGACAGAGCGGCCTCGAGGCCTAGCTCTGCCACTGACCTGCTGTGTGACTTTAGACAAGTCACCTCACTGCATCTGTAACATGAAGGCAGTGATAATATCCACATGGGAGCATCAGGAGGATTCAAGCAGCTTAATGAATAGAAATCTCTTAGCTCAGAGCTTAGTGAGTTCATGGGTGGTGGTGGTGGTGCTATCACTTCATGCTGTTCTTTTGTTTTTCTGATGCTCAAGAGAAAAAGACGGAGCCAGAGAGCACTCGTTCAGATTTTTATAGAAAAATGAGCCCATGACCCCTGGGGCCACCACTACGGCCCACTTGGCCACTAGTTCTGTGACCCTGGTGACTCTCATGGCTTCTCTGAGTCCTACTGTCTTCGTGTACGCATTAAGGCCAACAATGTGTGCCTCACCTGCCCCACTGGGGTGCTCCTGGGGAGGACGTCAGGTGCACTGGTTAGCACCCCCCACACACAAGGAAGCTGTCGCCACTGTGGTCAGCCCCAAACTCCACACCTGCAATGTGAATCGTAACCTAGGTGGAAGAGACAGAAAGTGCATCTCTCACTGACCTTCTGGCGAGGTGAGCCCAGGCCTTCCCTGCAAGCAGCAACACAGACTCTCCTCCAATTGCCCCAGCCCTGGGATCAGAGCCTTCCCTCAGCAAATCATGGCAATAAATATGGTCTGAAGCAACTCCAGCTCTTACAGCCTTAATAAATGGGTTGCCATAGTGGCAAATTCAGACGCAGAGAGCATCTTTTCAATAAAGGCTGAGAGGGTTATTAATAACGTTAATGTAGCGCCTCGTGAAGTCACAGCCTCACAGAACAGGCCTCGCGCCCTCCTCCTCGGCCCATCTCTTCCAGGGCTGGCCAGCAAGTCTGCCTGGCTGTGGCCACAGCTGGGTGTGACCTGGGAGAGGCAGAAACGCCAGGCTGGAGCAAGGGCGCTGGGGACAGAGCCAGCGGGACCCCCGGCAGGAGTTCTCAAGGGAGAATCTCCCCCCCTATTCGACCATGCAGGGACCTTCCCAGCACCCACTTTCTATAGGTGCAGCCGCCTATCGGAGAGGTTGAGAGGGCATTCTTTCAAGGTGAACAGCCCGGGGCTTGAACCCCAGCTGAGCTCTCCTCCATGCCCTCCGTGGCTGCATTATGCACAAAGGGCAAAGGCCCTGGCACTCCCCAGCAACTTACCCCAACTGCTCATCACAGCAGCTCACCGAGCACCTCCAGCCACCGGGAGGTCGGGGGCCCACTGTAACCCAGCTGCACGAAAGTATCTAGAATAGAGTAGATGCTCAGTAAGTCCCCTTAAATAAATAAATGTTAAGTCATTAGGCAGGTGACCATAAATAAGTCACTTAACCTGCTTGAGCCTCAGTTTATTCAACTTGTGAAGTTAGGAAAAATAATAGGCCCTCCGTCCCCAGGTTGCTGAGGATGCTCCATGGAATGATGCATGTTAAGTGTGCAACGTATAAGAAGTGTTCCATAAGTGGTAGCTGATATCATTTGCCATGTCTGGAACAACAGCCTGCTGAGTTCAGCTCTACAGGAGACTCTCTGCCTGCCTACAACTCAGGCTTCTCCTCTGTAAAATGGGGACACAGATCCTGAGAGTCAACATTAATTAAAATGGATGTGAACCTGCACACAGAAAGATTACTTCCCGGGGATATGCCCTCTAAATCAGGAATTGGCCAACCACTGCCCATGGACCAAATCCATGGGCTGACGCTTTTTATAAATAAAGTTTTATTGAAACACACCCATGCTCATTTGCTGACATGGTGTCTACAGCTACTTTCACTTTACAGTGATACAGTTGAGTAGTTGCAACAGATACGGTAGGGTCCTCCAAGCCTAAAATACTTATCACCTGGCCTTTTACAAAAAAATGGTGCTGACCTGCGCTCCAAATGACAACGAAATCAAGAAAGACAAAGGCATGTTGTCTTTCTCTATCAACCTTGTGTTTGCGTAACTGGCTCTTGGGATCAAAGTGCAAGGGCTGTCATTTTTACCCATCAAATTTTATTTTGGAAGACTAAAGCCGGCACTACCCCTTAAGGACAGCTTTGGAAGACCTGTCGTTACCACACATCAGACCCTATCCTGCCCATCTGTGTCCATCCAGTGCAGGACAGCAAGGCCATCTCTGTCACTCATCTGGCCATTTATTTAGTTATTTGACCAACATTTGCTGACCACCTATTGTACTCTGGTGAATAAAACCAACTCTGACCAGTTAGGAGATGGTCCAGGATTCCAACCCAGAGTTTGTCATTTCTTTCCCCTCTATTACTTTGCCTCCCACTCGGACAATTATGACTCCGTCTAACAGGAGCATCGCATCACTCACATTTCTCCACTCTCCCCTCCACTCTCAGACACAAATGTATGTTATGTATGTTATGGGATTACTCAGTGGAAGTGCCCATGACAGATGCGACTCCTGCCTTCACAGGGCTTGTCGTGCATGGCACATAATAGGTGCTCAACAAATATATATTGAGTGAACTTATTGCCCAGACATCCTGCTGGAATTTAGATTCACTTGGCCATGCTGTTTGCCTATCAAGGCAGCCCTGTGTGGCAGAAGGGTCTTTAGAAGCCACGAGAAGTCAAAGAAGTGGTCTAATCCCTATTATACACCAGCTCTGTGACCTCAGACCTCACTTAGTCTCACTGAACTTAAACTTCTTGCCTGTGTGCTGTACCAACAATCCACACAGAAGCCACAGGGATTCCATGAGACTGTGCTCAGAGAGTCCCCAGGACTGGGCCTGGCACTTAGAAAGTGCCAAGAGAACAGCCAGAGGTAATAATGGCTAATATTTATCAAATGCCTGGTCAGTGTTACCCACAGTTCTTGGCACCTCACAAAGCTCACAGCCAGCCCGTGAGGTAGGAACTGTGATTATCCCCGGGGTTACAACTGAGGACACTAGCAGAGAAAGACTGAGTAACATACCCAAAGTCCCACAGCCACACAGCGAGAAGTCAGCCACTAAGGGTCCAATAAACCTTGGCTCGCTCCCTCTCCTCGTCCCCACAGCTGCTGAAGAAGAACCCTCCCTTCAATGAACATGCCTATTGGTTCCAATGGTCCCTGCTTCTTCATGAGCCTTTCTTCCATAACCCGCTCTAGAACCTCACCAGACCACACAGACAGCTCCCTCTCAGCTACAGTGGTTTTAAGCTGGGTTCTCCAGACCCTCAAGTCCTGCTCCGACGTCTGGGGATGCTGTGGGGCAAAAGGGAGGCAGCCAGATGCTCATTTCTATCTTCCCCCCGTGTCTCTCAGGAACCATGTGTCTTCACCTGCCAGAAAACCTATAGGATAGCAACTCCTTTCCTGAGTCTTCCGGGAAGACCACTGGCCTGGCCTTGGGCACATTTCTAGAATTTGCTCAGTAACTGGAATGTGATTTGTTGAGATCCAGAGTCATCTGAGTACATCTAAAGATGCCAACTTTCTTCTAGTGACCTCCGCCATCACAGACTTCAGCACCACTTAACTAGGCCACGGCAGCACGGAACGACCTCCCCATGACAGGGAAGGCCTAAGAGCCGATTCCGGAGCCTCCAATATTGTGTGACATTGGGCAAACTGTTTAATCTCACCATGCCTCAGTCTCCCCCCTCTGCAGGCAACAGCACCAACCTGAAAAAATGACTGATCATAGCAGAGACAGCACCTAGTGCAATGCCCAGTGCCCAGAGTAAGCCCTGAGTAAATGCAGGGAGACGGTTAAAGTGGGTGCCTCTGTTATAATTGACCTTCAGCAACACATATAAGATCAGAAATAAAGATAATAATTGCAATAACAACAGTATTGTACCTCCACTCAATGCCACACGCTATGCTAAGCTCTTCGCAGGCCACTTTCTTTTTTTTTCTTGGTGGCCACCTTTCGGGGTAGCCACAACTCTGATTCTGCCGAAAACTGCAATGCGCCCAGATCACACAGCCAATAGGTCGCAAAGCCAGCATGCAAACCCAGGCCTCTCCTACTCTAGACGTGGAAGGCTAAGCCACCGCTCTCCACCTCTTCCTGGACTGATACCCTCCCAGGGCCCACCCAAACCCACCCCCGTGGGAGCCCAGCCTCCCCACGGCCCCCAGGACCCCTCCTGTCCAGCCTGGCACCCTTCAATCTCCTCCCTGCTCCCTGAGCTAATGCCCGAGAAGTGACCCACTCCTTGCAGGGCCCCCGCAAAGCCCTCCGCCTGACCCCCACATAATGAAGGGAATTAATACGGCCAAGCCTCCAGCCCAGCCGAGCGGCTTCCCAGCAGCCCTGGCCAGGCCTCTAATTGATTAGGCCATAAAGCCTGGGCACTAAATTGAAAGGAGCCGCACTAATTCTCTTTTATGTTAAATTTCTGTCTTTCCCCTTTATCGAATCCCGCGCCCAATGTCCCCTTCCCTCCCCATCGCAGGCTTGCTGTGGGCCTGTTTTTTCCGTGCACAGATTAAGTACCTAATCAAAATCTTGTCTCCCCTAATGGCATAAAATTGAAAGATAGATATTGCACTTTACACAGCTGATTAAACACTCGAATGTGGCTAAATGCTTAAAGGGCTTGTTACATTAACTAACTCTGTCATCTGCCCACTGTCTTATAATTGCGTGTGCTCAAGCAGCTTCGGGGGAGGCACACGGCAGGACAGCCTTCCAGCCCCTTCCCAGGGGCCTCCTGTACCATGGCTGAGCCGAGGTTCAGGGAGTCAGAGCCCGGGAGTGGCCACAGGACGCCCCTCTGGCTTTGGGCGGCAGCGACAGGGAGGTCGGCCGCCCCCTGCGTGCCCAGACAGCGAGCACTCTCCCCTTCCACCGCTGCGACCCTTCCCACCCCTCACTCCCCACACCAGTGCCTGGCCTCTTGCCTCTGAGAGTGTGAGCATCCTCCCAGACCCCTCTCAGAGTGCGTATGGCCAGCAGCGTCCTGACCATCTGCAAAGCCTCTCGAACCTTGATATCCCTCCCTCCATCACCCCAGGCACTCCAACCTGCCTGTTCCGAGGCAACAAGGAAGCTTGATATCTATGACAGTGATATCTGGCGGGGAAGGGGTGGAGCGTGAGGGGGCTGACACACACCAAGCTCCTGGATGCTCCTTACACTGTGTCTCTGTCTTAAGTCAGCACAGACACCCTGGGATCTCAGCCACGTGGCTGGCAGGGTTCTCCAGAGAAACTCAGCTGATAGGAGATGATAGATGATAGATAGATAGATAGATAGATAGATAGATAGATAGATAGATAGATAGATGATAGATAGATAGATAGATGATAGAAAGATAGATAAAAAATTGTCTTACACAATTAAGGAGGATCCCAAGTCCAAATCAGCAGTGTGGGCTGGAATGACCCAGGAGAGCCAGTGGTGTAGATGAAGTCAAAGGCTGTCTGCTGGGGAATTCCCCCTTGATCACAGAAGCCAGTCGTTTTGTTCTATTCAGGCCTTCAACTGATTGGATGAGGCCCACCCACATTATGGAGAACATTCTGGTTTACCCAAAGTTCGCCTATTTAAATGTTTATCTCAATAAATAAATAAATAAATAAATAAATAAATAAATAAAATGTTTATCTCATCCAAAAACCCCTTCCAAGTTGACACATAAAATTAACCATCACACAGGGAGGTAAGACACACATAGGAAACTGATCTACCTAAGTTCCCACAGCAATTGAGGGCAGCACTGGGTCTTGAAGCCAGTTGTCCTGACCCCCTTGGTTCTCAGCACTGTGGTTCATATCAGAGAATGAAAGAATGGCAGGCACAAGCTCACTGCTCAGGCTAACAGGAAGCAGCCTTTTCTGCCGCAGCTTCCAGCCCAGGGAAAAGGCATGCTTCACAAAGGAGTAATCGAACATGGGGAATTTCCGGGCACGAGAGTTAAGGAAGAGTGTAGACTTGAGTTGGATCTGACTGGCTCAACCCCAGCCATGGCTACTTGTCTTTGCGGAGACTTTGGCAAATTTTTTACTCTTTCCATGCTTCCATTTCTTCATAGTTAAAATAGGGACGCCACCAGGGCTTTAACAAACATTTACTGAACACCATCTATATGCCAAGTTCCAAGCAAGGCATGGACATTTCATAGGGAAAATGCTGGCCATTCCTGTCTTCACAGAGCTTACAGTAGATATGAGAAGAAAGGCACAAATCATCGAACCAGTGCTCAAATAAGAAAGTGACAAATTGTGATAAATGCAATGAGGACAAAAACTAACCCATGTAGGGGGGGCGGAGCAAGATGGCGGAGGAGTAGGAGACCTGGATTTCGTCTCCTCTCAGGAATTCAGCTGGATAGGGATCAAACCATTCTGAACACCTACAAACTCAACAGGAGATCAAAGAAAAGAAGAGCAACAACTCTCTGAAGAGAAAAGCGATCACTTTCTGGAAGGTAGGACGTGCGGAGAAGTGAATCCGAGGCGATATTCGGGAGGATAGACGGCGGGGGAGGGGCCTCCGTCGGCCGCTTCTGGCAAGTGATAGAGCCGCGGAACACAAAGTCGGAACTTTTAGAAGTCTGCTCCGCTGAGGGACGTCACTCTGGTGGCGAAGTGGGGGGTGGAACCCTTGCGGGACAGTGTGGTCTCAGGACCCTCAGGGTCACAGAAAGACCGGGGGTGCCTGAGTGCGGCAGAGCTCCCAGGGATCGGAGCAGGGAAGCCGGCTGCAGAGACGGAGCCCAGGCGCGGGCTCTCAGCTCAGGGTTGCTATAAACCGTGATCCGCGGCACAGTCGGGCCACTGCTCCTCCAGCAGGGACCCAACAAGCGGCAGATCCGGGGAGACTCACCTTCTTCCCCGGGGAGGAGAGGTGCGGGAGTGCACCGCGGGGATCTGCTGGGTTTGGAGACTCCACCCGGGGTCGGGTGCCAGATAGAAAGGCGCGGTCACAGGCCGGGTGAGCACGGAGTGCGGCCGGAGACCGGGGAGACGGGAGTGACTGACGGCTTTTCTCTGAGGGCTCGCTGAGGAGCGGGACCCCGAGTTCTCGGCTCCGCCGGGGCGGAGACTGGGAGGCCGCCATTTTCACTCTCCGCCTCCAAAGCTGTACGGAAAGCTTGCAGGGAACAAAAGCTCCGGAGAGCAAACCCGAGCAGATTACTTAGCCCGGACCGGCAAGGGCGGGGCAATTTTGCCTCCGGCAGAGACATTTGGGAACCACGGCAACAGGCCCCTCCCCCAGAAGATCAGCGAGAACAGCCAGCCAAGACCAAGTTTACCGATCAATGAGAACGGCAGAACTCCAGCGCTAGGGGAATACTGCACATAGAATTCATGGCTTTTTTACCATGATTCTTTAGTCTTTCAAAGTTAATTATTTTTTTTAACTGTCTTTTTTTCTTTTTTCCTTTTTTCTTTTTTTGTGAATTTTTCTTTTTCCCTTTTTCAACCAACATCTTATCAATCCCTTTTTTAAAAAAAACATTTTTATTTTTCATTTTTAAAGTCATATTCTATCCCTTCATAGTAGTTACCCGTATTTTTGGCATATATATATAAGTTGTTCTCTCTTTAAAATCTTGAGATAGTTTCTTCTAACAGATCAAAATATACTCTAAATCTCTAGTGTATGGTTTTTTTCTACTCCCCTGCCTGATCACATTCTCTCCCTTTTTTCTTTCTTCTTTTTTTTTTTAATCCTCTTCTTTCTTTTTTCAAACAACTTATCAAATCCTTTTTTAAAATTTTTTATAATTTCCATCTTTACAGTCATATTCCATCCCTTCATCATATCAACCCTTATTTTTGTACATATATAAGTTTTTCTTTCTTTAAAATTTTGGGAGGGACTTTCTTTTAACAGACCAAAATACACCCAAAATCTAGTGTGTGGCACTGATCTATAATCCAGCCTGATCATATTTGATCACATTCTGTTTTTGTTTTGTTTTGTTTTGTTCTGCTTTTGTTTGTTTTTATCTTTATCTTTTTCTTTTTTCTTTTTTTCTTTCCTTTTCTTTTTTCTCTCTTTCCCTTTCTTTTCCCACTGCTTCAGGTCTTTTCTGATTTGTTTAGAGTATATTTTCTGGGGACGTTGTTACCCTGCTAGCATTTTGTTCTCTCATTAATCTATTCTCCTCTGCACAAAATGACAAGACGGAAAAAATCACCTCAACAAAAAGAACAAGAGGTAGTACCGACTGCCAGGGACCTACTCAATACGGACATTAGTACGATGTCAGATCTAGAGTTCAGAATCATCACTTTAAAGATACTAGCTGGGCTTGAAAAAAACATGGAAGTTATTAGAGAAACCCTTTCTGGAGAAGTAAAAGAACTAAAATCGAACCAAGTAGAAATCAAAAAGGCTATTAATGAGGTGCAATCAAATATGGGGGCGCTAACTGCTAGGATAAATGAGGCAGAAGAAAGAATCAGTGAGATAGAAGACCAAATGATGGAAAATAAAGAAGCTGAGAAAAAGAGAGATAAACAACTACTGGATCACGAGGGCAGAATTCGAGAGATAAACGATACCATAAGACGAAACAACATTAGAATAATTGGGATCCCAGAAGAAGAAGAAAGAGAGAGAGGGGCAGAAGGTATAATGGAGCAAATTATAGCAGAGAACTTCCCTAATTTGGGGAAGGAAACAGGCATCAAAATCCAGGA